>NC_045545.1:89036710-89371710 GCF_009769535.1 Thamnophis elegans | reverse complement strand
GGCCAGACAAGGTTCACCAACACTGCCCTAAACTGTGCTGAATTGGTAATTGTCACAAATGTTCAGGGTCGTATTTCTTATGTTGTAGAAAAAATGCATTATAATGATAAATGATAGGAAGGCATGTCTATGCAGGTGGTCCCTGACTTACAACCGTTTGTTTAGCGACCATTTATAGCAGTTAGCAATAGCAGTTAGATTTATATACCGCTTCATAGGGCTTTCAGCCCTCTCTAAGCGGTTTACAGAATCAGCATATTGCCCCCAACAATCCGGGTCCTCATTTTACCCACCTCGGAAGGATGGAAGGCCAAGTCAACCTTGAGCCGGTGAGATTTGAACCGCTGAACTGCTGAACTAGCAGTCAGCTAATTGGCCTGCAGTACTGTACTCTACCTGCACTCTACCCACTGCGCCACCTCGGTGTAATTTGAAGTTACAATGGCAGTGTTGTGATTTGTGTGCGTTTTTCACACTTATGACCATAGCAGTGTGCCTGTGGTCATGTGATCAAAAATCAGCTGCTTAGCAACTCACTCATATTTATGATGGTTGCAATGTCCTGGGGTCACGCAAACCTTTTTTGCGATCTTTTGACATGTAAAGTCAACAGGGAAGCCAGATTCCCGCAACAACTACGTCACGAACATAACAACTGCAGTGATTCACTTAACTACTATGGCAAGAAAGGTCTAAAATGGGGCAAAATTCACTTAACAAATGTCTCACTCAACAACAGAAATTTTAGGTTCAATTGTGGCCGTAAGATAAGGACTATTTGCGTTGTATTATAAAATGGAGTCAATTGCAGATATCTCAATGCTCTTTAACTTTAGAGGAACGTAACTGCAGGCACCAACGTTTTGAATTGAATGGAAAACAGAAAATACAAACCTTTTAAATTAGAACATTCAATAATGTATTTACAGATGTTAAGTGTGGAATTTAGTGGAAATATTTTAATGAAGTTGCACCTTGTTACTCATTGAGGTGAACATTAAGTAACGTTAATTATTATGTTTTGTGTGTGTGTACATGTGTGGGTGCATGTGTTTGAGGGCCTGAAGTGTGTTAAGTAACAGATAATGGAAATATTTTTTTAAAATATACTTGTGCCATCGCTTCTGCAAATGACTTAAATGAGAGATTTCTGAGATTAAATTCTCAAGTAGCCCTCTTGAATAGGCACTCAAATACATATTTCCATTTCAGCATGCATGCTCCAAGCTCTTAAGGCTGACAATAATTACTTCATTCAAATGTGGACAAGTAACTTGTGTAATAATCAGCAAGCCTCAGCAATTCCTTCTTGACCAAAATGAATGCATGGATGAGTGCCAACGGGAAAGAGGGCAAATTGGTGTGTGAATGCCGGCTTGGGAGAAATCAAGTGAAAATGCAACTGCATTGATAGTAGGCGTTGGCTCAATGCTGAGACTCAAGGGAGTCTGCAGAGAAGAGCAACAAAGATGATAAAGGTCTGGAGGCTAACTCGTATAATGAATGGTTGAAGGAACTAGCTTATTGAAGATAAGGCTTGGGGAGGACATGCTAACTATCTTCCAGTACTGTTAGGTCATTTTCAGACTTTTAGTTCAGAAGATTGTAGGTCAAAATTAAGACTTATAGGCCATTTAGTCCTATAAGCAGGAGACCCTATGCCTGTGATGACAAACCTATGGCATACGTGCGAGAGGTGGCACACAGAACCCTCTGTGTGGGAACACGCGCCATCTCCAGCTCCTCTTCCAGAATTCTGTCAGGCACATGTGCTCAGGACAGCTGTTCCAGCATGTATGCACCCTGGCTGGTTGCTCTCTTCCAGGTTCTGTGCGCATGCATGTGCCGGAACCCTGAAGAGAGCAGCTAGCCAGGGCGCATGGATGCCGTACCAGCTGGCCAACATGCATGCACGTGACAGAACCCAGAAGAGCAGCTAGCCACTGAACGCATCCGGCACTCTGGCGCGCACTCTAGTTTCAGTGCCGAAAAGGTTAACCAGCACTGCCCTATGCCATCTCTGGTAGATGGCTGCCCAGTTCCCACAACTTCTGAAGGCAAGCTGTTCCTTTGGTTGATTGTTCGAACTGTCAGAAAATGTCTCATTTCCAGGTTGAATCTCTCCTTGATCAGTTTCCATCCATTATTCCTTGTTTGGCCTTCAGGTGCCTTGGAAAATAGCCTGACCCCTTTCTCTCTGTGGCAGTCCTTCAAATATTGGAACACTGCTATCGTGTCTCCCCTTGTCTTTCTCTTCACTAGACTAGCCATGCCCAGTTCCTGCAACCGTTCTTCATATGTTTTTGCCTCCAGAGGCAAAGAGAAGAGGTCGGTCGATTTATTCTCCAAAGCACCAGAAGGCAGAACAAGAAGTAATGGGAGGAAGCTTGTTAAAGAAATATTTAAACTAGAATTAAGGAATTTTTTTTTGAAAGTGAGAACAATTAATCAGTGGAATAGCTTTCCTCCTGGAGTTGTGAGTGTTCTACTACTGGAGTCTCAAGGTGCTTTTTTCTTCAAAAGGCAACTGGATTTGAGGAGGAAGAAGAAAACATTTTGCTCCTCATCCATGAAGCTTCATCAGTTCCATCCCCCTGCCACAAGAATTGATGAGAAGTGAAACTATCTCTTCCTCCTTTTCCTCCTCCTTCTCCCCCCCCTCTCCTCCTCCTCTGATTATATGCTCTATATTTTTTCCCCTTCATATATTTTCGGCTGCAAAAAAAAATCATAATTCTATGGATTAATTATTCCGACTTCAGCTAAAGAGAGTTGAAATACCATCAAATATATAAAGCAAATGTGGCTGTCCATTTTTGCCTTTTATTATCTATGTTTCTTTTTCTTCCATCATGCTTCAATGATTTCATTCTATATTCCGCCCATCCAGTTTTTTTCTCCCTTCTCCATACCCAGACTGATTTCCCCAGCTCCGGAGGATATTCTGTCCTCATTTAGCTTTAAGACATGGCAGGTTTTATTCTCTTGGAAGTTCCCCCACCCCACTCTCCCTATTCAATATTTTTGAGCTCAGGCCAAAGCTTTGCCAGAATGAAACAAATCAATTTGGAACCTGGGAGTCAACTTTTTTCTCCTGTTTCTTTTTTTATTTATCCTTGCTTGGAATAGACTCCCACCACGATTAAATGACTAAACGCTGCTACCTTCCCACCAAAGGTGGTTCCTATTTTTTTTCTATTTGAACATTTACATGCTTTCAAACTGTTAGGTTGGCAGAAGCTAGGACAAGTAACGGGAGCTCACTCCATTATGTGGCACTAGGGATTCGAACCGCTGAACTGCCGACTTTTCTGATTGACAAGCTTACTATATTTCTTTATTTTTTTTAAAAAAAAACACCCCAAAAATGTTTCTTTTCATGGGCTTCTGGGAAGTTGCTTTAACAAAATCCTTAGTTATTACTTTCAGCGTTGCAGAGCAGGGACGTTCTCTTGAATTACAAATCTAATGCACGAAATTTGACAACTGGACAATGTACATAGATTCGCCATGCCCTTATTATAGCTACACTGCCGCTTTGGAAAAATAAATGTCACTCAATGGATTGAAGACCTGTTTATATTTACTGCCTACGAACAGATTCCCTACAGATGTAGACCTTGAATGGATAAATGTAATGGATTGTGGGGCTCAATTATATAAAGCACAGTAGGTTTAAAAAAAAGCACGATAGTCAAATAAATGTTATACACACACAGGGACACATACCTGAAGAGTTAATTATATATAGAACTGCAACACTAACAACAAGGTATACTCCTGTGATGGCAAACCTATGGCACATGGTAGGAGCCGAGGTGGCGCAGTGGTTAGAGTGCTGCACTGCAGGCTACTTCAGCTGACTGCTAGTTCAGCAGTTCGGCTGTTCAAATCTCACCGGCTCAGGGTTGACTCAGCCTTCCATCTTTCTGAGATGGGTAAAATGAGGACCCGGATTGTTGGGGGCAATATGCTGACTCTGTAAACCGCTTAGAGAGGGCTGAAAGCCCTATGAAGCGGTATATAAGTCTAACTGCTATTGCTACATGTGCCAGAGGTGGCATGCAGAGCCTGCCCCTGTGGGCATGTGCACCATCACCAGCTGCTCTTCTGGTTTTCGGCACACACATGTGCGCTGGCCAGCTGGTCTTCGCGGGTGCAAGAGCTCCATAAAATAGCCTGAAAAATGGCCAAAAACCAGCCTGTTTTTCAGGCAATTTTCTGACTGTTTTTCTGACTGTTTTCTGGGCTGTTTTTGGCCCCCAAACAGCAGAAAAACAGCCTGAAAACAGCAAAAAGAAAAACCAGCAAAAAAAAAAAAAAAACAGGCATGCACGCACCAGCCAGCTGATCTTTGGGTTTCCGGTGCTCCGGCGGCACATAACAATAGCAATTAGACTTATATACCGCTTCATAGGGCTTTCAGCCCTCTCTAAGTGGTTTACAGAGTCAGCATATTGCCCCCATCAACAATCCGGGTTCTCATTTTACCCACCTCGGAAGGATGGAAGGCTGAGTCAACCCTGAGCCGGTGAGATTTGAACAGCCGAACTGCAGAACTGCAGTCAGCTGAAGTAGCCTGCAGTGCTGCATTTAACCACTGCGCCACCTTGGCTCATGTGCACACACGTTCCGGTTTCGGCACTTGGTGCTGAATAGGTTCACCATCACAGGTATGTTCTATGCTAGGGGCTCAAACTTTCAGAAATAGAAAATGCCATTGACATGACAAGTGATGAGAGTGGGACCAAATTAAAGGTCTTCTCTCTTCTTCCCTCTTCTCCATGACGTAAAGATGGTTCTAGTGCAGGAGTCTGGACCAAGCTGGCTGGGGAATTCTGGGAGTTGAAGTCCGCGAGTCTTAAAGCTGCCAAGTTTGGAGACCCCTGGTCTAGTGTAACAAAAGCTATTACAGTGTGAGGAGGGGCCTGACTTCGCTACGATATGACATGCAATCTTGGGGCTCCAGGATTGCTGTCGATATCTCTGTTGCTAGACGATCCTTTTGGATCTAAACCGCTCTGAAGGAACAGTGATAGAAAAGGGCACGTCCTGCTGATCTCAGGGGCATCGCGAAGCCTCTGATCAATCCAGGTAAAAGTTCTTTTTGCCGGCTACAAGAGACGCAGACAAAATGGCTACAGAAGGTTGGGACAGACCCCTGAAACGGAAGCATAATAGGAGAGACAATGTGTCAAAATGGTGAGAAAAATACTTATTATTAGAGAAGAGAAAATCCAAAAGACTTAGAGTTAAAATAAAATTGAAGACAGAAGGAAGCAAGCGGCGAATTAACCCTGGTTTAAAACTATCGTGTTATTTTTTTCACTTTAATTTTGTTTGTTTTCTATAGATGGACTTTTTACAAATGCCTCTTACTTTTAAACTGGGCTGATCTTTTTTTCCCTTCTTCCTCTATACTTTTTCCATTTTTTGTATTTGTGGATTAAAAGTTTCTTTCCTCGCAAGGCTCGGTCGGATCGTAATCTTTAAACATTTTTTTCTTCTTTTCCGGAGTTTGGAGCTTAGAAAGAGAGGCAAAAACAAAGGGAAAGGATGTAACACTGCCACCTAGAGGCTAGAGGCTTGGCAACATCTGATAATACAAAGCTATTGGCTTTGTTTACTGAAAGGATCAGTGGAAAACATCTTGTTTATTCAGGTGTTTCTTTGAAGGAAAGAGAAAGCTTTGACCTGAAAACTTTACTGAATTTGTTTGAAACCTAGCAAAAGCCTTGGATGTTTTAGTGGCAGTGTTTATAACCTGGAAAAATGGCCCAATATGATGAAGAAAAGGGACTAACATTGCAAAGAATTATGCTAGAAATTCAAAAAGTCTTAATAATCACAGAGAGAATTGAAAAGAGACTTGAAATTATAGATCAAAATACAGAAAGTACGGAGGTAAGAGTTGAGAATACTTATAAAACAATGATGAAATTTGAGGACAGAGATAAAAAAACCACAGAGACATATGAAAGTGATAAGAAAATTGCAATGGGACAAGAAGCAATGGGTGGAAGCTAATCAAGGAGAGAAGCAAATTGGAACTAAGGAGAAATTTCCCAGAATAATGAATCAGTAGAACAGCTTGCCTCCAGAAGTTGTGAATGCTCCAACCTGGAAGTTTTTAAGAAGAGACTGGACAACCATTTGTCTTAAATGGTATAAGGTTTCCTACCTGGGCTACAAGACTTCCAAGGCCCCTTCCAACTCTGTTATTCTGTTATTATTATTTTTTTGCATGCCTAGATAAGGTAACTGCTGAATGTGGCTGTGCGGTGGATACATATAGGGAACAAATGGAAAACATTTTGAGTTTTTCTCCCTGTCTCATGATGATAGAATTTGGAATCTCCCATTGAACTAATGGCTCATTATGGGATACGTCTAAGGGTTGAAAGGATTTGATTAAAGAGGTAGTGAGGAGAGCTTTCCAATCCCCCCTATTTTATTCAAACTATCACTAAAACACATTAAAACCACTTTCATTTTTCCAGCCTCACGCTTTTGCAAGTATAATTTACAGCTCCTAATTGCTCTGCATACTAAATGGACATCCCCCCTCCCTTTGAAATAAAGACAGTATTTCCAAAGTAGGAGTGAGAGCACTTTTGCAATAACTTTCATCATCCTCCCCAACACCGCCACGATCATTAGGCGTTACCAATCCAATGAAGTCCTCCTTTATACAAGGACGGAATTAAATGGGAATTCAGTGCTGTTGGATGGTATTAAAGGGGGGACTGGATGAATTCAGACGAAACTGAGATGTCAATGGCTACTAATCTTGATGGCCACGTGCCATCTTCTCACACAGAATGTTGGGTTAATTGGCGATTGACTGAAATCAGCAGAATTTTTAGGGTTGTTTTTTTAATGAAATGGGCATTTTTTTGTGGCTGAAATTCTCGTCTTGCCACTGAAAGGAATTTTTCACACACACACACACACACACACACACACACACACACACACACACACACTGTATATGTGTGTGTGTATACTCTGTGTGTGTGTGTGTATGCATGTATGTATGTATGTGTGTGTGTGTATGTATGTATGTATGTATGTATGTATGCTGGTCTTGTTGTATTCAGATCTTTTCCCATGTAAGATTGAGATTGTCTTGGCAACGTTTTGGTGAGGTCTCACTTGCCATCCTCAGGCTGGGTTTTGGGCTTCGTGCTTGTGTGAGTAAATACATACATACATACATACATACATACATACATACATACATACATACACACACACACACACACACACACACACAGACACACACACACACATACAAAATTGATTCAATAAAATCAATTGCTTTTAAAAAGACCAGAACTATTGCCAAGGCTGAACATTTTAACAACAGAATAATCAGAGAAGCCATTGAGATAGAAAAACGCCCACACAGCATGAACAGGCGGGACGATACCTCCCACCTGCCAGCCATTTAGAAGCCTGCCCTTATTGATAAACGAGTCCCTAACATGATGAATGACACCAGGCCCACACTCACAAGAGCCACACAGGATGTCACCACCAAACATCCACAAAGAAAGCAGACAAAAACCCACACTGATGATGAGGCACGACCTAGGACCAGAAGCCAGACTGCAACTGCACCATTAGCCACTTTAAACCCCTCCTATCCTTACATGAAACACAAACCCCCAACCAATCAGAACACACCTCCACCCAATCAGAACATAGCCAAGCTCCCACCCAATCAGCTCAAACCCCCACTGGCAGTTAAAAGGAAGAAACAGCCGAGATCTCACATTGCTCCTGGAAGCACGAAGCCTGAAGATGGCGAATGAGACTTCGTCGAAACATCGCCAAGACACCTCCAATTTTACGCAGGAGAAAACCCAAATAACCAAAGACATACATACATACATACATACATACATACATACATACATACATCATACATACACACACACACACATACATACATACATACATACACTGTTCTTGTTGTATTCGGGTCTTTTCCCATGTAATCTTACATGGGAAAAGACCCAAATACAAGACCAGCATACCTACACCCGTGTATGTAGCAATAGCAATAGCAATAGCAATAGCAGTTAGACTTATATACCACTTCATAGGGCTTTCAGCCCTCTCTAAGTGGTTTACAGAATCAGCATATTGCCCCCAACAACAATCCGGGTTCTCATTTTACCCACCTCGGAAGGATGGAAGGCTGAGTCAACCCTGAGCTGGTGAGATTTGAACAGCCGAATTGCAGAACTGCAGTCAGCTGAAGTAGCCTGCAGTGCTGCATTTAACCACTGCGCCACCATATATATATATATATATATATATATATATATATATATATATATATATATATATATATATATATATATGAAAAAGGGAGGTAATATATATCATAAAGTAAAGGTGAAGGTTCCACTTGCACGTATGTGCTACTTGTTCCAGACTCTAGGGGGCAGTGCTCATCTCTGTTTGAAAGCTGAAGAGCCAGCACTGTCCGAAGACGTCTCAATGGTCATATAGCTGGCATAATTAAATGCTGAAGGCACATGGAACACTGTTACCATCCCACCAAAGTGGTTCCTATTTTTCTACTTGCATTTTTACATGCTTTAGAACTGCTAGGTTGGCAGAAGCTGGGACAAGTAATGGGAGCTCACTCCGTTACGCGGCGCTAGGGATTCCAACTGCTGAACTACCTGCATATTAAAATTTTTCTGCACGCCGAACTGGCAGTAATGCTGACAGCAACCCACCCCTGGCGTGGGGACTCCTGGGAGGGGTGGTTCAGGGTGGGGCGGGGCCAGCCAGGAATGGGATTTGGGGGTTCTCCAAACTGCACAGAATCTTAACTAGAGGTTCTCCTGAACCCCTGTGAACCCCCAGTCGCTCACCCCTGGTTACGACCATTTTCCACATTTGTAACCGTTGCATCGTTCACATCATCAAAATTCAGATGCTTGGCAATTAACTCATATTGATGCTACAATGTCCTATGGTGATGCAATCTCCTTTCGCAACCTTCTGACAAGCAAAAAGTCAATGGGGAAGCTAGATTCATTTTACAACCGTGTTACTAACTTAACAACTGCAGTGATTCACTTAACAAGTATGGCAAGAAAGGGGGGTAAATGGGGCAAAATTCACTTAACAACTTTCTCACTTAGCAGCAGAAATTTTGGGCTCGATTGTGGTCATAGGCCAAGGACTACCTATGAGAACTCTAAAATATGAAGCTCCTGTCAGGCCTAGAAGCCATCTTTTCCACTGGACTTTCAGGCCTGGCACATTTAATGCTGTGGGAAATTGGGAAGGGGGTGTTCTGAGCGAGGCTTCCCAAGAGCATGAAGCAAACTCCTGGTCCCAACAAAAAACCCCTTTTATTAATTTGCTGTGAATTCTGCTCATCCACATACAGCAAAGTCTTTCGAGGGAGAATTTACAGTCACAGACCTTATCTGGCTTGGAGAGCTGACAGACCGATATCTGCAAAACTTGGCAAGGAGTCTCAGAGAGTCACGAACCAATTAAGCAAATTAATTATCTCCTGCAAACTCCACTCCCCTTTCGCTCCTCTTTTATTTTCTCTGGAAGGGGCTATTCATCGTCCACCTGTGGCCTTACTCCCAAGTTGACCCCTGTTCCTTAGCTGTTCCCTTCATCTGGCAACTCTACACATGCACACGCTGGGAACAGGCTCCAGCTGTTCATCTGCTTCACTGATGTCTGACTCGGAAGGCAGCTGATAACTGACATACGGCTCTGGCCCCCTCTCTGCCTCCGACGCAGAGCCCTCATCAGAGCCTTCGCAAGACTCCAGGACTGGCCCATGTTCCTCCCCAACTTCCTCACTGTCCGACTCTGCTGCCAGCTCTGCTGGCCACTGACGGGTCACAATAGGGTGATTATATGGAGTGTGAGAGATATAGTCAAAATAACATTCCTTTCTCAGAGAGTCAATGACAACTTGCCCTGCACCTGGGGTGGTGTGACTGGGAGGCATCTCCAGTTGGGATGGTGCCTGATTGAGCCATGTGATGAACATGTGGGTGCTGAGCAGGGACTTTCATTTTGGTGGGGAAAACCTGGAAACTTTCAGATTCGGGTTTTCCCAGATGTGCCAATATGACATCTCTAATAAAATGGAACTTTGAGAAACCTCAAGCCTCAGAGTCGTCTTTCGTTGGGGGTGTTACTTGGGACTGCTTCTCTCCTCAACCAATCCTGTTTTTCTTCACACAGAACAGCTTTTAAAACTGTCATTTTCAGCAACCCAGCTAAATTAAAGATTAACACATAGTCTCAGGAATGGAATTGTTGTCTTTTTGCTTGTAAAGCCTATGCTTCATCACACCATACTTTTAGCAATGTTAGAAGATGTTACATATTCCCATTGCTATGGGGGAAAGTGTGATAAACGCCCATGCATAAAATTTTCACATTTAAACCTCTATAGTTTTTATTTTTTTAAAATAAATCTAGCATTTATTTAGCCTATTTGTATACTGTTGTAATCAGGGAATGACTCCTGGTGTAATAGCTGTGGATTGCGTCATTCATATTTCACATTGTTACTTCATCGTACAGTTAATTTCAAATGTAAATCGTATGAATTAGTGTTTCTGGTGATTTCGTTTTATTCCCTCCATTTTTTCTAACCTTGCAGGTTCTTTAAAAACTATTAGTTTTTTTTCCCCAGTCGGTTCTTCTGATTTCTCCTCTTTTCACCAACAACTGTGAACAAAAAAAAAATGCTCTGCATTGTAAGAGATGATGGGGTGACCGTCTTTGCAATATATAATATTTTCCCTGAAGGTGAGCACGTTGAGAAATATATAGCAACTTTGCCATTGAAAAAAATAAACAAGACTGGGGGAAAGGAAAAAAGCTAAAGAAAGCTTCCGTGATTCTCTCAAGCACTTACAAGATTTTATTTAAGTGACAGAAGATGACAGGGAATGGAAAGCAAACAAGTTTTAGATTGCAAGAGATCAAAGAATGAAGAAGGTATGCATATTATGAACAACCAGCTGGAGCACAGAAAGAATTCAGGCAGATCAGTGATCGGATTTGATGCTCCTGTCACCCACACAGAAGTGGGTTTGAGGTGTTTGCCCCTCTTATTCTGCCCCCAAACCAGTGGTGGCTCCCGGGCGGTACGGGCATACTGGTGGCAGCTGGGAGCAGCGGCCACTGTACGGAATGGTGTTTTTGGTGGCCCCACCCGCCCACATTCCTTACCTCCTTTTGAGGGAAATGGGCCAATTGTGCATGCGCGCACAGCGTACAGCGCCTGCGTGATCTCGCCAAGCAACTGGGGCATCACATGGTGGTGGCATGTGCATGTGTGCACAGTGGACATGCCCGAGGTGGATGTCCGGCCCGGTCGCAGCGTACTGGTTGCAACGGGATCCAGAACCCACCACTGCCCCAAACCCTGCATAAAGACAACAAGGGACATATTGATGTCCCTGGAAGAGGCGGCCTGAAATTATATCTACCATGTTGGCAAATAACAGAGTAATGGAGTTGGAAGGGAGCTTGGAAGTCTTCTAGGCCATAGTTCCCCAACCTTCCTGGTTTTGCAGACTGGTGAGGGAGTGGGCAGGGATGGGGATTGAAAAAAATTAGCAACCGGTTCTCTGCCCAGTTGCTGGGTGGGTGTGGCCATTTAGTTATGCCAGCCATAAGACCACGGAGACGTCTTCCGACAGCACTGGCTCTTTGGCTTTGAAACGGAGATGAGCATCGCCCCCTAGAGTCGGGAACAACTAGTACTTACGTGCGAGGGAAACCTTTACCTTATTTGTACTATAGTTACTCTGGCTGAACACTGCAATTGCCTGTTTTGAGATACAGTATGAGGATAGCAAGCTGGTTTAGTTCAAGGCATGGATATACAAATGTTTTCACAAATGTTTTCATTCCTTTGGACTTTAAATTGTGCCCCATAATCCCAAGATAGGAGAGAGTAGAACAAAACCTGATTTAATTTAACTCCAATTTAAATATAATTACCATTCAGCAGTCTGGAAGTAAAACCACCCGTGAAAGATATTTTCACAGATTTAATTATTTGATCCTTTGGACACAATAAAAAAAAAATGCAATTTGGCAATAAACTTTGAATTGTCTTTAGGGGCTTCCCACAGAGATTGGGGGGGGGGGGAAATCACAGTGCAATTCAGACCCCTAGATGGTGGATTTTGCACCTCTAATTTACAGCAAAATGATTTGGCCAATTAGTTCAGTTATAACTTTGCAAGAAAAAATATAGTTAAAAAATAGGAAGGAACAAGATAAAGGAACGGCTGAGTAAATTGTAGTTGTCTCAAGCCACTGGATCTTAGTAATAGGCAGTAAAAAGTAAAGGAGACCTTGAGGATTATACTCCGCTTGGTTGTTGCGAACTTTAGGGGTCGGTGCTTATCTTTATTTCAAGACTGTTGAGCCAGTGCTATCCGAAGACATTTCTGTGGTCATGTGGTCAGCACGACATCACTGAGTGCTATTACCTTCCCCACCAAAGTGGTACCTATTTGTCTACTTGCATTTGCATGCTTTCAAACTGGTAGCTTGGTAGGAGCTGAGGCAAGGGGCAGGAGCTCACCCAATGCATGGCACTCGGTTCTTGAACCCAGCCAGGCTGTTGGCTTTCCAGTCTGAAAGCTCAACATCTTGAGCTCTGAGCCACTTTTCTTTTCCTTTATGGTCATTGAGAGCATATGCACCAGTGGTGGGTTGCTACCAGCGCTACTGCCAGTTCGGCGTGCCAAAAATTTCCACGTGCATGAGCATTTACACCTAAAAAGGTCTGTGCATGCGTAAGAAAAGGGGAAAAATTACTATTCTGCAATGGAGATTGTTCTGCGCATGCACAGAAACAAAAATAAAGATGGCACCGCCGACAATAGAACTGATTTGGGTGGATGGGAGGCAGGTTGCTACCTACTCGGCCAAACCTCTCTGAACCGATTTGAGCCCACCTCTGATATGCACCAAGACAAATTCCTTGTGTGCCCAATCACACCTGGCCAATAGACTATTCTATTCTATTCTATTCCACATCTAGGAATAGGAAGAGAAAATGCCAAATCATATAAAACCTATTTAGCATCAGAGGACAATTTTGAATGTTATACTTATGAAATGTTGGTCTTGCTTTTTGTTTTCTAATTTAAAAAGCACCGGAGAAAAAATTATTTGATCACACAAAGGTTGGCCCTCAGCCAGAGGTTCACCAATGCCATCATGTATTAAGCACATTGCAAATGAGGCCACGCTTCAGCATTGTGGGTAACACTGGCACACATTTGAACTTTTAAAATGCTTTGCTATGCAGAATGGCTGCAATTTCCTTTAATGAGACCAAGAAAACATAGTCTAAGCATTGTTTTAGAAGGGTGCCCTGCTATTTTCTTTCTTTATGGCTACGTTTGAACTTCTGCCTACCTCAAGGCTGCTGATCAGTCCTCCCTGATCATCCTTCTTGCTTAGAGCCGGAAGCGGTGGGACAGTTTTTCTTATTTAATTAGACAAATGGGAGCCATGGTGTTGTTGTACTGACTGCATCTTACCCATTCAGGCAGATTTTCAAGATGTCACTGATCAACATATCCATGAATATTGGGATAGTCTCTTGAGTTACAAAATTAATTTTGCTTAATTCATGATTGGATTCCCCCCAACAGATTCCCCTTCCTCTTTTTTCTTGAGTTTTGCTAAGCCATAAAATGTGATAATGATCTCTTTTGGTCAAGTCAAGAGGGTTATTTTTCTAGTATATGATCACCCTGCATAGATTAGCTGCTTTCAATGATAAGTAACCCAGGGTGCATGAAGGCCAAAGAATTGGCAGCTGGGATTTCACATTTTTGTGTATGTAATAATAATAATAATAATGATGGGACGCGGTGGCTCAGGGGCTAAGACATCAAGCTTGTCGATCAGAAGGTCGGCGATTCAAATCCCTAGTGCCGCATAACGGAGTGAGCTTCCATTACTTGTCCCAGCTTCTGCCAACCTAGCAGTTTGAAAGCATGTAAAAATGCAAATAGAAAAATAGGGACCATCTTTGGTGGGAAGGTAACAACATTCTGTGCACCTTTGGCATTCAGTCATGTCGGCCACATGGCCATGGAGACGTCTTCGGACAGCGCTGGCTCTTCGTCTTACAAACAGAGATGAGCACCACCCCCTAGAGTCAGAAATGACTAGTATGCAAGTGCAGGGGAACCTTTACCTTTAATAATAATAATAAAAATTGGAAACTTTGTCAGAGGTTTGGATTTGGATATACTGGGACAATCGAGTTGAGAAGGTTTTGGAAAACAAATGGGCTAAGATCTTACGGGACTTTAAAACCCAAATAGACAAATGCCTTGTTCATAACATGTCAGATATAACATTCACTCAAAAAGAAAAAAGTCTGGTTCATTGTTATTGCTAAACTGGACGATGCTAGGTGTCAGGCCTGCCCCAGATAAGTCCCTTAGGAAAGAAACACCCTTGACTCCATTTGGTTGAAGTGAAAGGTTCTTTTACTAAAGGATACTGGCTGCAGCAAAGTCGGGCTAGAACTAAGTTTTCCTGCACGAAAAAGTTACAAATTGTACCCATCATTTCAGCCCTACCCCAGTTTGCTTTCAGCCAATAAGGTGCTGTATAGGTGTTTTGAGAAAACCTGGGGTAGAAATAAGGAGGAACTTTCTGACAGTGGGAGCAATCAAGTAATGAAGCAGAAGTTGTCTTTGGAAGCTGTCGGAGCTTCATCACTTGAGACTTTCAAGAAGAGATTGGACTGCCATTTGTCAGAAATGGTACAGGGTCTCCTGCTTGAGCAGAGGGTTGGACTAGATGACCTACAAGGTCCCTTTCAACTCTGTTAATCTGCTAATTCCAAATCCAGTCCAAACATCTGGCTGACGGTGATGAACCATAATACCCTTTCTAAACCATTCTATTCCCTGCCACCTTGGTCAAATATTCCTTATGAGGCTGCTAGAAGGTTAAATATGAAGACCTAGAATTTCAAGAAATTTAATCTCTTCCTGTTGCTCACCCATATGCTTCAGAGCAAGCGTCCATTGCTGTACCAATGAGGAGAAAGTCAGCGATGAAGAGAAAGTCGGCTCCAAAATCAATTAAGATAGGACACAATTCCCAAAAGTTAAATGCTTTACATCGATTTTAGTGGAAAATTAACATAGTCTGTTCATATCTGGCAAATAAGATAAAGAGAACCTGTCCTTGGTGGCATGGGAAGTTATAGAAAAGATTTGCTGACTCTAGCAATAAGTACCCAAGCTGCAGACATTCAGATCTAATTCTTTGCATTTTTTTCTGCATCTTTCCTGGTTTCTCTGAATCTTTCTTAAAATATGTTGCCCAGAATATGATCAAGGACTCCAAGTGAGGCCTGAAGGAGACAGAAGATAAAAGAACATAGACTTCTCCTGAGTTTGAAACCAATTTCTATTGATGCAACCTAAAATGGCATTTATCATTTTAGCAAGTATATCCGTGACTCCTGCATGTCATTCATAGGGAGTCCTCAACTTATAACTATTTCTTTAGTGACTGTTTGAATTCAGTGCCATTGTAACTTTGAGTGTTCAATACATGAACTGCTATAAGTTGAGGACTTCTATGTATATATGTTTGGGAAGAGTAGCAAGGTCTTTGATTGCAAATAGAGATAATCAAATATTAAGAATAGAATGGAATAGAATAGAATAGAATAACAGAGTTGGAAGAGACCTTGGAGGTCTTCTAGTCCAACTCCCTGCTCAGGCAGGAAACCCTACCCCACTTCAGACAAATGGTTATCCATCATCTTTTTAAAAACCTCCAGTGTTGGAGCATTCACAACTTCTGGATTCACTGATTAATTGTTCTAATTGACAGGAAATTTCTCCTCAATTCTAAGTTGCTTCTCTCCTTGATCAGTTTCCACCCATTGCTTCTTGTCCTACACTCAGGTGCCTTGGAGAATAGTTTGACTCCTTCTTCTTTATGGCAACCCCTGAGATATTGGAAGACTGCTATCATGTCTCCCCTAGTCCTTCTTTTCATTAAACTAGACATACCCAGTTCCTGCAACCATTCTTTATATGTTTTAGCCTCCAGTCTCCTAATCCTCTTTGTTGCTTTTCTCTGGTTTTCATATGCCTGGCACAATGTGTCAGGGCCAGGAAACCAAGAAGGACACTCAAATGCTCAAATCATTTTCTTTATTGCTCTTCGCCTACGATAGGCAGAATTGTGGCAGAGTAAAGCACACTCTGCAAAACTATTTGATAAATGCTGTGAAGAATTAAGGTGAATCTTTTCTGCACTGCATTTTGCATAGCAAGGATTCGAGGCTGATGTTTACTCCCTCCTGTAAGTCGGTGCCAAATTCCATCGCGCATTGTGCACCTAATGAAATCAGTGAGGCTGTTGGTGTATCAATGAGCTAATGGGGCAGGATTACACAGTCCATGGGGATTTGAAATAACATAGGCAGTTACTCCATGAACATAGTTTTATTTTAGAAAACTACACTCTTTGGCTTTGCCAGAATGATGTTTGCCTCCCACCAAATGTTCCAACCTCATCAACATTTCTTGGTCTTCTAAAGGTTTTAGGGCTGAGCTGGAAAATTGTATCTAGGAGGGTTTTTTGCTTTACTTCATCCCCCTTCTTCCCCCAAATTCTCCTCCATAAACAATGGTATCTTAAGTGTTCCAATAGTTTCTGCATTACTGAATGCAAAGAAAGCAGCAGATAATTTTTAATGTGTTGCAGAGAAAGAGGTGGGAGGGGGGGGAATTCAGGAAGAAATTATTTCCTCACTTCAGGGAAAATGCCAATGTGAAGAAGTAGCACAAATCCATGCTAGAGGGAACCATTAAGCAGCAGAATGAATATTCATAAAGATCGGAGGGATTTGCTCTCTCATTTTTTAGTAAATATTTAGGGTACATCTACATATTGCATACATTCAGGGAGTCAGCACGTCTCCTTTAAGGCTGATGGAGAAAGGCAGAGTACTATGAACGTTTTAGGGGAATTTTGACATTATCGCAAATATCAGAATAACGGAGTTGGAAGGGACCTTGGAGGTCTTCTAGTCCAACCCGCTGTTCCAGCAGAAGACCCCCATACCAGTGGTGGCTAACCTTTTTGTCGTTGCATGCCAAAAGCATGCATGCATAGTGCAGTCTACACACAACACCCCCTACCCTCCTACGCATGCACGAGAGACACCCTTGCGCGCCCCCCATCCCTGTGCATGAATGTGCAACCCCCCATGCCCCATTTTGGGCCTGGTAGGCCTTCCTGCAGCCTCCTGGAAGCAAAAACAGGCCACTCTGTGTGTGTGTGTGTGTGTGTGTGTGCAGATGGGTGTGTGTGCTGCAACCCCCTTCCCCGTTTTGGGCCTAGTAGGTCACCCTGCAGCCTCCTGGGACCAAAAACGGGCCATGTGGGTGGGGCGCACAACTCCCCCCGTGCTTCCCTCTATCCTCAGTGCATGTGCATGCAACTCCCTTGCCCCCACACATGTGTGCACAACCTCCCCACCTCCCGCACATGTGTGTGCATCTCCTTCATGTGCCCTGCCCCCACGTGTGCGCTGTGCAATATAAATTGTTCTCCGCGCATGTGCAGAACAATTTACAGTGAAGCGTGCATGCACAGTCACTAAAAACCCCAATGGTGGCGGCCCAGCGACAGCGAGGGAACCAGTATGGGGGCATGGCAGGTCTGGGTTGCTACCGGTTCTGCAACCCAGGCCTGAATTCCACTACCGGTTCGGCTGAACTGGGCCAAACCGGAAGCAACCCACCTCCGGTCAGAGATCCAAAAATCAGCTGGCTGGTGGGAGGCGCGCATGCATACGCAGTGAAACTGAGCTGGGGTGACGGCTCATATGCCTGCAGAGAGGGCGCTGCATGCCAACTGTCTGGGTCCTCATTTTACCCACCTCGGAAGGATGGAAGGCTGAGTCAACCCTGAAGAAGATCCAGAAAGTCCAGTTGCCCCTTGAAAAAAAACACCTTTGGGACAACCATGACTTGAATGACTTGAGAATCCCCATAGACATCCAAATGGTCAGATTTACTTAAGAACTGTATAATTCACTTAACAATTGGCAGTGGTTCGCTTAATAACCGTGGCAAAACAAAAATTGGCGGGAGGCAATAACAGGGGTTAAAATAGAATGGAAACCTGAAGTTTTTTAAAATTAGGAATAATGTCTGCGAAATACAAAAAAAAAAAAAAAATCCAGTATTTAATACTACATATAATTACGGCGGCAAGGATTGCCTTTGCCCAGAAATGGAAAAACAAATTAATTCCAAGCGAAGATGAAATAATAAGAAAGGTTATGGACTGTGCCGAAATGGACAAGCTAACTAAAGAAATCCAGGGAAAAGAAGAATCAGAATTCTACCAGATAAATGGTATAGGTGGAGGGAGGAAAGAAACAAGAATCAATGAAGGAATATAACAAAACTCAAAAAATAATAGTTATGAGTAAAATAAGAGGGTTAAGAATGGTGAAATCCAAATGAAATACAATAGAAGGGAAAATAATATAAGGTGAGAGGTATCGATTGATAATTCCTATTAGAAGTAACAGGAAGCTCCTGTTCATATTGTATTGTGTAAATGTGGTGTAGGTCTAATTTTTGTGTGTGTGTATTTAACAAGTTTGTTAATAAAAATCTTTAAAAAAAAACAACTATGGCAAAACAGAGGTTGTAAAAATCAGGCACCACCTCATTCAGCAATGGAAATTGTCGTCATAAGTAGAGGAATGCTTATACCCGTGACGGCAAATCTATGGCATGCGTGCTCATAGTGGCATGCGCAGCCTTGCCTGTTTGTCTTCTGGGGTTTCTGGCATGCATGTCCATGCAACAATCAGCTGTCCTCCTCGCACCTGGCAGTGCCAAAAACCGGGTGTGCGTGCATGCATGCTGGCCATTTGATTGCCGGGTGCACATGTACGCCAGAAGCTGGAAGTTTGGCGTTTTCCAGAGCGTGATCCATTTGCACGCACAGCAGTGCCAAAAACAGGCCCGTGCATGTGCACTGGTCAGCTGATCGTCGGGTGCGCTAGAACCCGGAGGTTTGGCTTTTCCAGAGTGTGGCCCTGGCGAGCACATGGGTGCGCAATGTTTCTGCGTGATGGTTCGCCATCACTGGCCTCTGCATGTTATAATTTCATTTCTTGTTAAGCAAAGTGCATTTTCTTGTAGAAATGTTCTAAACTATGTTCCACGTATCAGAATCCTTGGTTTTACTTGACCTTGCCTCCACGAGTATGATTTATATAATAGTTCATCTCATCCTGTTTTTTTGATCAATGTGTAATTATCACAACTTCAATTGCATAGACAAGTCCCTGCTTATTTTACAACCAATGGTTGGCCTTTCTTTAAAGCTCTGGCTGGACGGGGGAGCGAGGCAATTTCCTGAGACCTCCAGGGGAGAGCAAAAGATTTCAATCCTGAGATTCATTGGAAGAAAGAAAGAAAGTGATGATAATAAAACATTATAGCTAGTGAAAGGAAAGCGTTCTGACATTGTTGCCCTGAGCAACATTAAATGATGGCCAGAATGGGTGTAATTAACTCTTGAATCTTTCTCTTTTCTTTCTGTGAAAGAAAACCTACAATACGCTTTTTATTTAAAACAAAACAGTGTTTTTTTTAAAAAAAGAGGGATATCTAGAAATCAACAGATAACTACTGAAGTTGTGTTGTTATATATCACCTTAGTAAATGATACCAAGCCATGCATTGTTTCTTTTGTGATTTAAGAAAGAAGTATAACATTTTGAGTTTAGTGCCAAAATCTCCTGTAGTATTGTTTACAAATGTTAAGAAAAGAAGAAACCCCTCTAAAAATAATATAAATATTCATAGTTCTCACAGTTTTGTTTCTTGGGGCTCACCCAGTGGTGGGATTCAGCCAGTTCGCACCTATTTGGGAGAAGCAGTTGTTAACTTTCTAAGCAGTTCGGAGAACCGGTTGTTGGAAGAAATCTTGTGTTTTTCCCCACTTTACAGGGCTAATCCTGTAAGGAAGGTAGGAAGGAAACATTCTGGTGTTGTTTCTAGCCTAATTTTTATTGCCCTGCTTACAGAAACTGCCTCTGGGGGGCGGAGAATCAGACACGCTCCACACCTGGGAAGTGTTCACACCAGAGTTCCCTGTTTGTTTACTGGTGTGAAAAAAAAATCACTCTCACATCAAGAGTACATTTATTGACAATCTGTCCTTCCATGTGGAAGAAAATACAAGGGAGGGAACATTTTGGTTAAAAATGACTCTTATTGAGCCGGATAATGGTGCTTGAGAAAGGAATGCTGCAGAAAAAAAATGTGCACTGTTTTCAATGCCTTTGTAACTTCAAACAGTTACTAAATGAACCGTTGTAAGTTAAGGAGTGCCTGTATTGTTTCTTTATAGGCAACATCCTCTTTTACTAGAATAATTAGAGTAGAAATATCCAACCTGGGTGACTTTAAGACCTGTGGACTTCAACTCCCAGAATTCCCCAGCCAGCCAGGAGTTCAAGTCCAGAGGTCTTAAGGTGGCCAAAGTTGAAACCCAGGCATCCGAGATGGACTCCTACTGGTTCGGCCAGGTTCGGCCAAATAGGTAGTTAACTGGGCCAGGCACGCACCTGAACCGGTTCTATCGGCGCTGCCGTAGGTGCCACCATCTTGTTTTTTTTGCTTCTGTACATCTGCAGAAGCAATTTTTTTTTACATCTGTGCGCGCGTACTGCGCATCAAGCATGTGCACGCCCTAAGTGAACCGGCAGTGGCAGAAGCCGGAATCCACCCCTGCCATGTATTAAAGTAAAACTACAATGATGTCTGATCTAAGTCTGTTGGAAGTAATGTCCTTCTGAACCTTCTGGGTTCAGTTCCAAGTGGGGGAAAAGACACTGGAAACACGGAGGCTGCTTGGAAAGATGGTTGAATGGTGGGCAGGATCACATGGCTTGAGCTCCTGAACAGAAAAGTGGGGTCACATGCTTCCAGATGTTGGGTGAAGAAGAAAAAGAAAGGCAGAAATGCTGAAAGTCCCTGGTTTTATGCCCTCTCTGGGCTTTGAACTTGAGCTTGTATTCTGATTGGTTGTTAGACTCCCATGGGCCCATGCAGGGGCAACTCTGTAGGCTGCGTTTTGACTCCAAGTTTGGTTGAGCATTTCTTTTTCCCAGGTGCCATGTGGTGAGATCGGTGTAGGGTTAATCCTACCTTTCTTATATAGGGTAGACTGGCTCAGGCCTTAGGTTTCCTTTTTTGAGAGAGAGTTGCTAATTACCCACATGCCAAATGTCTTGCTATATTCTGATCTTACGGTAGGCGCATTTATTTCAGAGATGAAAAAGTTTGCTTCTCCACGCTGTGGTGACCATAATGCAAGTTCTAAATTCAGAACGGGCACAAGAAGTTACACTGAACATGACCTCTTCTTAAAAGGTCCTCCGTCTCAGCTGCTGAGGAATTTTTAGCCTTTGCCCTTTCCTCGATGATAACAGGAGAGAAGGAACAGAAAACCCAACGCAGTCTATTTTTAAGACTTGAGGAATTTTCAGAATTAGCAGAGACAAAGTGAGCAGGACAGAGCTTGGGATGCACAGCTGAATTCTGCATTTTTACTGTGGACTTCTGGCTCCAGATAGAACTGATAACTAATGATAACTCAGACCTGTGAACCTATGGCACACATGGGCATGCAAGCCGTTGCCCCAGCTCAGCTCTACTGCACATGTGAGTGTGCCTTCCGCTGGCTAGTTGATTTTTTTGTTTCTGCTGCCCATGCACGGGGGGGGGGGGGATGTCTCCCCTGCGACCTATTTTTGCTCCTAGGAGGCTGCAGGCACCAAAACTGGGTGCAGGGAGTGGTGCGGTCCCCCACAGCCCGTTTTTGCTCCCAAGGGGAATCTGAACTTCTAATGGTCAAAGCAAATTGGGGGTAGACAAGAGTCAATGGAATTCAAGGTGAGTTGGACTTAACTCTCTTATGGGCACGAAGGGATTTGAGACTGATGATGCATTTGACCCCTCCCTCAGTTTTAGCCTAGTAATCTCCAACACTGTCTTTTCCACCAGAAATTGGTCCCAGGCCTAGTAGCAAGATGAATCAATTTTAAGGACTTATTGCTGTAATGAGTGTGCAACCCCGCCTGGTGTAATGCGTTTTAATTTCGGTTGACTTTTTGTATTTAGTGTTTATAAATTCTTGTTCACTTCACTGCAGTGGTGGGTTTCAAAAAAATTTCGAACCTACTCTGTGGGTGTGGCCTCCTTTGTAGGAGTGGCTTGCCGGCCATGTGACCTGGTGGGAGTGGCTTGCCGGCCATGTGACCTGGTGGGAGTGGCTTGCCGGCCATGTGTTTTTTCTCTCTCTCACTCTCTCTCTCTCTCTTTCCTTCCTTTTGTCTCTCTGTCCCTTTTTTTCTTTCATCTCTCACTTTTTCTTTTTTTCTTTTTTATTTCTTTCTTTCTTCCTTTCTTTCTCTTTCTCTCTCTGTGTGAGTCTGTATGTCTGTCTGTCTGTCTGTGTGTGTGTGAGTGGTGGGTTTCAAAAGATTTTGGAACCTCTTCTGTAGGTGTGGCCTGCTTTCCGGGTCCACTGGTGGAACCTCTTCTAACCGGTTCGGTAGATTTGACGAACCGGTTCTACCGAATAGATGCAAACTGGTAGGAACCCACCTCTGCTTCACTGTGATATGTTGAATTGGCAGCCAAATAACTGAAGAACAATACAGACCACATCCGAGTTATGCAAGCCATGAATGATGAAAACTCAGCTTTATACAAAAGAAATCACCATCGTTTTTGGTCCATGCATCCTGTGCACAATCCAACATGAGGAAGAATCAGCTGAGGCCAAGATTCCCGAAATGCAACTCTAGTGTAACTTAGATATTGCCGATATGGAACATTTCTTGGTAAGGAATCCTGGAGTTTGATTGTGACACCGTTCCCTGTACTTTCCATTTTAGTCTTCTTGAACCAGGTGTCCTCTGGGTGAGATGCATTTTAATATCCTTACTATCTGGCCATTCACCTGGAAGATACTAAAACTTCAGCAAGGCTGCACTGCTATCTGCTTTCATTACCAGCTGGCACCCAGTTTGCTGAGCACTGAATGTTCAGAACTGAGTGGGGTTTGAAAAATTGAGATTGCTTCGGCACAGCGCTGTTGTTTAACACAATATCCACACCGTTGCAGTACTGTAGAGCTATTGCCAGCAGTTGAATGGATGGGTAGCTCTGAGCAGGTCATTGGGAGAAATGAACAGTAAATTCCTGCCCTCTGACCTTGGCTTCCATAACTGACTGCTTCTCACAGATATTAGGTTGCCATGGCATCAAAGCCAACCTTCCAGATATGCAATTGAAGCGGGGCATTTTCTATTTCCATTTTATTTTCAATAAAAAGGCTGCATCGGTCTGCTTTTCATTTTAAAGGGACAGTAGGTCTTTTATCAGCTAGCCCCATGTTGGCAAACCTCTAGCACGTGTGGTGGAAGCAGCATGCAGAGCCATCCCATGCAGGATACGCAACCTCGCTGGCTCCTTTTCCGTGTTCTTGTGCACATACACGTGCCAGTCAGCTGGACTTTGCATGCGTGGGAGTGCTGACACCTGGGAGAGTAGCATTCCAGCGCACCAGCAGTCAAACTTTCAGGTGTTGTAACAAAAGTGGAGGCATGCATAGGTATGCTGGAACACTATGCGGAACAGCAGTAATGATTTACCATAAGGTCAGAGGTTACAACCTGTTAACTCTCAGCACTAAGTAGGGCAGAGGTTACAACCTGTTAACTCTCAGCACTAAGTAGGGCAGAGGTTACAACCTGCTGACTCTGAGTATTAAGTGGGGTCAGAAGTTTGCATGCTAGTAAAAGATTTATTTGCTGACTATGAGCATTCTCTAGGGTCAGAGGTCTGTGTGGCAGTAAATGAGTTACCATATACCATAGACTTGTACAACCATGATTGGTCCACATAGACCTTGCAACTCCACCCTTTCTTTGTGTATGCTCAATAAAAGAGGCCTTCAGACATTGCTCTGGGTCGTCTCATCATGTCCGTGTCTTCCTTCATCATTGGCCTCATGGGCGACCCGCGGAGAAATCTAATTCAGGTTTCTGTCGCACACATGCACAATGGCCAGATGTTCATCAGGCCCAAGCTGGAAACCAGAAGTTTGGGTGCCAGCACATGCATGCGCGCTGGAGTGCTGCTTTTCTGGGTTTCAGCACGCCTCCCGCACGCAAAGACCAGCAAGGCTGTGTGGTCCAGGCGGGATGGTTTGGCACGCAGGTCGGCACGCAATGACATAAAAGGTTAGCCATCACTGAGCTAACCTAATTCTGAAAATATAAAGAATCACGAAGAAACAAAGTTCCGACAGAAGAGAATACATACACCTGAGGGTTGAATGGTGGAGCCGTTGACCCTCTCCTAGGTTGGCTATTGGCTTGCAGACGTTTCATTACCCAACTGGGTAACATTATCTGTGCTAGAGAACGTGGGGTTTGCTCCCTGTTTATACACAGTAGCTTGCCCTGCCAGTGTTGGTAGAGGTGTGGTTGGTCAAGGTGTAGCTGTCTCCTTGGTGGTTCCTTCCCATCTAATTCGTATGGCCTTCAAGACATGGATCAGAAGAACCTTGGCAGCCTTTCAACCTTGGTTGAAATAGATAACTGGATATCATACCCAGGATGGGCAATTAAATTTTCCCAAGGGGCCACATGAGAAACTGCAACTGTTGTGAAGGGCCGAAAAGATAGGCCTGTGAAGGTGCATACATAGGCATGCATACAAGCACGTGGTCACACATTGGTTAGAATGCAGTACTGAAGGACTAGGGGGGGACACATGATAGCAGTGTTCCATTATCTCAGGCGCCGCCACAAAGAAGAGGGGGCCTAACTATTTTCCAAAGCACCAGAAGGCAAGGCGAGATACAATAGATGGAAACTATCCAAGGAGGGAAACAACCTAGAACTAAGGAGGAAATTCCTAACGGTTAGAGAAATCAATCAATGGAATAGCTTTCCTTCAGAAGTTGTGGGTGTTCCTCCATCACTGGAGTCTTTCAAAAAGACACGGAATAGCCATTTATCCAGAATAATATAGGGATAGCATAGGAGAGCTGCAGTGGCTCAGTGGTTAAGAGTGCAATACTGCAGGCTACTTCTGCTGCCTGCCGGCTGCCTGCAATTTGGCAGTTCCGAGTCTCACCAGGCTCAAGGTTGACTCAGCCTTCCGTCCTTCCGAGGTAGGTCAAATGAGGACCCAGATTGTTGGGGGCAAAAGGCTGACTCTGTAAACCGCTTAGAGAGGGCTGTAAATCATTGTGAAGCGGTATATAAGTCTAAGTGCTACTGCTATCGCTATGCAAACCAGGGGGGGGGAAATAGCAGTTCAAAACAAAAGCGATGCAGTTGTATTGCATGTGTGGCATAGACTTATTTGCAGTTGATTTCTAGATTTTGATTTTTTGTTGTAGGTTGGACAAGGACAGCCAAAGAGTTGGTTGTGCCCTGGGCGGCGGGGGGGGGGGGGGCATAAAATTCCCTGGAAGCCATACAATGCCTTTACACGATATATTGAAAAAGGGCAAATTGCTTTCATTCTGGTTTTCTTTTAATGTAGCTTTTAAAATGCCATCCCTTTTGAAGGTTATTTTGGAAGTTCTAAGGAGAGGAAGAAAATGCCAAGGAGACAAAGAAATGCTTGGAATGGGTATCATTTACCACTAGCAAATTAATTCTGTAGTGTTATCCGATAAAATTTACTACACCTTTATAGAATTTAATTCCAGCTGCTTCACAATAACTGCTGATTATTTTTTTGCAATTAGCATAAACAGTGTTGTTGAGTTGATTTAATACCTTTTGTTCTTATCTCAGTAATATTTTTTGAAATGCTTGCTTTACTCTTTGCTACAGTTAAGTGTTCAAATCAACATGTACATGTTTGAATAAGCTAGAATTTTGGGATACCCATATGTTGTGGCCCAGCAGGAGCCATTGGAGCTGCAAACAGACACCAATAGTGAGGGACCACATGAGTCAGCTCTGGAAGATGTGGAGGATCCTGGACAGGGTTCAGACTCTGAGCAAGGACCGGAGAGGCTGGTTGGCCACCAGGACGCGCCTGAGGCATGGAGCAGCAGTGAAAGCCAAAGGGAGTTTGTCCCTGACGTCAGGCCCTGGAGCAGTGGGGAAGAGCTAAGGGAGTTAGTTCCGGACACCAGGCAAAGATGGGCAGATAAGCACTGACAGCAACTACGAAGATACAGAAGATAATTGGGGCCAGGTGGTTGTGGTTAGGCTCTTCCCAAGAAAGTATATAAGAAGAGACTTTGGGAGGAGGTTGTTTGCAGGACACAACTATTATACTAAAGCTGGAGAAGCTCTCGTGTGTATTTCTAATATGTGGAAGACTGGGTTGTTGCCAAAGTCTTGTCGGTGTCTTAATTTACTGTGAATAAATTGTCTAGCAGTAATCTTGTGTTGGCATGACTCACCGTACGGAGGGGGGTCAGAAGACCCATATATGCCTATCACAATGCACCCAGGTTACACTTCTGCTATGTGAGCTGCAGTGGCTTTCAACATCCTTCTGGATACGATGCAAAATACTGATTGCCATCTATAAAGAGGGGCTGGGAAGATAGATGGCGAACCTTTTTCGCCTTGGGTGCCAAAAGGATGTGCATGCATGTGCGATATTGTGCATGCTCGCGTGCCCAACCCCATAATTTAATGCCCAGATGCACTGTGCCCCCTACACATGTGTGCGTGACCCCCCCTGGTGCCCCATGCATGGCTTTCTTGGAGCCTTTGGAGGACAAAAATGCCCCCCCCCCAGGAGCCCCTCCAGAGGTTTTCCGACTTCCGGTGGGCCTGGTAGGTCTGTTTTTCACCCGTTTTTCCGGCTGGACAGTTTTACTCCCTCCGGAGGACAAAAAACAGCCCAACGCAAACCGGAATTTGTTCCCAAACTTCCAGTTTGCATTTTCGACAGTTTTTCAGGGAAGCCTCTGGGGGGGCAAAAAATGTCTGAAAATCAGCTGGCCTGCGTGCGAATGTGCGTTGGAGCTAACAGGCAACGCCTCGCATGCCCTCAGAAATGGCTCTGTGTGCCACTTGTAGCATGTGTGCCATAGGTTCGCCATCATGGTTCTATGGTAGCCATCCATTGTTGCTGTTGTGAGATAGGTGGGCATAGAAATTGATGTCCATAAATTAATAATAATTATGCTGATAGAAGTCTCCAATCTGAAGCCACTTAATCTTGAAGGGGAGTAGTTTTTCTTTAACTCTTGTCCAGTTCTTCTATTTTATGGAATCAGGGTGTTTTTTTTTTTTTAAATTACTTGAAAGCTAAGAAAACGACAGACAAATGCAGTAATTTCATTGATTTCTTGTCACTTTATTATAATGACTTTCATCATTATTTGAGTTTTTATTCTGCATTTATTGCATTACAGCTGTTCCTTGGGTTTATATTATCTGCCCCACCATTCTCTTTTAAATTTCATGTATTGTTTAAAGTCCACACTAAGTTTTAACTGCCGAGAAACTCCTTGTTATTGAGCTGTATAAAAAGTACAATAAAGAAATACCAATAAACAAATACCACACGCTAACCTAAATCGCTGTGGAGTTGCTGACTTGAAATTGTTATTGACTTTATTTAAAAAATACACTTCTATCGGCTGTGTGCATAACCAATTTTCAGAGAAATATCATTTTCATCCTCTGAAGGCTACGACATATTCAGTACCACTGTCAAGCCTGCAGCCAGAATCCCTTTGAATCTTTGGCCTGCCACACTTCAGTCTACTATCCTGTTTCTATTGTGGGGAAATGGGAGGGGGGATAGTAAGGAGTAGGAAGTGATGTAACCAAAATAAAATTCCTTTTAGATTACCAAGGTCATCCTTTGTCTTGGTACCTCTGCACCTGACCGGAACTGGATGGGTGGAACTGCCAGCATGGCAGTGGAAGATTGGACCATGTGATGGATGTGTAGGGCTGGGGGCAAGACTTTGAACTGGGTGGGAAAACCAGGAAGCTTTCAGATTCGGGTTTTCCCAGATGTGCCAACACGGCTCTTCTAATAAATTGGAACTTTGAGCAATACTTTGCCTTGGACTCTGATTTAATTTTGGATGCTATTTGGAACCCTGACAACCACCATATCTGAAAGGCCAAGTTGAAAGGAGGGATGATGGTATGATGCTGATTTCCCCCCCCCCCCAAAATAAGGACACAGTTGTCAGGAACAAAGGAACAGGAGCATAAGCTAAGTTGCAGTTCAACAAGGAATTATTACTCAACCCTATATGCAAGCATCTAGTCCATGGGTCCGCAACCTTAAACACTCAAAGAGCCACAAAGTTCCTAACTGGATGCCCTCCATTCAATTCTGGAGCTGACCGGAAGTCTGGTTCCCCCACCATAGAATCACCTCCTAGCACGGTGTCCTTTTTCCTCTGCCAACCAGAAGTCCGGTTCTTCAACCATAGAGTCTCCTCCTAGCTCAGCATCCTTTTTCCTCTACCTGTCCTAACCAAAAGCCCTATCAATTGTGGAGCTGACCAGCAACAAGGAGCCACAGCAGAGGGATGAAAGAGTCACATGCGGCTCCAGAGCCGTGGGTTGCCGACCCCTGATCTAGTCAACTAAAGGCCAGTACTAAATTGGTGCCAAATAAAGGTCAACGAAATTCAAGAAAGGTTGGACTAGGGCCATTTGTGGCAACATAATGACTCTAAGCTGATGATGCATTTCATTCCTCCAGCAGCTCTCCCTGCTTTTCTCCTACATCACCTTCCCCTCCAATGTGGCTCCCTCCCTCTTCCATGGGCCATTGTAGCAGGGATTCTCATGAGAACTTGGCTGAGGAGGCAATAAAGCAGTTTTGAAAGAATCGTCTTCCCCCACTTCTGAAACAACTGGTGAACAATTTTGATGAGAAGTTGACTACTTAAATATCAGACACAAAGGAAGAGGACCATACGTTAAGTTGCAATTCAGAAAGGATTTATTACTCCAGCTGTTACTACTGCCACACACAAAAATCTACCTTCACTACCGGTTCGCAAATGTGAGCGTGCATGCGCCACCTCTGTGCATGTGCAGCACCTTCCAACGATTTCCAACGATCACCTGTGATGTGCAATTTAAATTAGCTAGAAAGGAGGAAATCCGATGATACTAGCTAATATAAATCGTGTGTCACAGCTGATCGTTGGGAATACTGGTTCGCCTGAACCGCTAGCATTTTTTTGCTACAGGTTCAGAAGAACCGGTCCGGACCGGTAGCATTTCACCCATGATGTAATAGCTCTAAGCTGACGATGCATTTAATTCCACCACCAGGTTTTGCCTGCTCTTCTCCTACAACATTAGATGCCTACTACACTGCCTACTACAAAGCTTTCAAAATTCTGCCTCCTCACTCCAGTGGCTTACCATATTTTTCAGTGTATAAGATCCACCTTTTTCCCTCAAAAAAGAGGATGAAAATCTGGGTGCGTCTTATACACTGAATATAGCATTTTTTGGTCTCCAGAAACCCCGTCCCCTTTGCAAAAATGGCCGTGCATAGCCTTTAGGAGACTTATAGAGTTCTCCTGGGGGCTGGGGAGGGCAAAAATGAGCAAAAAATGGGCCATTTTTTGCTCATTTATGCCCCCCACCCCCCAGGAGCACTCTATAAGCCTCCTAAAGGCTATGCATGCTTCTTTTTCACCAAAAAACGAGCCCATTTCTTTTGAAAAACGGGCCATTTTGTGGAGGTCTCCAGAGTGCAAAACCTTTTTTTTTTTAATTTGCCTCTTCAAAATCTTGGTCCGTCTTATACTCCAGTGTGTCTTATACTCCGGAAAATACAGTAACTGTTCTTCTGACCACGAAGGGGAAAATTCAACCAATATTATGGACATAAGGACAATACCCAAGGTGGTATTATCCTCATGTCCACAATATTCCTCCTACCCAGGAAATAGAAATTTTCACGTATGTTTTCCAAAGAGAATGCAGGAAGTTATTCAATCATGGTTTTATTTAGTTCTTCAACTTTTCTGAGCACATTATGGAGACTGCAATGATCTCCCTTGCATATCAATCTGTTGCATTTTTACTATGTTGCTTTTTCACTCCACCCTTGGGGGTTCATACTTTGTTGAGTTCTCTGACAGAAAGCCAATGTTCCTGAAGGAAAATCTTTTCACCCTCTCACAGGGAGGGCTAATCTGCTCGTTGCCATGAACAATGATCCTTGACTGCCTGATTTAACCACAGAAACCTTGTCTGGGTTACAGAATTTCTAACTGAAGCAACGGAGGCCTGGCCCTTGTAAACAGCAGCCCATTTGCCATAACTGGGTCAAGCCAGCCATTCAGCCAGCCGTACATCATGCTTTTATATTTTGCTGCTTCTGCTAAATTTACTAGTTTTGGCAGACGTGACTTTATAACCCTGTAGGATGGATACTTTTTTTTTAAAATGTGAAATTATGCTGCCCTGAGAAATTGGAAAGAAAACACAAGAAGAAAATAGAGGGGAAACAAATTAGAGCTGGTCGGGGCACCAACAATTTGTTAGGCGACCAATTTCTTTGACATGGACGTTCTGTTGGTCTTCAACAGGCCATATAAGAACCAATCAGGATTCCAGGATTTATGGCATCCCAATAAAGGCTTCCTTCTCTCTAAAGATGGATAAGAGACACGGTGGCTCAATGGCTAAGGCGCTGAGCTTGTTGATCAGAAAGGTCGGCAGTTCGGGGGTTCGAATCCCTAGCGCTGTGTAACAGAGTGAGCTCCCATTACTTGTCCCAGGTTTGGCCAGTTTGATAGCATATAAAAATGCAAGTAGAAAAATAGGAACCACCTTTGGTGGGAAGGTAACAGCATTCTGTGTGCCTTCCAAGTTTAGTCATGCTGGCCACATGACCACGGAGACATCTTCGGACAGTGCTGGCTCTTTGGCTTTGAAACGGAGATGAGCACTGTCCCCTAGAGTCGAGAACGACTAGCATGTATGTGCGAGGGGAACCTTTACCTTTAAAGATGGATAATTTACTGTCCTGAGTGCTTTCAGGATCCTTGATACGATGAAAGGGTGGATAAATGAGTGCATTTGATGATAAAAATATTCTTAATAATATCATCATGTGGACACCATTATCTAAGTCACGGTTTTCCTTAGCAACTTTTAAGGCATGTGGACTTCAATTCCCACAGTTCCCCAGTCAGCCTGGCTGGAGAATTCTGGGAGTCGAAGTCCATGCATCTCAAAGTTGCTAAGGTTGGGAAATCCTGATTTAGGTTCTTGTATAAGATATTGGAACAAGGGTATATAAGGACCAGTGGTGGGTTCCTACTGGTCTGCATTGGTATGCCTGCACCAGTAGCAGAAATTGGGCATACATTTGCGTACCGGTAGAACCAGAGGCCCCCATACTGGGCCTCCCCTGGCCTTCCCCCGCTTACTCTCCCGCTTGCCGCTCTCTCTCTCTCTCTCTCGCCCCGCCTGTCCGCACCATGCTTGCCCCGCCCACCCAATTCCTTTGCCAGAGTGAAGGACTCGGCTGTTGGAAGAAGCCCTGAGCTTCATTCTCTTTGATAGTCGCCTCGTTTGCAATGGGGTAGGGAGAAATCCATGCATTAGAGGGGGAGAAGGCTGTCCCTAGCAGAAGCTCGGCTTTCTCCTCCACCTAACACATGGATTTCTTCCCACCCCATTGCAAACGAGGCAGCTGTCAAAGCGAATGAAGCGTGGGGCTTTTTCCAACAGCCAAGGAAAGAACAGGAGCGAAGGAAAAAGAAAGAAAGAAAGAAAGAAAGAAAGAAAGAAAGAAAGAAAGAAAGAAAAGAAGAGAACTTATGACCACAATTGAGCCCAAAATTTTGGTTGCTAAGCAAGAGTGTTGTTAAATGAGTTTCAACACATTTTACAAGTTGGCCAAGCCTACCCGGTCACAGGACCACCAAGCCATGCCCACAAAATAGGCCCCACCCATAGAATAGGTAGTAAAAAAAATTTTTGAAACCCACCACTGATAAGGACGATATTTGTATGATGCAAAATTTAGAATAACAGAGTTGGAAGGGACCTTGGAGTGTTCTAGTCCAATCCCCTGCTTAGGCAGGAAACCCTACGCCACTTCAGACAAATGGTTATCCAATATCTTCTTAAAAATGACCAGTGTTGGAGCATTCACAACTTCTGGAGGGAAGTTGTTCCACTGATTAATTGTTCTAACTATCAGGAATTTTTTTCCTCAGTTCTAAGTTGCTTCTCTCCTTCATTAGTTTCCACCCATTGCTTCTTGTTCTACCCTCAGGTGCCTTGGAGAATAGTTTGACTCCCTCTTCTTTGTGGCAGCCCCTGATAATGCAATGCTGGTATCATGTCTCCCCTAGTCCCTCTTTTCATTAAACTAGATGTACCCAGTTCCTTAATGCTATTGCCACGCACATATCACAATGCAGTGTCTTTGTGATTCACTGTATTTCACAGTGCTGATATATCCCTCTGATGCCTTTTGACTACATAAGCAATTTGCTTTTAAAATAGGGCAGATGGCTTTAAATAAGTCTGTGCATAAATAAAAGTAAAAAGAGTATTGTTTCATTTAGTGATGTGTATCCCATTTTAAAATACTAAATGTATACTCAAGATAAACCAGAATTAAAAGTAAGCAAATGTGCAATTCTAAAGAAGAGACAGAAATCATCATAATAAAATGACACTGTAAAGCAATATGGGAACATTTAATAGTAATTTTAAAAACCCAGAAAGGGAGGTGATTTTTTTAAAAAATATCTAAGATAAATAGATGGATGCATGCATACACGGATGGATAAATAGAAGTTGATAAGTTATATCTGTCTATCATCTGCCTGCCTGCCTGCCTGCCTGCCTGCCTGCCTGCCTATCTGCCTATCTGCCTATCTATCTATCTATCTATCTATCTATCTATCTATCTATCTATCTATCTATCTATCTATCTATCTATCTATCTATCTATCTATCTATCGTCTATCTATCTATCTATCATCTATCTATCTATCATCCATCTATCTATCTATCTATCTATCTATCTATCTATCTATCTATCTATCTATCTATCTATCTATCTATCTATCTATCTATCTATCATCTATCTATCAATCATCTACTTACTATCTATCTATTCCAGTGGTGAAATTCAAATTATTTTACTACTGGTTCTGTGGGTGTGGCTTGGTGGGCATGGCAGGGGAATGATACTGCAAAATCTCTATTCTCTTCCCATTCCTGGAGGAAGGATATTGCAAAATCTTCATTCCCACCCCACTCTGGGACCAGCCAGAGGTGGTATTTTCCGGTTCTCCGAACTACTCAAAATTTCTGCTACTGGTTCTCCAGAACCTGTCAGAACCTGCTGAATATCACCCCTGATCTATTCATCCATCCATTTGTAGATAGATAGATAGATAGATAGATAGATAGATAGATAGATAGGTAGGTAGGTAGGTAGGTAGGTAGGTAGGTAGGTAGGTAGGTAGGTAGGTAGGTAGGTAGGCAGGCAGGCAGGCAGGCAGGCAGGCAGGCAGGCAGGCAGGCAGGCAGGCAGGCAGGCAGGCAGGCAGACTGGCAGACTGACATACAGACATACAGACAGATAAACATAGTTAGCTTTGTGCCTTCAAGTCAGTTTTAACTCATGGTGACTGCCTGGTTTAGTCTGACAATGAAGATATTGAAATGCTAGCTAGTTTCTGCCTTTGTTTCTCTCTGGGCTATTAAAAAAGGACCACAGAATGACTGACTGGCTATGACAAATAATGTTCTATTCTGTTTTCTGAAAATCTGTTGGGTTGGATTGCCTGACTGACCCATGGGCTAGACATTGCCTTTTGCATCCTGGATTTGTGTCTCCAGACATTTTGGAAAGATAAGCTTTTGTATCTACATTTTTGTTGCACCATGTTTTAAGTGCACAACATGCTTTGTGTTACTTCAATTAAAAATTTACGACTGCAATAAATACCTTAAGTTTGTAGCAGAAGCAATCTGTCTCTCTCTGTGTGTAATTAGAAGCTTAGAACACTGCTAAAATTATAATCTGCAGGACTAACTGTTGGTGGGCAATTTCACGCTCCCTAATTCAACTAATTTGGGATTTCTAATATTTAAAACTAACTAGGGCCACACAGTTCTTCAAACAATGGATGCTTTGAGAAGAACTCAGTTTTTTCCAGGAAAACCTTCAAACAGAAGACTGTTCTGTTGTTACTCTAGTGAGCAGCTATGATTAAACAGTTCTCTCTCTTCCCCGCTTTCCCTCTCCCTTTCTCCCTCCCTCCCTCTTTCTCTCTCTCCTCTCTCTCCCTCCCTCCCATTTTCTCTCTCTCTCACACACAACACAACTATGCTCAGAGGCTAGAAACCTTCATTGTACTCGTCTCAAACAATCTAAACCCCAGAGCGCACTGTAGCAGCATTGTCAAAAAGGCATTAATAGCAATAGCAATAGCAGTAGACTTATATACCGCTTCATAGGGCTTTCAGCCCTCTCTAAGCGGTTTACAGAGAGTCAGCATATTGCCCCCAACAATCTGGGCCCTCATTTTACCCACCTCGGAAGGATGGAAGGCTGAGTCAACCCTGAGCCGGTGAGATTTGAACCGCTGAACTGCTGATCTAGCAGTAGCCTGCAGTGCTGCATTTAACCACTGCGCCACCTTGGCTCTTAAACTCTTAACTCTTAAGAGTTGTTAACCTAATTTTGCGAAGCTTCTTCTCCAGGAGCATTGTGCTACAAACTAGGACATACAAAACCTTTGCCAGACCATTCTCGAATGCAGCTCATCTGCCTGGAATACACACTGTACATCGGACATTGATAGGATTGAGCGGGTTCAGAGGTATTTCACGAGAAGAGTCCTCCACTCCTCTTCTCACAATAGCATCCCTTATGCCATCAGGCTTGAAATTTTGGGCTTGGACAACCTGGAAATATGCCGCCTACCAGTGGTGGGTTTCAATTGTTTTAGAACCTCTTCTGTAGGTGTGGCCTGCTTTGTGGGAGTGGCTTGCCAGCCATGTGACTGGGTGGGAGTGGCCAACTTGTAAAATGTGGTGAAACTCACTTAACAACGCTCTTGCTTAGCAACCAAAATGTTGGCTCAGAAACGCTGGCATTTGAAGCACGCAAGTCTTAAAGCTGTCAAGTTACAAGACCCTTGCACTCCTAACCCTTTAGAAAAAACACCCCCAGGGGTGTTCAAAGTTGACAGCTTTAAGACTTGTGAACTTCAACTCCCAGAATTCCTCCTCTCGCTCTTCATCTTGATGATGTGTGGACGGGTGGGGGGGAGGGAGCTGGAACCGGTTCTAAACGGCACTGTAGATTTGTGGAACCTTTTCTATAGAAGAGGTTAGAACTGGCAGGAACCCACCCCTGCTGCCTATGGTCTGACCTGAGCACAGGGCACCAGATTGTCTGCTACAATGTCCTACCTGCCAACGACTACTCCAACTTCAACCACAATAATACAGGGGCAAGCAATAGATATAAACTCAAGGTAAACCGCTCCAAACTCGACTGCAGAAAATATGACTTCAGCAACAGAGAGGTCAACGCCTGGAATGCTCTACCTGACTTCGTGGTTACATCCTCTAATCCTCACAGCTTCAACCTCAAACTGTCTACCGTGGACCTCACCCCATTCCTAAGAGGTCCGTAAAGGGGATGTTGCATAAGCGCATCAGTGTGCCTACCGTCCCTGTCCTACTGTCCCCATCTAGTTGTACTTATTTCCTTTGTTCAGGTCCATGTTTATACTTATACCTGTTATCTTGTACATGTTTGACAAACTAAATAAATGAATTAAATTAATTAATTAATTAATTCCGGGCACAGGAAATGAATATGGGGTCAGGTGAAAGAGATAATGTAGGTGTAGCCAAAGTGATTCAAATCCACAAATTTTCTGTTTGTCCATAGATTAGTGTAGGCTGCACAATCTATTAGCTAGAAAAGCGAATGCCAGGGTTAGCTAGATCCATTGTAGCTGCTTGTTTTTTTTTTTTTTTTTATCAAAGGAGAAGCAAAAACCACCATTGAAATAATTCACAATACTCCAGGGCATTCTGGGGAATAAAAATGGCAGCCTGTTCCTAGATCGAGATTTTTCCCGATAAACTGCCATGATTGGATAACAGAAATATAGAATCAGACCCATCAAGGGGTACTCTAATCCTTGAACTATGGCTGAGCCACGTTACAGTAAAAGTAATTCTCCAGCAAGTCATCCAAAGATGTAAAATATTCTTTATTTTTTTCTTTTGTCCCTCTCTCTGCCCCACTGTTTGAGATACACAAGTAGGGAAATTGTCAGCCATCTAGAGCAAGGGTGTCAAACTCAATTTCATTGAGGGCTGGATCAGGACTGATTTAGGGGCAGGCAGGCGGGTGTGGCCGATTGGCTGGGCATGACTGAATGGGTGGGCGTGGCCAACTGGCTTGACGCCACTCCCCAAACTGCTGGCATGTTTCCTCTTCACATTGGGTAGACCCACCCAAAGTGATATGGGCTTGCCCCTTACATTTTCCAGGACAGCCCCACGGGCCGGATCCGACCACATCACGGGCCGAATGTGTTCCGTGGGCCTTGAGTTTGATACCCAAAATTTTGAAATTTGGGGTTTCAATTTTTTTTACTACCGGTTTGGTGGGGGGGGCTAGGTGGGGGGGCATGTGACTGAGTGGGCATGCCAACTTGATGTCACTCACACACTCAGTCACATAACCCCCCCCAAGCTATGGCCACCAAAACGGTGGCGAAATTTTTTGACAAGGGGGGGGCAGGCTGGGGCTCTTTGCTGTCTCTTAGACAGTGCTGGGGGCAAGCCAAGCAGCCTGCTCTTGAAGCGGTGGCTGTGGCTGATGGGTTTGGCCCTGGGCTCTCGCTCCGTCTGCCTGAGACACTCCATCTGCCCTGGAGACAGAGCCCAGGGATGAAGATAATGGTCCTTCAGGCGGTACTGCCTGGCATCCTTTGGAGACAACTTGCTGGGCAACCTCTATGAGGTGGACTTGCACCCACAGCAGCAGCACCCACTGATCCTGACTGCCGCACAACTGCCCTCTGCCTTCAGAGGCAATGGAGGCAAGTGCTCCTCTTGGTGTGGTGGCTGTGCTCGCCTGCTCTGGGCCCGAAGCCTCGTGAACCCCCAGCCCAGCCAAGCTTGGGCCGGACTGGTTCAGGGGTGTGGCCAGCCTGCTGGTACTACCGGTTTGGAGAACAACCCCCGATTTTTACTACCTGTTTGGCCAAACCAGTCCAAACCGGTAGGAACCCACCTCTGCCTGATCTAGAGCAACTCAACACAAACCTTGATGGTCTGTATTCATCTTCTTGAGTGACAAGTCATTCAGACCTAAATTACTACCAGCATCCTTGAGCGATAATCAAAAGTTATTGTTCTATATGGAACACAGGTCTATAGTTTTCTCCTCCTGGCTGAGACGCTTAACAGCAATTAAAATCAAATAACATTTGTTTTTAAAAATCAAATTAAATACCAGCTGGTTTTGGCTCAGATCTTCAACCTCAGAGGAATTGGCCTAGGGTGAAGTGAACTGGCAAATAAATCTTTATTCAATGCCAAAGGATTGAAAAAAAAAAAGCAATGCAGGTAGTCCTCGACTTATGACCATAATTGAGCCCAAAATTTCTGTTGCTAAGCAAGACATTTATTAAGTGAGTTTCCCCCCGCCACACATATACATTGTATGACCTTTCTTGCCGCATTTGTTAAATGAATCACTGCAGTTTGTTAGGTTAGTAACACAGTGAATCTGGCTTCCCCATTGACTTTGCTTGTCAGAAGGTCCCTAAAAGTGATCACATGACCTTGGGACAGTGTGACCATCATGCCAATCATCTGAATTTTGATCACATGGCCATGGGGAGGCTGCAAGATCACAAGTTTGAAAAAATGGCCACAATTCACTTTTTTTCAGTGCCATTATAAGTTTGAACGCTTACTAAACGAATTTCTGTAAGTCACGAACTACCTATTCCTGGAATTCAGGAATGGTTAAATTAATTACTTTATTCAAATTAATTACTTTATTCAAAGAAGAAAATATGTTTTTATTTGTTATATGTTTATTTATCTGATTATTCTATTCTATGCTCACAGCTGATTCTGATTATGTGGCTGAGTAAGCAAATACTTGTGGCAATATAGTGTATTTTATTCTATTCTATTCCATTGCATTCCATTCCTTATTCTGTTCTTTCCATTCTGTTCCATTGCATTCCATCCCTTATTCTGTTCTGTTCTGTTCCATTCCATTCCTTATTCTGTTCTGTTCTGTTCCATTCCTTGTTCTGTTCTGTTCTATTCTATTCTTTGGATATCACTTCTGGAATTTGTGCTTGTGAAGAAAAAAAGTGAAACTTTTCTTTTGTTGATCAGAAAGATTTGGTGTTATAGAAATGGCTAGTTATATATTAATGTGTAAAAGCAAAAAGTTGAGGTTGGGGTGTGTTTACTGTCCTAAGAAGAGTTGGAAGTCAATGCCCACTTTGCTTTCTTTTTCTCTTTCCCCTTGTATCTCATCCTCCCTTTCCCCTGCTCCCTTGCCTTCCCTACATTTCCCATTTTTCTTCCCTTCTTTGTATTTTATATAATAAAATAAAATCTTAGTAAACATTTAAAAGAAAGAACTTTCTATTTCTGCCTGGACTGAATCTATAAAAATCAGGGGTCAATAATTCAAACAGAATCGTTTCCACTGTTCACGTCCCCAAATAAAGCAGCTTTTTCATGGCGGAAGAGTAGGGATCCGTTAAAAAAATTGGCAATCTTGAAAGCAAAAGAGAAAGGGGGGGGGGGAATCCTAACTTTCTTTTCTATAAACCCCGTGAGGAAGAAAGGTTCATAATTAGATGTGCATTTTAAGTAGCCAAGGCACAGTAGGAGGTTTAAAGCATTCGTATAAATTATACCAATCAGCAATGAAAGGAAAATAAATAAGGACATCAAACATGACACTTTCTGATAAGCAATGCATGCCAGTACTAAATCACGGCAAAGCAGCGGCTGAGAAAACAAAGGTTCAGATGTCATTATGAAATGAATTTTCAGCACTAGCCTTGCCACATTGGTAAATGCACATGATCATCTTAATGATGTGTGTTCAGAAGACATGATAAATCACCGTGTTCCAGGGAGATGGTGGAATATAAATACACTGAGAAAGCATTCTTGGAGAAATGAATGGCATCTTATAAATGAAGCAAATATCCATGAGCTCAACGTTTGCTTTTCTATATAAGGTTCACTGTTGGAAGTCTTGAGGGACCACGTTGGGGATAGATCTTCCTGGAGAAAAATCTATGCGACGCTTAAAAGTCAATGTTGATTGGGTGGCACGTCATTGTTCAAAAATGCATTTTTAATGCAATTTTGTTGTAATGTTCTCAGGTCTAAAGAAGCCGAGGTGGTAGATCAGGGATGACTAACCTTTTCCAGACTGAGTGGCCAAAAGCATGCACACAAGCATGTGCCTACGCCCAAACCCCCAAAATGCAATGTGTGCACCCCCTGTGCATACACTCCACCCCTGTGCATGTGCACATGGCTCCCATGCACGCATGTGGACCTCCCCACAAATGCCCCCCACACATGCGTGGCAGAAACCCAAAGATTAGCTGGCTGGCGGGAGGTGCACGCATATGCGCAACGGAGCTGAACTGGGGTGATGGCTTGCATGCCATCAGAGAGGGTGCTGCATGCCATCTCTGGCACACTTGCCATAGGTTTGCCATCATGGTTCTAGACCAGTGATGGTGAACCTTTTTGGCACTGAACTGGAAACGTGCATGCATGCGCCAGAGTCCCAGAAGCTGGCCGGTGTGCTCCGGACACGCAAAGATCAAGAAGAGCAGTTGGTGATGGTGCACATGCCCACAGAGACTCTGCGTGCCACCTCTGGCATACGTGTGCCATAGGTTTGCCATCACAGTGATACATGTTGCAGTGCCAAGTGAGAGTGACCTCAGGAAGAAGGAGAAGCTGGGGAAATACCAGAGGAAAGTTCCTTAAAGAGGAACTGGAGAAGCTGAGGAAAGTTAAATCCAAGTAGTGGTAGGAGATCAGGGCTAGGACAGGGCTGGGACAATGGCCCCAAAAGATCCCAGGAATGACACCAGAACTCTCTGTCCAAAAAAGTACAATGTTAGGAACTGCTAAGATACAGCACAAAACCTTAGGTCTCTGGTCAAGATCCCAAATTGACTAAGAAGAAGGTTTTGAGAAGGTACCTCCTACTGAGCTGAGAAAGGATTTTTATATACACTGTGGTACCTTGGTACTCATCATTAACTGGTTCCAGATAAATATCAAAAAACACTGAGCACCAAACACATTTTTCCCATAAGGAATAATGTATTGAGTCACAAGGCAGCCAACACTGACAAATTCTAGCTTGTGCGCTGAATACAAAACAAATGATGAGTACTGGGACAACATTTTCACCTCCAAATGCATTGAATACCAAACAAAGGATGAGTTTCAAAGTAGTTGAGATATCAAGCTACCACTCCAGCTATATGTACTGTATATATATATATTTCTATTACATAACAATAAAATCTTTTGGTAGCTTACATGCTAGCTAAAAAAAAAGAAAACATTCACTATGTGGCTAAAACCAAATATCATTATGAAGATGATAATAACATAAGAACACAAAAACAAGAAGAAATGAAGAAATAAAATAGGAAATGAGGACATAAGATGATACAGGTCAAGGAAAATTTCTCTGAAGTAACTGAATCTGTCAAAGTTTCCAGAAGATTGATGAGGCATCACGTCTATCCCTTCCTTTGTAACTCTGGTTTTTAATTTGTGTTAATAGAATAGAATAGAATAGAATAGAATAGAATAGAATAGAACTGAACTGAACTGAACTGAATAGAATTCTTTATTGGCCAAGGATGATTGGACACACAAGGAATTTGTCGGATGCATATGCTTTCAGTGTACATAAAAAGAAAAAAAATATAGCTAGTTAGGCAAGTTGTGTTTTATTTTTAAACCTGAAAAATCAGAGTAACGGGAGCCAAAGAGAAATGATATGGCCAACAATTCAGGAAGGAGTGCTGCAATTTTAAACAGAGTAAAGGAATCTGTACAATTAAGCACAATTGGACTTTTTGCAGGGCTGACAAGTGTAACATCAGCTTAGAAAAATAACATAAGCTGATTTCCAAGCATCTTGGTTTATTCTGGCGACTTCCTGCTACCTTCTTCAAGTCGAGGGTGGCTTCTATTTTTCTCTCTTCTTTTTAGTGAAGCTGGTTGCCAGGGCATCTGACAAGAGAAGGAAAGATAATGTGCTTCTCCTGCCCTGGAACAATCCAAGATTGGATTACAAGGTTAGATTGAGCCCATCTTATCTGATTTTACAGTGGACATCTGAGAACACAAACAAATGAATCATCAAACAAATCAAGTCAGAGGTCTCACTAGAGGCACAAATGACAGAGCTTAAATTATTCTACTTTGGGTACATTTTGCAAAAACTCAGCTCTCTCTGGAGAAGGCTCTAATGCAGGGGTGTCAAACTCAAGGCCAGATCTGGCCCGCGGGGTGCTTAAATCTGGCTCGCAGAAATATCAAAGGACCAGTCCACAGTGCCTCTGGTAGCTAAAACAGGCTGTGTGCGCCCTCCCACACCCCGTTTTCACCCTCCATGGCCTCCTGCAGCACTCTGGTAGCTGAAAACGGGCCAAAAAATGGGCTGAAAATGGGCCAAATACCGGGTCAAAAAACAGCCAGTAGAGTACAGCAGGAGGCCATGGAGGGTGAAAATGAGGCGCAGGGAGGGGCATGCATGGACCCCCTCCCCCATTCCACATTTTGGCCAGCAGGGTGCTGCAGGAGACATCCTCCCACATACACTCCTGGTCCACGGAGAAGTACAATGCTGATCCGGCCCACAAAGAAATCCAGTTTGACATCCCTGCTCTAATGCCAGGAAAAGTGGAAAGAAGAGAAGAAGGGGATGACAGCAGCAAGAGGGATGGACTTAGTTACGGTGATGATAGGATAATGTTAGAAGACCTGAAGATTGAAGACATGTCCTACTCAAGAAAATCTATCTATGGAGTCGCTAAGAGTCGAAACTGATTTGATGGCACCTAACCAATGATCAGGGGCTTGATGGCTCAGTGGTTAAAGATACTGAGCTTGTCAGCTGAGAGCTGAGAGCCTGGGTTCGAGACCCGAGCTCCATGCCATAGGGTGAGTTCCCGTTACTTGCTCCAGCACCTGCCTATCTAGCAGTTCAAAAGCATGCAAAGGCAAGCAGATAAATAGGTACCACTTTGGTGGAACGATAACAGCGTTCCACGAGCCTTTGGGGTATAGCCATGCTTTCCACATGACCACGGAAATTGTCTTTGGACAGTATTGGTCCCCTGGTTGAAGAAAAGGAGAGGAACACAGTGCCCTAGATTCAGATATGACTGACAGAGAAATCTTTACCTTTTTAATCAATGATCCTTTAGTGATCTGCAGTACAAACAAGGTGATCATAGGATATTGAGTGAGATTTTTTTTCTTCTGTTGCACAGTTACTATTTTTTTCTTTATAGTAGACAATAAAATAGATGTACACACATATAAGAACTAAGAACCAACAGGCTCTGCAACATTTTACAGTCTTGCCAGTTCCTGGATCCTCAGCCAAATGGGACTTCTTCACAAGAGGAAGAGGAATCCTCCAAAGCCATGGATATATGCAAACAGATACAACACTGGGTCTCAATTCTCCTGAACCAAACAAATTGAACATTTAGCTACTGTCATAAGACCAGGCTTCTGCAATGGCTGTGTATATTGACACAATCAATTCCCAATTTTACTAATAAAGATGGTAGCAAGCTCTTAGGTGAATAAAGAACATACTTATTGGTATCATTGTTATGATGATTATTACTTAGTTATTATGATGATCATTACTCAGTTGCTTTGCTTTGTATACTGAGAGCTTCTGCACCAGAGACAAATTCTTTGTATGTCTAATCACACTTAGACTAATCAACTAGTCTATTCTAGTTCAGATTCTATTCTATTCTTTTCTGTTCTGTGTCAAACTCACCGGAATGCCATACCTGGGGGGAAGTTGGGAGCGACGGAGATGGGAACAGCGTGGGCATCCTGGCTACTTTCTCTTCCGGACCAGCCTGCCCTGTTCTTTCTCAACTGAGCGGCACTGACTGTGAAGCAGCAGGAACAGCTGATGGGCGCAGGCCGTCCTCCCCTCCAGACTGGCATGCCCACTGACTTTGTCTCTAGCAGGACCCATTTGTGCCAGTTCTCAGCCATTAAACCTTCTTTGTGTCTGCATTCTTTGCAAGCTTGGTTTGCGTTTCCTTGGCTGGGCGATGGACGGATGAGATTCTATTCTGTTCTGTTCTATCTCCTCTCCTCTCCATTTTCTATACAAAATAAACCAGCCTGTCATCATTTATTTCCAGCCTGCTGTGTCCCTTGGTGGTCTTCAAAATACCCCTCCCAATAATCGTCTACCTGGGTTTCAGATAACTCAGACAATTGTCACCACAGAGAAATGAAATTCTGACAATGGTGGAAAGGAAATGGCTTTGAGTGTCAGTTCCTTAGAGATCTGAAAGCAATGAATCTATGGCAGGTATTTATTTGTTACGCTTATTGATCAATTGATTTCCTTCTTAACACACACTGTTCTTCTATATTTATTTTATATTAACTGAACTTTTTAGTTTCATCTTCATTTGGCGCTGTTTTGACAGTCATTCTCACACAAACACACACACACAATAAGACATACAGATATTAAGCATATTTATTTTGAAATATGCCATGCATGTAATGGGTTTTGCTAATAAGTAAACTATTCCATGCCGCTTTACAGAATTCATAAATATTTTATTTTGAGCATACACAATTAAACAGAATAATCTTAAACTTAAAAGTCTTTTAAAAAAAACATTAGAAAAGACTCAACCCAAAAGAAACTAAAAATATAAACTAATAAAGAAAAGTGGAAAAAACCCTTATGTTTTATTATTAAAATTGGTAGTCAGTAGTTGGCTAACATATAGTATTTAATATGAGCAGTAGAAAATCTTATTGTGAAATATCACAAAGTTTCTACCCTAGTAACACGTACTGCTTCATCCTTTATTAGTAGAATATATTGCCTTTTCCAAAACAGACTACATGTTTCTGATAACCATTTCTTGATATATGAAGTAATATCACATTTCTGTTTCAATATGATTCTTTTAGCCCTCTTTCCCCCCACGCAAAATATAGCCATAATTCCTGATAAACAATCAAATTCCAAAGCTTTGGTAAATAATAGAATAGAATAGAATAGCAGAGTTGGAAGGGACCTTGGAGGTCTTCTAGTCCAACCTCCTGCTTAGGCTGGAAACCCTACACCACTTCAGACAAATGGTTATCCAACATCTTCTTAAAAATTTCCAGTGTTGGAGCATTCATAACTTCTGGAGGCAAGTCATTCCACTGGTGAATTGTTCTAACTGCCAAGATTAACATTACATCAACATCTTTAACATTTAAAGATTTTCCCGCATTAATCTACTTATATACATTAATACTCTAACCCAAAGAGATAACAAATGATCACATGACCATATCATATGAGTCACGAAGGGAGTCCAGACACCCTAAATAAACTGGGCTATTCTCTCGAAAAATGGACAGTTCTGCCGAGTATCACTTTATAATCGGAAGAAGTCTGAAATCACATGCTTTGTTACAACTCTGGTGCAGAGTTACAAATAATAGCTGTCAATCCACTAGACAAAGTCTAATCCATCAATCTAATCATCACTTGCTTTAAAACTTTCATCCAAATCAAATCAAAGACATTTTCTGCTTCCATTAATCTCTTTAGATATTCATAATGCAGGTTCCATTTTATCTTTGGCTGTAGCTAATATACCAATTAATAATTATAAATTATCTAGTGTCTGACAATTTGCGATAAACTTCAACGAAAACGGATCAACTCTATCTGGTAAGACCTTCTTCTGCAACTGTCTAATCAGTATGGTAGTTAAGATCTTACTATCACATTAGTTAATGAACTAGGTTTATAATACCCTTTGTTAAATTTATTTGCCACCCAACTCCTTGATAGTGTGGTGTGTGTGTGTGTGTGTGTGTGTGTGTAAAGGTTCCCCTCGCACATATGTGCTAGTCGTTCCTGATTCTAGGGGGCGGTGCTCATCTCCGTTTCAAAGCCAAACAGCCAGCAGTGTCCGAAGATGTCTCTGTGGTCATGTGGCTGGCATGACTAAATGCCAAAGGCACACAGAATGCTGTTACCTTCCCATCAAGATGGTCCCTAGTTTTCTACTTGCATTTTTTACATGCTTTTGAACTGCTAGGTTGGCAGAAGCTGGGACAAGTAACGGGAGCTCACTCCGTTACGCGGCACTAGGGATTCAAACCGCCGAACTGCCGACCTTTCTGATCAACAAGCTCAATGTCTTATCTGGTTTTAAAATCAATCTTACATACAGGTAGTCCTTGACTTACAACAGTTCATTTAGTGACTGTTCAAAGTTACAATAACACTGAAAAAGGAGACTTATGACCATTTTTCAGTTACGACCTTTGCAGTGATCATGTGATCACAATTTGGACTCTTGGCAACTGGCTCATATTTATGACTGTTGCTGTGTCCCAAGGTCATGTGACCACTTTTTATGACCTTCCTACAAGCAAAGTCCAGGGGGAAATCCAGATTCCCTTACCAACCAAGTGACTCACTTATCAACCGCAGTGATCCACTGAACAAGTGAGGCGAGAAAAGTTGTAAAACGGGGCAAAACCCACTTCGCCAATGTCTGACTTAGCAACAGAAGATTTTGGGCTCAACTGGGAATGTAAGTTAATGTCTACCTGTACTGTCTTCCTTATGAAATGATGATGGCAATTTACCATCCCTAACGCCTCCAAAAGGTGTTGTGAAACACTAAAAAGCATTTGACCTTTTGCAGAAATCTCAACTGGGGGTTGCACACTGCATGTAAACACGTCTGATGAGAAATTAACCCCTGCTCACAAGTGCAAAAATATGTATTTTGTTTTTACAGTATTGTAAGCTGATCGAGAATTTTACATGAGTAGGAATCTATTTTATGAATTGATGATTTACACATGCAAGATTATTAAAAATGCACATACCAAAAAAACATAATAATTAATTTTTAGTCAGAGACTGAACCTCTAAGTTCCATCTGCCCAGATGAACATGTTCAATGTTCCTTGGCAACCATGTCGAGGTTTCAGAACATCTGCATAGGTTCAGTATCATAATCCCAGCTCTAAGTCACATGACGATCAAGAACATGGTGGTTGGATGCCATCCAAGCTACCACCAGCTAGAGGATAGAAAAACTTGAAGTGGTCTTACTGGTGCTTTTTCAGAAGGCACCCGGACTATGTTTCTTTTCCCTTAAGGAAGAAAAAGGCATTTCGCTTCTCATCCAAAAAGCTGATGAAGAACTAGTGAAGCTTCTTGGATGAGAAGCGAAATGTCTTTTTCTTCCTTAAGGGGAAAAAACATAATCCGATTGCCTTCTGAAAAAGCACCTTTAAGACAACCATAATTTGGATGACTGAGAATCTCCACAGGGATCAAAGAAGCACTGCAAGATTGGAAGAAGAAGAGAGACCCGGCCCATAGAATCACCAAGGTTGGCACACGTCTGAATGGATGACCACCACCACCACCACCACCACCTCCTCCTCCTCCTCCTCCTCCTCCTCCTCCTCCTTTATTTCCTCCTCCTCCTCCTCCTCCTCCTCCTCCTCCTCCTCCTCCTCCTCCTTTATTTCCTCCTCCTCCTCCTCCTCCACCTCCTCCTCCTCCTCCTCTATTTCCTCCCCCTCCTCTATTTCCTCCTCCTCCTCCTCTATTTCCTCCTCCTCTTCCTTCTCCTCCTCTTCCTCATCCTTTATTTCCTCCTCCTCTATTTCCTCCTCCTCCTCCTCTATTTCCTCCTCCTCTATTTCTTCTTCCTCCTCCTCCTCCTCCTCCTCCTCCTCCTCTATTTCCTCCTCCTCCTCTATTTCCTCCTCCTCTTCCTCATCCTTTATTTCCTCCCCCTCCTCCTCTATTTCCTCTTCCTCATCCTTTATTTCCTCCCCCTCCTCCTCTATTTCCTCCTCCTCCTCTATTTCCTCCTCCTCTATTTCTTCCTCCTCCTCCTCTATTTCCTCCTCCTCTTCCTCATCCTTTATTTCCTCCCCCTCCTCCTCTATTTCCTCTTCCTCATCCTTTATTTCCTCCCCCTCCTCCTCTATTTCCTCCTCCTCCTCTATTTCCTCCTCCTCTATTTCTTCCTCCTCCTCCTCTATTTCCTCCTCCTCCTCTATTTCCTCCTCCTCTTCCTCCTCCTCCTCTTCCTCATCTTTTATTTCCTCCCCCTCCTCCTCTATTTCCTCCTCCTCCTCCTCTATTTCCTCCTCCTCTATTTCTTCTTCTTCCTCCTCCTCCTCCTCCTCCTCCTCCTCTATTTCCTCCTCCTCCTCTATTTCCTCCTCCTCCTCCTCTATTTCTTCTTCCTCCTCCTCCTCCTCCTCCTCCTCCTCCTCCTCCTCTATTTCCTCCTCCTCCTCTATTTCCTCCTCCTCCTCCTCTATTTCCTCCTCCTCTATTTCTTCTTCTTCCTCCTCCTCCTCCTCCTCCTCCTCCTCCTCCTCCTCCTCCTCCTCCTCCTCCTCCTCTATTTCCTCCTCCTCCTCTGTGGATACCAGATAATGCTGGAGGTGGTGACTTCAAGTCCACCATAGGCGAGTTAGTGAAACAAAATGGAACATCACATATGTCAGAAGAGATAATATTTATATGTTTCATTATCTTGAGTTTGGGCAGAGTTTGAGAAGTTGTTTCCTTAACCATATTAAATCTGAGGGATTTTCTTCCTTTCCACATTGAATTGACAGGATTTTCTGGACATTGTTTATAGCAGAGGACTTGAATAGTCCTAATCAATAGATTGAGTGACCACATAGGGCACAGAGGTTTACCTAAGCTCTTTATTTTAGAGGGGAAAGAAAAACAATCCCCCACCCACTTTGGGCTGAGGAGATGGATTGCAAAGATCAGAAAAAATAACATTCTTTCAGGATAGTCATTCCTCCAATTCAATTAAGTTCTCAGAGAGGCCCATAATCCCTTGGAGTTTCTGAACCCCAAAGTTCAACTCACTTATTTATTACAAGCAATTTCCTGGGGGGAAAAAGATGCCAATTCTTTTCAACACAGGTAGATGGGTGTACATCCATATGTACAAATGATGTACATATACATCAGTGGTGGGATTCAATTTTTTTTATTAACAGTTCTGTGGGCGTGGCTTTGTGGGCATGGCATGGCTTTGTGGCTGTGGCAGGGGAAGGATACTGAAAAATCCCCATTCCCTCCCCACCCCACTTTCCAGCTCTGTTCTCCTGTTCAGGGCAACAAAAGAAGATCAGCTGGGAGGCAGCAGGGGCGTGGCCAGCCTATTTGTCGGTTGAGTAGTTTTGAACTACTCAAAATTTCCGCTATCGGTTCTCCAGAACCTGTCAGAACTGGTGAATACCATCTCTAATGTACATCATATACATATACATAAACATATACATATACACAATCACACTGCATCGTTTAGGTTAAACCGAATTATATAGCAATGCTTCTCAACCTCAGAATGTTGAAGGAGTATAGACTTCAACTCCCATAATTCCCCAGATAGCCAGAATTCTGGGAATTGAAATCTATACATCTTCCAGTTTGCTGAGGCTAAGAAATACTGTTGTGCAGAATACCTGAATAGTAAGAGAGACACATTAAAGGCATGAGGCTAAAGAACAAAACAATAAGAAAATACTGTTCACTATGCTGCTACATTTCTTTCAATCCTTCCATGCTCAAAGAGGGACCACAAATCATACATCACATGATGTGACCCACAAATCACTTCATATGTTTGCTTTTATTCTTGTAACTGCCCAGCTCTTTCTGAGGCTCTTCCCCAGGGCCAACCAGCCACGGTTTCTCTTCATCTCGATCTTTTTTTTTTCTCTTTGCCTTCAACTATTTATTTCACAAATAAATCCTTATTCATTTCGAACCCTAACCCTTGGTGCTCTCTGAGTTGGGTTGTTTTCTTGCAGTCATTTCATCACCCAAACTACGTGGCATTCATGCAGCACCCACAGTTTGAGTAATGAAACATTTTCAAGACAACAACCAATCTCGGAGAGCATCAAGGGTTAGGGTTAGAAATGAATAAGGACTTATTTATTTATTAACCCTCATTTCAACTCTGAACTACAAATATTCTCCTTTATCCATTTCTCTCTACAAACAATCTCCATCTACTTCTTTCATACTGTAATTAACTTTTGCATTCAATCTGCATTCATTTAACCATCATTCATTTTTGCCTCTGTCCCTCCCTTCCTTACCACCCATGCTTCTTAACTGTTACTGTCCTCTAAGTGTTGTTTTCCTCTTGGCATATCTGTTGTGGCCCGGCAGGAGCCGTTGGAGCTCCCACCAGACTCCGACAACCCCTTGCTGTCTTATGAGTCTTATGAGTCAGCCCTGGAGGAGGTGGAGGACCCTGGACAGGGTTCCGACTCCGAGCAGGACGCAGAGAGACTGGTTGGCCACCAGGTGGCGCCTGAGCCTTGGATCAGTGTAGAGGAGACAAGAGTGAGTGATCCAGAAACCACCTGTGAGTTGTTCCGGGATGCACGCCGTTGAAGGGCTACTCAGCGTCAAGAACAACTATGTAATTACAGGCGGTAATTATGCTCAGCTGATGCTCATTAAGATCCTCTCCTGATTATAAGAGACTGCTTGTGCCACGCCCTTCTTGCAGAAGTCAACGTTAGGGACTAACAAGAAACAAACTTGGCAGGCTGGATTGCTGCCAGAGTTTGTTTGCATTGCTGCCAAGGTTTGTAGGACTTGCTGCCAGAGTGCTTACCGTATATACTCGAGTATAGGCTGACCCGAATATAAGCCGAGGCACCTAATTTTACCACAAAAAAACTGGAAAAGTTATTGACTCGAGTATAAGCCTAGGGTGGGAAATGCAGCAGCTACCGGTAAATTTCAAAAATAAAAATAGATACCAATAATGTTTTTGAATATTTATTTCAAAGAAAAACAGTAAACTAGCGGTGTATTCAATGAAATACTTCACTCACCTCATGATGCTGATGTCCCGCTGTGATGATGATGTCCCGTGCAGCCGCGGGAGCGATGTCCCGCCTCCTATGACACACGGCACAGTGATTCCTATCATTGGATCACTGTACCAGAGGAGGTGGGACATCGCTATGTGGCTGCTTGCCATAACAAGGAGGAGGTGGGACATCGTTGCAGAGCGGCAGGAGGGGGAGGAAGGGGAATCGTAAGACAGCCCTGCATTACATTAGAACGTGAGGAGGGGGGATGGTGCGGTGCGCGCTGCGCGGCAAACTGACACAGAGGGAGGGGAAACTCACAGGGGCACTGGGCCATTCACGAGTGTCACCCAGCGGCATGGCCCCGCCCCTTTTTCTCCTCCATTTCGGGCAAATTTTTCACTGACTCGAGTATAAGCCGAGGCGGCTTTTTTCAGCCCAAAAAGTGGGCTGAAAAACTAGGCTTATACTCGAGTATATACAGTATCTCTTTGTTTACGTGGCTTTCAGCCAATGAGAGTCTGGACTGATTAAAAAACATTCTCATTTACGTTTGTTTCGGCTTTCGTTCCTGGACGGAGAAGGGGGGTCAGAACATATATCCAACTCTCTTTTCCATATAACAAAGTGGGCAGAAGCATCCTCTTAAACACAGTCACTTACATTTCTTTTTTACATGCTTCTTTCCAGCAGACCACATGCAACCCACTGCCTACCTACAAGCATTTATATGTCCTAAAAATGTTCACTTCATTAGTATTTTAACAGGAACTCCCCTACTTTACTCTTCCCAAGCTGTATTTTTCAAAATTTTCAAAATGATTATTTCCCACCCTCCGGAAACCTATGCATCATTTTGGTGCAAAATTGATGGATTGATCTATTATTAGATGTGTGGTGTTCAAATGCAAAATTAATTCATCTAATATGTTCTTGAGTTATGACAGTTTAAGTACAACTTCTGTTCTACTAACAGGAAGAAAAAGAATATGGCACATTTTTTTCCCTTTTAAAAAAAATCACATGAAACAAAACTATTTCCATCTAAAAGGCACACTCAATTTCCAGTAAGTAGTTTGAAGTAGCTTTCCTTCAATACTAAAACAAGCATTTTATTGCTGAAACTTATTTCAGAGACCTGTTTAGAAATGTTCTATTAATATATTCTATTATGATTGAAATGCTAATAATTTAATTGTATTTCTGGTGTACAAGTAAAAATGATCTTGCTTAGAGCAAAAGATTTGAAGTGTTGGAGAGTATTTTTCTTCTATTTTTGCATACAATAACAAATTAAAAAATGAACTGTACTTCATGTTTTACTACCAGGAAAGAGGTTATTCAGAGTGTTGATGTACAACACTCAGCTGTTCCATGGAAAGAAGAAACTGCAGGGAAGAAGAATTGCTCGAAAATGAATCTTAAGTGTTAGCTTTCAACCAAATATACTTATTAATGTAATGACACGTAGACTTTTAAAATAGCTCAAGTAGCACAAATGCAGTATAATCCCATCATGAAAATGACTTCATATCCAGCTGTTTCTGAACAGAGTCTTAGAGGGCGGGGGGTGAAAGTGATAGTTAAAACTATCAATATGATATCTTTTATCACTCAATTGTACAAGCCTTTCCATCAGGGAAGCATTTCAGGAAGGTAGTAATTACAGTTTCAGTATTTTGAGAAGAGTATCTCTGAATATTTCTAAATAGGATTTCAATCAATCAGAATAGAGTCGGAAGGAACCTTGGAGGTCTTCTAGTCCAACCCCCTGCTCAAGCAGGAGAACCTATACTATTTTAGAGAAGTGGCTGTCCAGTCTCTTCTTTATAGGCTTTATAGAGCCGAGGTGGCGCAGTGGTTAAATGCAGCACTGCAGGCTACTTCAGCTGACTGCAGTTCTGCAGTTCGGCTGTTCAAATCTCACCAGCTCAAGGTTGACTCAGCCTTCCATCCTTCCGAGGTGGGTAAAATGAGGACCCGGATTGTTGAGGGCAATATGCTGACTCTGTAAACCGCTTAGAGAGGGCTGAAAGCCCTATGAAGCGGTATATAAGACTAACTGCTATTGCTATTGCTATTTAAAACCTCCAGTGATGAAGCCTCAACCACTTCTGAAGGCAAGCTGTTCCATTGGTTAATTGTCCTCACTGTTAGGGAGTTTCTCCTTAATTCCAGGTTGCTTCTCTCCTTGATTAGTTTCCATCCATTGTTTCTTGTCCTGCCCTCTGGTTCTTTGAAAAATAAGTTGACCACTTATGTGGTCTTTATGGCAAACCCTCCGATATTGGAACACTGCTATCATATTCCCCCCACTCCTTCTTTTCATTAGACTGGTCATACCCAGTTCCTGCCACCGTTCTTCATAGGTTTCACCCAAATGATTCATTCTCTCCCCTGTCTCCCTTAGTTTTTCTTGATGAATTATATAATGTCATTCTCTCTCTCTTTCTCCCTCCCTCCCTCTCTCTCATTTTGAGGTCTTTGAAAATGTGTTAAACTTGATTTTGCATCTAATAACGGCAGCAAGACTGTTGGTGGCGCAACACTGGAAGAAGGAAGATTTGCCTACAACTCAAAAATGGACATTGAAAGTTACAAATTTAGCCGAGATGGCTAAAATATCGGCATATCTTAAAGATCACTCAAATGAGAGATATAAACGAGACTGGAAAAAATGGATTGACTATATACAAAATAAATATGGGACCAAGAAATTCCAGTTAGCCTATGCTTAAGATCAGAAATGATTTAAATTGTTTAAAGTTGGTTCAGCAAGAAGAAGCTAAGGTCAATGTAGAATGTTATTAATTTTTTTTATTTCTTTTTTTTTCTCAATAGATTTTAGACTGTGTTTGTTAGAAATCCATACCGTGTACGGGTTCTGGGAAGTCGGGGGGGGGGGAAGGTGGAGGGGGGTTGGGGGAGAGGGTGGAGGGAGGGAGGGGTATATATTAGGCTAGACAAGAATTTGGTGGTAAACTAGAATTATTTTGATATACAAGAAATTGTACTTCGATGTCTTAGTGATTGAGGAATGATGAAATGTTTGCCTTAAAAGAAATAAAACTTTTGAAGTGAGAAAATGTGTTAAACCAAAAGGGGGGAAGAATTAAGGCCATGCTTTAACTTGTTCTTTGAAAGTACCCCACAGATCCCAAAATAAACAAATGAAATGAACATCAATTATATATGAGAAGAGGCCTGCCCAATTCCCTGCTTAATTTAGACTTACCAAGATGTCAATGAATTCACACAAATTTCTTTTAAATATTGTGACTGCACATAGCACCCTTATCTTCCACATTATTGCAGCCGGGAGTTGCATCCCCGATTATAGAATCACTCTTTCTTGTCTTTCTCCTTATTCTTCGGTTTCTATTTTCCCACTGCTTTAAAACAAATACTAAACAAAAATTGAAAATTTGTCTCCGTTTTGGTACATGGATCCCATCAACACATTCTTGGAAGACCAAGTATTCAACTGTAGTAAAATGTGGAACCGTGAGGAAAGTGGATTTTTAAAAAAATGACAGGTAGTCCTTGGTTTACAACCACATTTGAGCTCAAAATTTCTGTTGCTAACCGAGACTGTTGTTAAGTGAATTTCGCTCCATTTCACCACCTTTCTTGTCACAGTTGTAGATCCCTGCAGTCCAGTGGTGGGCTCTGGATCCCGTCACAACCATTACTGCGATGGGGTCAGGCGTCCTCATCAGGCACGCGCACTGTGCACGGATGCACACGCCACCGCCCAGCAACACTCAACAGGCACCGCAGGCTGTGTGTGTGTGTGTGCGCAATTGGCCCATTTGCATCAAAAAGCAGTAAGGAAAAAGGGGTGGGCCAAATGAGCCACCATTCCGGTATGGTAGCCGCTGCTCCCAGCTACCACCGGTACGCCAGCACTACGCCGTAACTCCCTGGAACCCACCACTGCTGCAACTGTTCAGTTAAGTAACATGATTGTTAAGTGAATCTGGATTCCTCAGTGATTTTACTGGTCAGAAAGTCACAAAAGGGGACCACATGACCGTGGGATGTTGCAATGTTCATAAATATGGGTCAAATTGCCAAGCATCTGAATTTTGACCATTTAACCATGAGGATGCTGCAATGGTTGTAAATGTGAAAAATGGTCATAAGTCACTTTTGAAAACCAACGTTTGCATTTCCTGCATTGGATGAGGAGAGCACATCTTTGTCCTTCTATCCTGGCCACTTTTTACAGAGGCATGATTGAGAGTGTTTTAACAAACTGCATCAGTGTTTGGTGTACTGGCAGCAGCGCCTCAGATAGAAAGTCCATACAGAGAGAAGTAAGGACAGCAGAGAAGATTATAAGTTCTCTTCCCATTATTCAGGATACTGCTTATAAGCGCTATGTATATAGAGCTCAAAGCATTCTTAGATCCCCACGCACCCATTTTACAGTCTGTTTCTATTGCTCCCCTCTTAGAGGAGGTTTCGAAGTATCTATAGCAGGAGTACTAGATTCGGTAACAGCTTTGTTCCTTATGCCATCCATCTTTTAAATTTGCAAGATTTTTTCCCCCGCCATGTATATGTATACATTTTAACTAGACTATGATGTTTCTCTGTGTGTCATTTATGTGCATGTATGTGGGTATATGCATAATGGTTATTTTTTGATAGCTGAATGCAATAGAATTTCATTTTAATATATGCTGATTAGTATACATTTAAAGTTTCCATTCCATTCTACCCTACCCAACCCTATTTTCCACCCTACCCTACCCTATTTTCTATCCTACCCTACCCTACTGTACCCTATTTTATATCCTATCCTATCCTACCCTACCCTACCCTACCCTATCCTACCCTACCCTACCCTACCCTACCCTCTATTCTATTCTATTCTATTTATTCTACCCTACCCTATTTCCTATCCTATCCTACCCTACCGTACCCTACCCTATTTACTATTCTATTCTATTCTATTCTATTCTATTCTATTCTATTCTATTCTATTCTATTCTATTCTATTCTATTCTATTCTATTCTATTTATTCTATTCATTCTATTCTACCCTACCTTACCCTACTTTCTATTCTATTCTATTCTATTCTATTCTATTCTATTCTACCCTACCCTACCCTATTTTCTATCCTATCCTATCCTATCCTATCCTATCCCATTCCATTCTTGTGTTATAACTTCAAGTGATCACTAAATGAATTGCTGTAAATCGAGGACTATTTGCATTCTCATTCTATTTTCAAACAAAACCAGGAGCATCATTTTTCATTAGTGAGTACCAGATGAATAAATCCTAGTTCTTTCACGATTGCTCTTTTCATAGCCACCTTGAATGGCCATGGATGCAGGCTACACGTACTGATTGTGAACAGATGGGGAACAGAGGGAAAAAAGGAATGCCAATATAAAGGATGGAAGCAATTTCCAAGAGCATTTCCAGCCTGATAAAAGAGAAGCCTGTCCTATTTTCCAATATGCTTTTTTCCCCATGATGAAGTCCAACACTAACGCATAAGAGGTGAAGTTACGCCACTCATGTGGAGAAACAAATGTTGCAGAACCAAATATGAACCGTTGCCTCAGTCGGGGTCCATGCAGTCTTGAAAACTGGTGAACTTTGGGTAACATGAACAGAGAGATTATTGGAAGAGGGAAGAGAGAAACACCATTTTTTGCTCTGGAAATCTTTTATGCAATTGTGAGCAAGGGTTTGTATCAGGGGTGAAATGCTCTGAAGACTGCTACTGGTTTGCTTCAAACACATGGGCGCTTCACTTGCAGGCGCATCACAGGCACTAAGAAACCTTTTCTGAGTCTGCAAAGGTAAGTAGAACAGCGAGGGGGGGGCGGAACAGCTGTGCCACATGATTTAGATTCACTAGAAAGCAGGATTTCCTGCTTTCTAGAGAATATAAATCGGACAGCACAGCTGATTGTTACACAGCTGATCATTCGGGCGAACCGGTAGTTTAAAAACGCTAAAGAAAAGTTTGAAAAAAGTTCCGACAATCATCTGGGTGACAATCAGCTAGTTGTGCTGTGCGATCATCGGAACTTTTAAAAAACTTTTTAAAGCATTCTTCACTACCAGTCTGGGCAAACCAGACCAAACCAGTAGCATTTCGCCCCTGGTTTGCATGGATGCTTCCTATATGGTTAATACTATGGAATGTTTTCGCTGTGCTTCTTAGCCATATTAGACCTTTCCTTACTTTTAAATTAAAATGTTATTCACCCTTTTTTGAGATGGCAGAAAAATTCTACTGTGTGCATTCTGAGACACTGCCAAACAATGCTGCCCTTATGTCCTTAGCTGTGGCAAGCAACATTTGGAAGTGTCTCACAGAACTACAGTGGAGTTAAGATGAAAGTCAACAATGGGGCTTGATGACTTCAAGCTAATCACCAGGAGACTGAGTTCCACTTGCGCGTTAGGCACGGAATCTGGCTGGGTAACTTTGGGCCAATCACCAGGAGACTGTGAGTCCTAGTCCTGCTTCAGGCTTGAAAGCTGGAAGTGACTTTGGACCAATCTGTCTCTCTCATTCCAATTTACATCTCAGAGTTGTTGCTGTGGGGAAAATAGGAGGAGGAAGGAACCAGGGGTGGATTCCTGCCAGTTCTAACGTCTTCTATAGAAGAGGTTCCACAAATCTACTGTGCCATTTAGAACCGGTTCCAGCTCCCTCCCTCCGCCTGTCTGCACCGCACTTGCCCTACGCTTGCTCACTGATTGGTTGGCTCACCAATGCCCCTCCCCCCACCCCTAAGAGTCCTATCTAAACCTTAAAGTCTTAAAGCAGTCAAGTATGAATACCCCTGGGTTTTTTTTCTAAAGGTTTAGGGGTGCAAGGTTCTTGTAACTTGACAGCTTTAAGACTTGCACACTTCAATGTCAGAGTTCCTGAGCCAACATGACTAGGGAGGAATTCTGGGAGTTGAAATCCACAAGTCTTAAAGCTGTCAAGTTTGAACATCCCTGGGGGATTTTTTTTCTAAAGTCTTAGTGGTGTAAGGGTCTTGTAACTTGACAGCTTTAAGACTTGCATGCTTCAAATGCCAGAGTTTCTGAGCCAACATTTTGGTTGCTAAGCAAGAGCATTGTTAAGTGAGTTTCACCACATTTTACAAGTTGGTCATGCCCACCCAGTCACATGGCCACTCCCACAAAGCAGGCCGCACCTACAGAAGAGGTTGTATAAAATTTTGAAACCCACCACTGGAAGGAACATTATGTGTGTTTGCTGCCCTGAGTTATTTATATTAAATTATTAAAGGCAGGATACACACACACACACACACACACACACACACACACACACACAATAAATGCTTAGAGAACTGTGCTCTCTCTATAAGCAACTCTATCTCTAAAAGACATGGTGGTGCAGTGGTTAAGATGCAGTATTGTAGGCTAACTCTGCTCACTGCCAGCAGTTCAATCCTACCCGACTCAAGGTTGACTCAGCCTTCCATCCTTCCAAGGGCAGTAGAACGAGGACCTAGATTGTTGGGTCAATAAACTCTGTAAAACACTTAGAGAGGGATTTAAGATACTCTGAGTGCTCTAAAGGACTATGAAGCGGTATATAAGTCTAAGTGCCATTGCTATCGCTACCACTGATGATGTTATCTAGCTTGGTAATGAAACATCTGCAAGAAAACGACGAAGCTCAGAGAGTACCAAGGACTTCAAATTATGCCTCTGTGTTTGCTGTTCAAAACTCTGTTCAAAACTCTGGTTTGAAGTACCATGGTCTATTATTAATTATGCATGCTGATATTTCTGCTTATCAACAGAGGTGGGCTTCACATAAGTTTACCACTGATTCACCACACACATACACACTCACAAAGTGAGCGTGCCTGCTTTCCAAGCTTTGCTCACATGTGCAGCTTGCACGCATGCACATGGCTTAGAAAACATGGCTAAATAGGATGGCATAGAGCCAGGGTAGGTGGGTGGGCCCAGTATTTGTGAAATTGCACTTAGGTAGGAAAATATGAGGAAGGAGAAACAATCATAAGATAAAAAGCCAACGAACTCTTTCCTTCTTAATGGCCATGATTTCCAGGTTTCTAAAAAGCTTTTAATCCATGTTCTACATTTTCTTCTGTACTTAGGTGCCACTGGAAAGAAATCAGAGACAACTGGATTGAGAGACGTAGTGTTTAGATGCAACGGATAGATTTTTTAAAAAAAATATATTTTTCTCCTTTTTAAAAGGAAACTCATCTGCGGTCTGTGATCAGAGTTTGTGGAGAAAAAGCTTAGCATTTGATAGTTAGCAATAAAAGTGTAGGAAGGCAGAATTGATGTACACAGTGCACAGTGATTTATATATTTTCTCTGTTCTGTGCCTGCAGATAGAAAAGGGCGTAAGAGCTCAGAAAAGTTTGGAGGTTAAAAGAATTGAAAAAATAATAACGATCCAACTAAAATATCTCTGAGTCTCTCAAATTTTATAAACGTAGAAGTAGTTTGCTATTAAATCCATCCGTCACACTGCAAGAAAACTGTGGTCAAGAGAAAAGCCAACTTAACTTGAAATACTACTATATAAAGTTTTGGAAGATAATTAAACTAATTACACAGTAGATATGAAATTATGTAATAATGTTCTGTAAGTAAGATGATTATGAAAACATACGTAATGCTGTTGAATATTTACTTAAGATGATTGCCATATTGCATCCCCCGTTGCTTCTAAATTTTAATTATGCTTTATCAACAAAAACAATGTTTACATCAGGCTCACACGGAACGATGTCTGTTAAATGCATCTTTTCTTAGCTCTTGTCTAATCTGCTTAATATAGTGAAATTTTGATTTGAAATGCTGGGCAGAGGCATTTTTGTTTCATTATAATAAATAGAGCTCTCCCCCCCAATCCCTATTATCTCAAAAGAAAAGCAGATCACAATAGAGAAAAAAAGCACCACAAACAATTAAAAGGTTTCTAATTAGTCAGGTGCTTAAAAGAGACAGTGGGAGATTGTACTTTTAGACTTCCAAGATTTTGTTAATGCAACCTTACAATAAGTAGAATTCATCTTATATTTCCTGTCTGGTCTACTTGGGAGGCAGGTATATGCCATCTCTCTCTCTCTCCCTCCCTCACGTTCTCTCCCTCTCATCTATCTATCATCTACCCACCTATAGTATCTCCCTCCCTCCCTCCCTCCCTCCCTACTTACCTACCTACCTATCTACCTACCTACCTACCTATCCATCTACCCATTATCTATCATCTATCTATCTATCTATCTATCTATCTATCTATCTATCTATCTATCCATCCATCCATCCATCCATCCATCCATCCATCCATCCATCCATCTATCTATCCACCCATTATCTATCTATCTATCTATCTATCTATCTATCTATCTATCTATCTATCTATCTATCTATCTTCTATCTATCCATCCATCCATGCATCCATCCATTATCTATCTATCTATCTATCTATCTATCTATCTATCTATCTATTCATCCATTATCTATCTATCTATCTATCTATCTATCTATCTATCTATCTATCTATCTATCTATTCATCCATTATCTATCTATCTATCTATCTATCTATCTATCTATCTATCTATCTATCTTTCTTCTATCCATCCATCCATCCATTATCTATCTATCTATCTATCTATCTATTCATCCATTATCTATCCATCCATCCATCCATCCATCCATCCATCCATCTATCGTTGGAAGTTAACAATCACTCCTCTACTAGAGAAATGAAATATATTGGGAAATATTAAAAAGGCAGAATAATTCCCTAAAAAGAGAAGTAGAAACTCAAGGAGAGGCAGAAACTCAGCCTTCCCCACCTTTGTGAATGGGCCCCTTAAGGCCTGAGCCAGTCTATTCTACATAACAAAGTCTACCCCCTTCAGCTCCAGGGTGATGGGATTACAGGTTGGGCCTCAGGACATGATAGCATTCACCTTTTACCCATCTCACCACATGGCACCTGGGAAGATTACATCATCACCCAGTAAGTCAAGGAAGCCTGGGAGAGTTGCCCCTGCAAGGCCCCATGGGAGTCTCACAGTCAATCGGAATACAAGCTCAAGTTCAAAGCCCAGAGAGGGTATAAAACCCAGGCTCTCTCAGCATCTCTTCCCTTTTCTGCTCAGGAGCTCACTCCAGGTGATCCTGTCCACCATTAAACCATATTTCCAAGCAGCCTGCATGTTTTCAGTGTCTTTTTCCCCACTTGGAATTGAACCCAGATGGACATTTCTTCCAACACTAACTATCCATCCATCCATCCATCCATCCATCCATCCATCTGTCAGAGGTGAAAAATCAGGCCCACACATGAAGATCTGATGCATACAGCACACAGTTAATAGTTGCATTCCTACAACAAATTAAATTTCCTTAGTGTTAATTTCATTTCTCGTTGTTTAGCATGTCATGTAAATCCAGCTGTCTGGCTTCTTTTCAAGTTCCAGTTAACAAAGTATTAAACAAATGATTCTGAAAATCATTTCAGAATTGTATTCTCTTTGGAAACAAAATTCTTATTCATCAGATTGCATGAGAACTGGCAGGAAAGGAATGCAGCAGATTTTCTCTGTCTAGCTGTCCTGTACACTTTTGAAAAAATTGCTGCTCATGTGGTTGTTGTTGTTAATTGCGAAGTCATGTCTGACCCATCGTGACCCCATGGACAATGTTCCTCCAGGCCTTCCTGTCCTTTCCCATCTTCTGGAGTCCATTTAAGCTCATGCCGACTGCTTCAGTGACTCCATCCAGCCACCTCATTCTCTGTTGTCCCCTTCTTCTTTTGCTCTCAATCTTTCCCAGCATTAGGCTCTTCTCCAGGGAGTCCTTCCTTCTCATTAGATGGCCAAAGTATTTGAGTTTCATCTTCAGGATCTGGCCTTCTAAAGAGCAGTCAGGGTTGATCTCCTCTAGGACTGACCGGTTGGATGGCCTTGCAGTCCAAGGGACTTGCAGGAGTCTTCTCCAGCACCCTAGTTCAAAGGCCTCAATTCATTGGCACTCAATTCTTTGGCCCCAATCTATCGTGGACTCCCAGGTTGCCTCGGGGAGGGACCTCCGTGGGCTGGCCCTCCTAGGCCAGTGTTCAGGCAGAATTCAGGCGGTGCTCAGGCGGAGCTCAGGTGGAAGAAGTATCAAATCAAGAAACTTCATATGATTTTACTGCTTTTGGATTCAATGAACCTTTAGAAGATAGAAATACGCTCATTTTTCCCAACGAAATGTTCCTTGACTCCAGAAAAACAATTATTCTTAGAGCTGGGCTCTTGCAAATGTGAACAGCTTCAATTTTTGTAGCTTCCATTTTGGGAGGATTCATCTTTGAGGAAAGGCGATTAACCGAATTATTGTCATCTTAATATGGACAGTAAAATGGAAATTGTTTCAGCAAACATTCACACCCCTAAGGGAGAAGAAAATGAAATTTCTTCTAGGTATGCCAGTAGTGGTTGCGTTTATTTTATTTTCCAGCATTGAGTCATAGTAGCCTGCCAGAGAATCTGTGCTTGAGAGAAGAACCTGATTTCTCGGCTTAAAAGATAAAAATCTGTTTTCTTGGATTTGTTTTGAGCTTTATAAAGCTAGCAGCATAAAATGCCACTAAGCTCTTGCACAAAGGACATTTGTAATCAATTTCCTTCATAACAGAAGGGAAAATGGTTCCACTTGGAAAGTCACTGGCACATTATGCAAAACCTTCGGCTCTTAATGGAGCATAATGTGTTTGTCTTCATATTTATTGCTTTTCTTTCATCTTTGGGTGCAGTTTTTTTTTTTTTAAAAATGTCCATGTTGCACATCCAGCCAACATATTGTTCGATTGCATAAAACTGCATAATCCAAACCCAATTGCAGAAAATACAACTTCAGCAACAGAGTGGTCAATGCCTGGAATGCTCTAACTGACTCTGTTGTTACTTCTTCAAAACCCGATAGCTTTGACCTTAAACTGTCTACTTTGGACCTCACCCCATTCCTAAGAGGTCTATTGGGGGCGTGCATAAGCGCACCAGCATGCCTAACGTCCTTGTCCCACTGTCTCCATTTATACTTACACCTGTTATCTTGTACATGTTTGACAAACAAAATAAAATAAAACAAAACAAACTACAGTAGTTGGATGTCCCAAAGATGCTTTTTCAAAAGGCGATTGGATTTCATTCTTACTTGAAGACATTTCGCGTTTCCTCCAAGAAGCTTCCATAGACATCTAGCTACAGTCGTCGTATCTTTTCTTCCAAATCTGACAGTTAAAAAAATAGCTTCGTATTGTGTTTGCTGAGAGTTTTCATTTGAATAGAGGTTGGTGGGTAAAATCGCTGCCTAACAATGCAAATATTTTAAGATGTTTGGCCTAAATAGAAATGGAATAACAAGAGTTGGAAGGGACTTTGGAGGTCTTCTAGTCCATACCCCTGCTTAGGCAGGAAACCCTACACCACTTCTGACAATTCTCTTCTTAAAAATGGAAGTAATAAGTTGTCTGTTTAGAAACGTGAAAGAGATGCTACAGATACGAACTTGTTCTGAAGGCTAGACATCTATTAGATCCATCAATGATATGTTTCAGCCTGGCACCAAGGTGGCCACCTGGCACCACTCTTCATATCTCTAATTCTTAGTCTGTAATTGGCTTACATAAACATAGGTGGGTACATGTGGATAGATGGATAGGTAGGTAGGTAGGTAGGTGTTTAGGTAGACAGACAGACAGATATAGATAGAATAGTGTATGTGTAGGTGTAGGAGAAGGAATGGCAGAATCTGGAGGTGGAGTCAAAAGAGGAATCAGTTTAGAATCCCATCATAGACACAAGTGAACTAAGTTGAACTTCCCTTGGATGCCATTGATCCTTATCTAACTCCAAGCAGGTGCTAACTATTAGTTGAGAACAGTGGTGAAATTCATTTTTTTTTTACTACTGCTTCTGTAGGCATAGCTTGGTGGGCAAGAGTGGGGAAGGATACTATAAAATCTCCCTTCCCTCCTCACTTCAGGGGGAAGGATACTACAAAATCTCCATTCCGTTCCCACTCCTGGGGGAAGGATATTGCAAAATCCCCATTCCCACCCCAGTCTAGGGCCAGCCAGAGGTGGTATTTGCCAGTTCTCCGAACTACTCAAAATTTCCGCTACCGGTTCTACAGAACCTGTCTGTCAGCACTCCTCCATTGAGTAATTAGGAAAGAAAACCACGAGACTCCATTGATAGAAATCAAGTGTACTTTTACTAATTATAAATGGTCAGAAGCATAGCAAAGCGAAGACTGATTATTTAGGCGCGAAAGCAAATGATATATAGAATAACCCATTTCCCACCCCTTGGCATCCCAGTTACAGCCCAATCATAATTCTCCCAAGTGTCAGGTGTGAGATAACTTTGAAAGGCATCACCAAGATGGAATGTCGGTGCCGTTGGCCTTGGCGGGAAACCTCCTCCGCATGCGCAGTAAGGCAGGCAGCAAAACTCCAGAATCTTCTTCCAGCACAATTAGTAATCCCCTCCCAAATACCATGCCCCCCTCCCCATTTCAATGGCAGCCGAAGCAGCAGCAAAGCAGAGGCTGACACTGTCAGAATCTGCTGAATTTCACCCCTGGTTGAGAATTGAAGTTAAAACATTATCATTATTAATAAAGGAGATAAAAAGAACCAGGGGTAGTAGAGGTGGAATCTTTTACCCCCTTCCAAAATGGGACACCTCCTTTGGAGCCCCAAGCTGGTTGGCAGAGCCAGGTTTTCAGGCTCTATTGGAAGGCCAAGGGGTGGGGTGGGGGGAAAGATCTCTCATAGAGCAGCTAATTCTTTGTGCATGAACTTCGACTCTCTGCAAACAATCTTTAACATTCTCCCAAATTGTCTTGATGGGGGATAAGATTTGAATCACTCTGCCAAGTTCAGACTTTGGCCTTAGACACTCCCTGCATATCTTTTCACAGCCCCCCAGATTAGAGGAAAGAAGGAGCATGATAAATCTTTTTCAGCCCGGTGGCTGTGATTAATCTGAGCATTTTATTGTTCTATCTAGCTACAACGTGCATGTTGGGCTGTTTGCAGAAAACATGAGCACTTTTTTTATTATAGGTCTTGGCCTATTGATTGGAGCATCATTGAACAAGTCAACAAGGAGTTGTTTCCTTGGGGAAACCTGTAGTAAAGAATAAACGTTATACAGTTCCTGGGTTTTATGCTATTACATGTGAAAATCAACTGGCACTTCAATTTGGGTTATCAGCGTTGGCACAGGAATAAAGTATTGCATGCATTTAAGCTTAATTTCTCATAATTGAAGTAGTGATGGTAAACATAAGGGAAAATCGCTGCAAATATTTATTTATATTAACCCAGGGTCATTTGTTCTCCTCTAGATTTTGTTAGGCAGTGGCAAATCTACTTCTAGCCTGAATTATATATTTGCTAATTTGATACCTCCAGAAGGAAATAGTGCGCTTTTAATCAAAAGAAATCCTAATGTGAGGAGAGAAGAAAGAGAAGATAGGGGGTAGGAAGGAGGGAAGGAGGGAGGGAAGCAAGGAGGGAAGGAAGGAGGGAAGGAAGGAGAGAAGGAGAGAAGAAAGGAGGGAAGGAAGGAGGGAAGGAAGAAGAGAAGGAGAGAAGAAAGGAGGGAATGTAGGAGAGAAGGAAGGGGGGAAGGAAGGAGGAAAGGAAGGGGGAAAGGAAGGAGAGAAGGAGAAAAGAAAGGAGGGAAGGAAGGAAGGAGGGAAGGAAGGAAGGAGGGAAGGAAGGAAGGAGGGAAGGAGAGAAGGGGAAGGAGGGAGGGAAGGAAGAGGAGTAGGAGAGAAGAAAGGAGGGAAGGAAAGAGGGAGGGAGGGAAGAAGAAGTAGGACCGTTGTAAGATAAGATGGATCTATGGGATGTTAAAAAAGCAATCTTCAAGTATATTGTTAACAGTAGGGAAAATTGTTATAAATACATATTATTAATAATAGTTATGAGATCATATAATTGTGAATGTATATATGAAATTGATAAAATAAAATAAAAAAAAAGAAATCCTAATGTGGATGAGATGGCAATATTTTGTAAGTATTCTAAACTACTAAATTGATAAATTAGCTGAACATATTTTGATTGAAATTTGATTTTTTTATTATTATTATTTTTATTAAATATATTTATATGCTGCCCAATCCCGAAGGACTCCGGGCGGCTTACAAAAAATAAGAAAAAAAAACACATAACGAGAAAAGAAACAGTTTAAAAACAGCAACACCCTCATACATTCATTCTAATCGGGGCTGGACCTCAACAGTGAGGTCAACAGCCCCAGGCCTGCCGGAACAGCCAAGTTTTTACAGCTTTCCTGAAGGCCATGAGAGTGGGTATGGTCCAGATCTCCGGGGGTAGCTGGTTCCAGAGAGTCGGAGCAGCCACAGAGAAGGCTCTCCTCCGAGGGCCCGCCAGCCGACACTGTCTGGCTGACGGCATCTGAAGGAGGCCCAATCTATGGGATCTTACTGGCCGCTGGGAGGTATGTGGCAGCAGACGGTTAAGAATAGAGAAATGGCAGGGGAGTAATGCCAGTGTAAAAAAGTTTAGATCTACACATGAAGGTCCAATTAAACTGATTGGAGTTAGACAAGGCCAACAGAATTCAAGAGAGGTCGGACTTATTTATTTATTTTAGTTTGTCAAACCTGTAAAAGATAGCAGGTATAAGTATAAACATAAATATGAACACGGTAAATGGGTATGAATAAATGGAGATAGTAGGACAGGGACAGTAGGCATGCTAGTGCACTTATGTACACCCCTTGCAGACCTCTTGGGAATGGTGTGAGGTCCACAGTAAGGTTGAAGCTGTGGAGGTGTGAGGAAGTAACAACAGAGTCAGGTAGTGCATTCCAGGCATTGACCACTCTGTTGCTGAAGTCGTATTTTCTGCAATCGAGTTTGGAGCAGTTTATCTTGCGTTTGTATCTATTGTTTGCTCCTGTATTATTGTGGTTGAAGCTGAAGTAGCCATTGACAGGTAGGACATTGTAGCAGATAATTTTGTGTATTGTGCTTAGGTCAGACCGTAGGCGGCATAGTTCTAGGTTTTCCAAACCCAAAATTTCAAGTCTTGTGGCATAGGGTATTCTGTTGTGAGTAAAGGAGTGGAGGACCCTTCTCATGAAATACCTCTGGACTCTCTCAATTGTATTAATATCCGATATATAGTGTGGATTCCAGGCAGGCGCACTGTATTCGAGAATTGGTCTAGCAAAGGTTTTTATGCCCTAGTTTGCAGTACAATATTACTACTGAAGAAGCTTCACAAGATTAGGTTGACAACTCTCAATGCCTTTTTGGCGATGCTGTTACAGTGAGCTCTTGGGCTTAGATCGCTTGTGGCTTTGTATAGCTTTTAGAGCCGAGGTGGCGCAGTGGTTAAATGCAGCACTGCAGGCTACTTCAGCTGACTGCAGTTCTGCAGTTCAGCTGTTCAAATCCCACTAGGCTCAAGGTTGACTCAGCCTTCCATCTTTCCGAGGTGGGTAAAATGAGGACCCGGATTGTTGGGGGCAATATGCTGATTTTGTAAACTGCTTAGAGAGGGCTGAAAGCCCTATGAAGTGGTATATAAGCTAACTATTGCTATTTTAGGCTGACCCCTCTCTTAACCCCACCCCCATTTCTTGTTCTACAGAAATTTAGCTCTAAAATGCATCAAATGCCAGTTTAATCCCCACTCCAAATTCACACTTCGCATTTATTTACTTTTTCATGTCCCATCATTTGGACTTGATGGGGGGCTGTATTGCTTTTTTAATCTTCTTAATCTGCTTTCTTAAAAATTAACATGCCAGGAACTCAATGGGTTTTGCAGAATTCAATAACATTCAAGTCTTTGTTGCTTACTGGCGCTCAATGAATCTAAGATGTTTCTATTTTCTGTCATATGACATGATCTGCTATCATTGCAGAAGAATGGCAAAACATCTCGGCTGGCAAACCTGGTGCTCCAGGTGGAGAAATGGGGAAATGTTGCATATGAGAAGGTAATTGTTTTTAAAAGGTGGCAACTCCAACATCATATTAAAAAACCTGTCCCTTTCTTTTGATCTTCTAGTTCAAGGATAAAAGCATCCTCAGGATATAAAGGTAAAGGTTGCCCTCACACATATGTTCTAGTTGTTCCCTACTCTAGGGGGCAGTTCTTATCTCTGTTTCAAAGTCAAAGAGCCAGCGCTGTCCGAAGATGTCTCCGTGGTCATGTGGCCGGCATGACTAAATGCCGAAGGGGCACGGAACGCTGTTACCTTCCCTCCAAAGCTGGTCCCTATTTTTCTACTTGCATTTTTACATCCTTTCGAACTGCTAGGTTGGCAGAAGTTGGGACAAGTAGTGGGAGCTCACTCCGTTACATGGCACTAGGGATTCGAACCGCTGAACTGTTGACCTTTCTGATCGACAAGCGCAGCATCTTAACCACTGAGCCACCGCGTCAGTAGAATATATGTACTAACTTGTAAACGTTTGAAGGACTTCTTTACAAATTGGACAGTACAACTATTCCTGAGAATTTTTACCTGGCCTCAAATGCCTGTCACGTGTAAGACCTCTGTTGTCCTGCTTATCATTTGTAGACTGTATTTGGCATTAGCCCATCCAAGGGGAGGGGTGGGCACAGAATGGAAGATTACTGGGAAACTGCCAATCTAGTGTGTTTTTGCACAAATGAGAAAAAATGTGGATAAATACTACATTTGATTGTTTCTTGAATGGGTCTGGTTGTTGGAAGTCTTCTAGGAACACTGATTTTTGCTTGGCATAAGCAACACAAAAGGAAAGTAATCTGAAAACATTTTGCTTTGTTGGAGATGTTGAATTTCACTCAGTAATTTGCTGTTTGATTATCTCAAAAGTGCCATGAATGTATGATCTTTTACTGGAAAAAAAATGATACCAAGGGTCTCCTTCTTTTATACATCATAGTCATTGCAAGGTAAGCTAGTGAACCTGTAAGAGGAAATTACTCTTACTTAAGTTATGTTCTGCTTTATGTTACCTTTTGAATGGGTTTGCAAATGAATATAACCAGGCCAACACTATAAAATAAATATAGGCCCAAATGTAAAATAATGAATCAAGAGAAGTACTTTGGTGCAATGGTTAAAAACTGGAAAACTGTGATTTATAGTCTTGCTTTTGTCACAAAGCAGCCCACAGAATGACTTTAGACCAATCGCTTTTTCTGATCCTCAGAAAGGAGAAGACGATGGCAAAACTTTCCTGAAAATCTTGCCATGAAAATTGGAGAGATAAGTCCAGGAAACATAATATGTTTGACACATCATGTTTGACATGATAGCAGCACTCCAATATTCGAGGGTCTGCCAGAAAGAAGAGGGGGGTCAAATTATTCTCCAAAGCCCCAGTGGGCAGGACAAGAAACAACAGTTGGAAATTAATCAAAGAGAGAAGCAACTTGGAATTAAGGAGAAACTTCCTAACAGTGAGGACAATTAAACAGTGAAACAGCTTGCCACCAGAAATTGCGGGCGCTCCCATCACTGGATGTTTTTAAGAAGAGTCTAGACCAGTGATGGTGAACCTTTTCGGCATGAAGTGCTCATCTGGGTCGGAACCAGGGGTGGGTTTCAACCGGTTCGTGGCGGTCCCCACGAACCGGTTGGTCGGCGAACCCGGAAGTAAGTAACTTCCGGGAACGGTGAAGGGCCCACCCGCCCGCCCGTGCTCCTTACCGGTCTTTGAAGGCTTCTGTGCTTCTACGCAGGCGCATGGCACATACAGCACCTGCGCGAGTCTCCGCGAGCAGCTGGAGCATCGCGCAGGCACTAAGACTCATGCATGAACTGCGCGCGTGCACAAGGACGCCACCGGCCCCGTTCCAACCGAACTGGTTGGAACGGAATTAGCAACCCACCCCTAGTCGGAATCCAGAAGAGGCAGGTGTGTGCTGGAAAATGAACATCTGGTTTCCAGTGCACGCATGCACGCCGGCCAGCTAGTCTTCCAGTTACTAACGTGCATGCCTGCACGACAATCAGCCGGCCAGTGTGCATGCTCAGGCCAGGAAATGGAAGACCAGCTCTTCCAGTTTCCAGCACTGCCGCACGCATGAAGTCCAGCCACTTTGGGCCAAGGTGGCGCGGTGGTTAAATGCAGCACTGCAGGCTGACTGCTAGATCAGCAGTTCAGCGGTTCAAATCTCACCGGCTCAGGGTTGACTCAGCCTTCCATCCTTCCGAGGTGGGTAAAATGAGGACCCGGATTGTTGTTGGGGGCAATATGCTGACTCTGTAAACCGCTTAGAGAGGGCTGAAAGCCCTATGAAGCGGTATATAAGTCTACTGTTATTATTGCTATATGTCACAGGTTTGCCATCACAGGTCTAGAAAGTCACTTATCTAAAATGGTATAGGTTCTCCTGCTTGAGCAGGGAGCTGAATTAGACCTGGATTCACCCGAACCAGTCCGAACCGACTGAATACCATTTCTGATTGTAACCCATGAAAAAAAGATAACCATGGGTTCAAAGCAGCAGAACTTGATTGCAATGCTCTGTCTACCATCTTGCCAATGTTGACCCCCACAAAATACTACCATACAGTACATACATTATAATGATTATGGATACAAAAATCCCACATGGCAAGGGAATTTAACATTTACAGTGAAACAGACATTGTCATTAAAATCAGCTACTGTTCATCTTTTCCCAAACAGAAATGAACAACATTGAAAGTTGTATGCCAAGAATTGTAGTTACATTTTTTTGGAGGAAAAAAATCCTGTTATTCTCTTCTTGGAACATCCAGGGGAAAAGGAAATGGATGGTGGGTCCCAAAACGTACCTTGAAGCAGGGAAATACTCAGGGCAGGGAAATTGTTAGAAAGTCAAGGTAGCAAACACCATCAGAGAGCCAAGGTGGCGCAGTGGTTAGAGTGCAATACTGCAGGCTACTTCAGCTGACTGCTAGTTCGGCTGTTCAAATCTCACTGGCTCAGGGTTGACTCCTTCCATCCTTCCGAGGTGGGTAAAATGAGGACCCGGATTGTTGGGGGCGATATGCTGACTCTGTAAACCGCTTAGAGAGGGCTGAAAGCCCTATGAAGCGGTATATAAGTCTAACTGCTATTGCTAACTGCTAAATTAGTTGTCTGATTCTGACTTCTCTTTTCACATTTTCAACCCTGCTGTACATACCACTGGACCGTAAACAAATGAACTGCTACTGTTTTGGTCACAGATCATGTTGAAGTTCAAGTCAGTGGAGCATCTCCATTGGGAGAAAGGGCCAAATTGTTTTAGAATTTAATTTAATTTAATTAATTAATTTAATTTAATAATTTAATTTAATAATTTAATTTAATTTAATTTAATTTAATTTAATTTAATTTAATTTAATTTAATTTAATTTAATTTAATTTAATTTAATTTAATTTAATTTAATTTAATTTAATTTAATTTAATTTAATTTAATTTAATTTAATTTAATTTAATTTAATTTAATTAATTTAATTTAATTAATTTATTTAATTTAATTTAATTAATTTAATTTATAAAGCCATCCAACTCTCTTATAGGTGACTCCAGTGTGCTTACAAAATAAATTTAAAAAAATCAATCATATAATAAAACCTATTAAAAAGACTACCTCTCCATGGCAGCACCAACACAATCAGATCAGCCACTTGTTTGTTTCTGTCTCCATTCATGGTTGCCAGGTCTACTGACAAAGCCACATTTTAGGGCCTTTCAGAAAAGCAGCAGAGTAGGAGTCAACAATACCTCAGATAGGAATCATGTTCCATAGAGAAGGGGCCACCACCAAGAAGGGCATTTTCATAGTTCCCCTAGATGACAACCCTTAATTGACAGGACCCATAATTTGTCCTGCCTTCCCATTCTGGTGGGCCAGGTAGATCTAATAGGGGAGAGGCAGATTTTTTTAAAAATCTTTTTTATTCTATTCTAAATCAGAAGATCCAGGAAGTTCAAATGTGTATTTAACATTTATTGCACTCCCTACAAGAATCTGTGCTACTAACAGCAGGAGTTAAGGATAGAAAGGAATTCAAGATGGGCTGGACTTAGATCTCAGTTGGACATGAAGGGACTCATGATTGATAATGCATTTGATTCCTCCCTCGGGCTCAACTTGTTCATTTCCTACATCACCCTCCCTCCAACCTGGTTCTCCTCTTCTTCCACGGGTTCGTCTATACTGTTTTCCCCTTCCTGTTGTGGATTTGAAGACACTCTTGACTAATGAAGTGTTTGACCCCTCCTTCTCGCTCAGCTTACTCATGTTTCCATAACAAAAGACCATCTCATAATTGGACAATCTGATCATCTGGGGTGGGGAGAAGGAGAAAATATGGTTTAACAGGGCATGGGAAACCAGAGCTGGTTTTGTTTCCTCAGTACCAACTTAGTGTGTCCCATAAAGTTTTACTTTGGCTAATTCAACTCTCCTGAATGTGTTTCCTTGTTTTGGGTTCACTACAGGGATGGGCTGCTGGGGCTTTGGGAGAACCGAGCCGAGGTGGCGCAGTGGTTAGGGTGGAGTACTGCAGGCCACTTCAGCTGACTGTTATCTACAGTTCAGCTGTTCTAATCTCACCGGCTCAAGGTTGACTCAGCCTTCCATCCTTCTGAGGTAGGTGAAATGAGGACCCAGACTGTGGGGGCGATATGCTGACTCTGTAAACCGCTTAGAGAGGGCTGAAAGCCCTATGAAGCGGTATATAAGTCTAACTGCTATTGCTATTGCTAACCTCTAGTTAAGATTCTGCGCAGTTCAGAGCACGCCCAAATCCACTCCTGGCTGGTGCCGCCCACCCCACCCCGCCCTTCCCAGGAGTCCCCATGTGGCCCATTTTGGATGCAGGTAAGTGCAGGGCCCACATGGAGGCTCGGGAAGGGTGAAAAATGAGCCTACCCGAAGGGTAAATATGCCTCTGCTTGCCATGGTGCAGGAGGCCAACTAGGCCATGCCCACCATGGCCATGCCCACCCAGCAACTGGGCAGAGAACCCCTTGCTAAATTTTTTGAAGCCCACCCATGATGACTAATTGGACAGTTGACACCAAACATCTAATGCAGGGGTAGGGAGCTATGTCCCTTTTATGACTGGTGGACTTCAACTCCCAGATTTCCTGAGCCAGTGTTGAGTCCACAGTTCCCTATCTCTGAAGCTTCAGTGGTGCCTGAATTGCTGAATTACTCTCTCCTCTTCTCCCTTTCAAAGGTCAATGGTGCTAATGAAAATCCACAGCTTTTACACAGAAAGGAAATTCAGTGTGTCTGGAAGCAGGTGAGGTATTCACGCATCACATGTTGAACCAGATTCAATATCCACCTCGTCATATAGAATTAGAGTAATCATCTGTTTAATTCAATGCATCCCTCAGTGCTTGTAACGGCTAAATGAAATGCGCGGCATGTCCCACAAATGCATCATCACTGCTTTGTGAAATGAAATACATGCGATATGAAAACGCAGATAACATTTTATTAAAAAACCATTATGAGAGAAGCTGGATTGATATTTGAACGGCTTGCAGAGTGGGATGACTTGTTACGGTTACTCAAGCAGCCGAAGTATTTCTTCACAGAATAACAGAATAACTAAGTTGGACGGGGGCCTTAGAGGTCTTCATGCTACAGGTATTTGACCCATGCTACCTCAGCTATCTCTTCTGAAACTGAAATATACCTACAGCAGGGGTGTCAAACTCAATTTCATTGAGGGCCGCATCAGGGCTGTGGTTGACCTTGGGGGGGGGGCAGGTGGGTGTGGCCAACTAGGTGGGTCTAGCCAACTTGACACCACACCGCAAAATGCTGGCATGTTTCCTTGTCACATTGGGTCAACTGGGCCGAAGCTAAACGTTGGCCCGATCTTTTCTCTTCACATGGGGTAGACCAGGATGGCCCAACTGGCCAGATCCAACCACATCACGGCCAGATCTGGCCCAAGGGCCTTGAGATTGACACCCCTGACCTAGAGGGCATGGTTTTGATTCCCAGGTATCCTCATTGTCCTTCTTGGAATTTGAAATTCTGACTGGAATTTCAAGATTTTAATAAGCATTGTCTACACAAGCAACTATGTATTACAGATGGTCCTTGACTTATCACCACAATGGAGCCTAACATTTACGTTCCTAAGCAAGACAGTCATTAAGTGAGTCTGCCTCATTTTACAACCTTTCTTACCACAGCACAGTTGTTAAGTGGATCACTTTAATTGTGAAGTTAGTAACATGGTTGCAGTGGTGGGTTCCTACCAGTTCGGCCGAACCAGTAATGGTTTGGCGGTCTGTGTCACTGGAACAGGCAGCGACCCAGGCCTGCCACGCCCCCAAACCGGTTCTCTGTAAGTGCCGCCATCTTGTTTTTTGCTTCTGCACATAACAATTGTAATTGTTTTGTACACGTATGTGCAGCGCGCATCAAGCACATGTACGTGCATGGTGCGGCCACAAGCGAATCAGCAGTAGGGACTGCCAGAACCTACCCCTGCATGGTTGTTAAGTGAACCTGGCTTCCCCATCGGCTTTGCATGACAGAAGATCGCCAAAAGTGACCACATGAGCTTGGAACTGCAGTCATCCTAAGTACATGCGCCAGTTGCCAAGTGTCTGAATTTTGATCACCTGATGAGGATTCTACAACGATAGTGTGAAAAATGGTCATCAGTCATTTTTTCCCAGTGTAACTTCAAATGGCCACTAAACAGAGATTGTAAGTCGGGGACTACCTATATTCTACAACAATAAAACAACATTGCATGAAATCCCTGTTTCTTACCCTGGCCTACCTCAAAGACTAAAGGATAATTTAAAAAGAATCATGGGAAAAAATTTCTACATATAATAACTGCTGCAAGATTATTATATGCATAAAAATGGAAATACCCACTGCAGAGAAATGGTTGATGAAAATGACAGAATTAGTAGCGAAGGGAAGTTGTCTTGTTTAATTAGAGAAAGGACTGTATTTATTAGTGATTGAAAATGTCTTATGGACTTCTTTTGCTGAAAAAAAGGGGGGGAAAGGAACTTGTGATTTATGGATTTGATTATTAGAAAGGGTAGACTATGAAAAGAAGGAAATTACGTTGTAACTTGAGAGAGACAAGAACGGTAAAAAATAAATTGCAACTGCTATTAAATATATTGGAAGCCATTTCTTTACAATTTTCCTTTCTTTTTCTCTTTCTTTTTCTTTCTTTCTACTTTTTCAGTATTATTCACTTACCTACCTTTACTTTTCTCACTTTTTATTCCTTTAATTCTTAAATTTTTTAAAAATAATTGTCGGTTCAAGTATTTTTATATTGAAATTAACTCCTAATTTTGCTCCGTTTCTGACTTTCCTTTCACCGTCAACACAACCAGAATTGACAGACTAGAAACAATGTTGTAAGCAAGAAGAGATGCATTGTTGTAAAGATTACTGATTTTCCTCTCTGCTAAATAATTGACAGCTGATCCGAAACCGGTTAAATCCAGTAAAAATAGCAAATACAGACAATCCTTTGCTCAAACTTCCTTGAACCCACAAATGAGTCACCCAAACTTAATCCAGGCACCAAAGAAGAAGGTCTGCAAATAAAGTTAATTAAAATATGTTTCATCACTGAAGTTATTGGTTCAACAAATTAAACAACACATAAGACACATGCACACCCACATCTCTACAAAGTTGATCTTCCCTATAAACATTTCTAGCCTTGGTACCAGTGGTGGGTTGCAGGCGGTACGCCATGGTACGAGTGTACCGGTGCCTGTCGGGAGCACTGGGCACCATTCTGGTACGGTGCTCCGGAGGGATCCGGAACCCACCACTGCTTGATAACCTCACTTTGTAATCTCCCTTTGAGGGTAAGCTTCCTCTCCCTTGAAATAAAAGCTACCTCCCTTCCAAGCAACATGTTGGGGATCCTCAGAGGTGGTATTCAGCCGGTTCTGACTGGTTCTGGTGAACCAGAAGCAGAAACGTTGAGTAGTTTGGAGAACTAGCAAATACCACCTCTTTCTGGCCTTGCCCCTCATCTCTTCACTGCCTCCTGAGTCCCAGCTGATTGGCTGTGTTGTTTTTTGTTGCCCAGCACAGGAGAATGCAACTGGAAAGCAGGTTAGTGGGGTGGGGAGAGAATGGAGATTTTGCAATAACCTTCCCCTGGGAGTGGGGAGGGAATGGAATTTTGCAGTATCCATCCCTTGGAGTGGAGTGGTGATGGGGATTTTGCAGTATCCTTCCCCCAGGAGTGGGGAGGGAATTGAGATTTTGCAGTATCCTTTCCCTGGAATGGGGTGGGAATGGGGATTTTGCAGTATCCTTCCCCCGGAGTGGGGTGGAAATGCGGATTTTGTAGTATCCTTCCCCTGTAGTGGGGTGGGAATCGAGATTTTGCAATTTCCTTCCCCCAGGAGTGGGGTGGGAATGGGGATTTTGCAGTATCCTTCCCCCGGGATTGGGGTGGGAATGGAGATTTTGCAGTATCCTTCCCCTGCCACAGCCACCAAGCCGCACCCACAGCACCAATAGTAAAAAAATCTGAATCCCACCACTGCCACATCCTTCATGTGAGATCTCAGCTCAAATTCAAATCCTTTGTACAATATAAAAATAAATAGGATATTCTTCTAAGAATTAATGAACAACGATTGAAGATGTGTAAGAACATATTTTGGTGGGTTTTCTTTTTTTTTGCAATGGGGGTCTTTCCCCCTGAAAAGATCAGAACAATGCACACATAACACACACTATCATTTTTCTGTGCAGAGACGATGTGATGATTGTGGCATTGTAATTATATCTTGTTTCACTTATGTCTGCTAGAACTGATTTCATATTCTTTTATTTTTTTTACTGAAGTCAAAATAAAATATTGAAAAGTACTTGAATAGCAAGAGCACTTAGACTTATATGAAGCCAAGGTGGAGCAGTGGTTAAATGCAGCACTGCAGGCTACTTCAGCTGACTGCAGTTCTGCAATTCGGCTGTTCAAATCTCACCAGCTCAGGGTTGACTCAGCCTTCCATCCTTCCGAGGTGGGTAAAATGAGGACCCGGATTGTTGTTGGGGGCAATATGCTGACTCTGTAAACCGCTTAGAGAGGGCTGAAAGCCCTATGAAGTGGTATATAAGTCTAACTGCTATTGCTATTATATACTGCTTCACGGTGCTTTACAGCCCACTCTAAGTGGTTCCAGAGTCAACATATTGCCCACAACAATCTGGGTCCTCCTTTTTCTGACCTTGGAAAAATGGAAGACTGAGTCAACCTTGAGCTGATCAAGATCGAACTCCAGGCTGTGGGCAGAGTTTGCCTGCAATACTGAATCAACCTTGAGCTGGTGAGACTTGAATTGCCAAACTGCAGGCAGCCAGGAGTCAACAGAATTAGCCTGCATTACTGCAGTCCAACTACTGCACCACCATGGCTCTTATAGAGTTTGCTCAATCCCTGATGTTGGAGTAGACCCTAATGTTTGAGTAGAAGGCTTCATTGGAACTTACCTCAAAAGTTAGAGAAAGGAGGCATTTAGATATTTTCAAGCAACCCCCTGTGGACAAGGGGTCATTGACAAGTACAGCTCATATCCTTGTGTATTGTCCTCTCTATAAGGACTCATGATATCATAACACCTTACCTGATTGAATATTCCACAAACTCTGATAGTGTTTATGTAAATCTACTATTGTCGGATCAGTACGATTCAGTATCTCTGAACATAGCCGAATTTTGTTACACCCTCTGCAAAATTGGGCAGATTTTGGTCACCCATTGATTTCACCAACAATTATAATATACTAGCTGATAATCCGGTGTTGCACGGGTATTTATTTATAGGGAGGATCTGTCTAGACCAAACATAATTTCTAATGTTGGATTTTCCCCCTTACCGGGTTGAGCCCCCTTGTGGAGTACTGTGAAGCTGTTACCATGGCAACTCCACTGCACTGTACAGTAGAAGGCATTTTATAGCAGTACAGTAGAAACCATTTAAAGGCACAACAGGCTGCATCTTAACAGAACACCACCACCACCGAGGGGTGTTATGCGTGCGTCACCCCCACAGTATTTTTCTCCAGAGAGTAAGTCATCTATGTACCAAGTTTGGTTCAAATTGCTCGAGGCATTCCAGAGTTATGCTAGAACACACACACACACACACACACACACACACACACACAAACTGAGTTCATTGGGCAATTGGCAAAGGAAAACCAAAGTGATGTGAATGGTAATCCATCAAACCAACCAAAACCTTTGCAATTTTCTACTCATCCCCACAAACCCAAACAATCTGTTGGATTTATCCACTCTTTCCTCTTTTTGTTTTGCTTACTCTTCCCAAGTTATACCTGGATCACCTAGCTTCCCAGAAAGGGTGATCAAACATTTTGCAAGATGTTGTTTTGCACATTTGCACATCAACTTCTCTTGCTCCGTCTGCCTCTCCCCCCCCCCCCCTATCAGAAAGATTTGCCAACAGTGCATTCTCTCTGTCGGCAACAACAAAACATTCGGGTTTTTTTTTTTTTTTGAACCGCACAAGCTCAGCAGGTTTGGATGACCTGCTGCAACAGAGTTATTTTTGCAAATGAGGAACAGCTGGGAACTGCAAATATCTCATTCCTTGGCAAAATATTCAACTAGAGGTTTGACCTAGTCTCATACTAATTATTTTAGCTAATTATCACAGGCCACAGCTAGAGATCAGTATTCCGATGCACATATGGAACTGATGCAAGATGCTTGAAACCCATAGAACTGGAAAGAAATCCAGAGGTCATCTGTTTCAATCTCTTCCTAATGTACTCAAAGTAGTACTACCACATTACTACTGGAAAGTGAACCCATTACTTTTCAAGGTCCTCTGTTTCACTTTTTCAAACAGCTGTCACTGCAATATTGCATTTAAATTCCATTTCCGTTAATTGGAAGGCACCGATCTGGATATCATTTCTTAGGTATTTAGAATAAAATAGAACAGAACAGAAAATAGAATAGATCAGAAGAGAAGAGAATAAATAGAATAGATTAGAAGAGAAGAGAATAAATAGAAGAGAATAAATAGAACAAAACAAAACAGAACAGAATAAAGAATAGAATAGATCAGAAGAGAAGAGAATAAATAGACTAGATCAGAATAGAATAAATAGAATAGAACATAATAAATAGAATAGGACAAAACAGAACAGAATGAAGAATAGAACTGAACAGAAATAGAATAGATCAGAAGAGAATAAATAGAAGAGATTAGAAGAGAAGAAAATAAATAGAAGAGACTAAATAGACTAGAACAAAACTACAGATCAGAACCAAACAGGAATAGAATAGATCAGAAGAGAAGAGAATAAATAGAATAGATTAGAAGAGAAGAGAATAAATAGAAGAGAATAAATAGACTAGATCAGAACAGAACAGAATAAAGAATAGAATAGATGAGATGAGAATAGACTAAACAGAATAGATCGGAACAGAATATCATAAATAGAATAGAATAGAATAGAATAAATAGAATAGAACAAAACAAAACAGAATGAAGAATAGAATAGAATATTTTTATTGGTTAAGTGTAATTGGACATACAAGGAATTTGTCTCCAGTACATAAGCTCTCAGTTTACATACAAAAACCAAAGTAATATAATTATAAGATATCAATAGGAGAATGTAACAGGAGAGATGAGAAGGATAATAGTATACAAGTCCTCAATGGAAGACAGGCTGGTTGCAATTGTTTCTTCTGAAGTCCTACCTATCTGCTGAAGTCTGTACCTGTTCCTGTTTGGCTGCTGTACTAAACCAGACAATTATAGAAGGTATATCATCCCTTATTTAAAATAGTAAACAAGTTAATCCATTTTTCCAAGGAAACAATTTTTCAAATATTTTATGAATAGCTGCTCTATCATCTCTGAGTTGTTTCTTCCATAGACTAACTCAATCCAACGCTTTCCCTTGGTCTGCAGGTTAGGTACTGTCTTGAATTGCTGTCCTCCAGATATGATGATGTGCAAGAATTAGCAGCTATGGGATCTCTGCATGGGTACTGTGTATCCATATGGGTGCGCCTGACAAGATTATACCAAATTGAAAAAGTGACTGACAAGACTCGATTGGACTTGAATTTCATTTGTGCTTCAGTGACTTGATTTGATTTTGCAGTTTAAATACTCCAAGCGAATAGTTTGGATCTAATAAAAACTTAATTTGTGCTTGTGCAAAAAGTTCATGAAATCAAACGGATTCAAAGGTACCTAATTTGATGAGTTGACATCTGTTCAGTGATGTGACTCAAAGGTTCAGTTTGAACGAGCGATTGGACAGCATCTCTTCCAAAGTGAGCTTTTTGAATTAAAACCACACTGTGTTAGTACTGTGCTAGTATTTGGACCATATATAAGAGAAATAGGCTTGGTATCACCACGTAGGAACTGAGTAACTGTTAGGATCTGCCCACAATGAGGACTATCATGGCTACCTAGAGTTGGTGGAGTAAACCATGATCTTACATTTAAAATTTTCCATAAATAGAGAGATGATAAGACAGCACTTTATCATGGTACAGGTAGTCCTTAATTTACAACTATATTGAAAGTTACAACAGTACTGAAAAAAGTGTCAATTTTTTCACACTTACAACCAGGGTGGGATTCAGCTGGTTTGTACTGGTTCAGGTGAACTGGATACTAATTGTACATCTGGTTCATCGAACCGGTAGTTGCAAGGACTGGCTGGCCATGCCCACCCCACTCTGCCCCTCCCAGGAATCTCCACGTGACCCATTTTGGATGCCAGGTAAGTGCAGGGCCCACAGGTAGGCTCCGGGAGGGTGAAAAATGGGTCTCCCGGAAGTTCTGGAAGTCCAAAGATGGCCTGTTTCTGGCCTCCGGAGAGTCTCCGGAGCCTGGGGGAGGCCGTTTTCGCCTTCCTAGAGCCTTGAGGAAAGCCTCTGGAGCCTGAGGAGAGTGAAAATCCCCAGCCATGGTGCAGGAGGCCGAGTAGGCCACACCCACCATGGCCACGCCCACCCAGCAAGCGGGCAGAGAACCGGTTGCTAAAATTCCACTACTGCTTACAACCATTGCAGCATCTTTGTGGTCACATCATCAAAATTCAGTCGCTTGGCAACTAGCATGTATTTATGACTGTTGCAGAGTCCGCAGGTCATGTGATCCCTCTTTGTAACCTTCTGACAAGCAAAATCTATAGAGGAACTGGGTTGACTTAACAACCAAGTTAACAATTGCAGCAAATCACTTAAAAACTGTGGCAAGGAAGGTCGTAAAATGGGGCAAATCTCATTGAACAACTGTGTTGCTTAGCAATGGAAGTTTGGGGCTCGATTGTGGCCATAAGTTGAGGACTATCTGTAGTCCTGAACACACCGGAACGTAATCCTGAAAACTACCCTAGAAAGGTAAATAGAGAAAATATAAAGATATGCATCATTTTGTAGACGGAGAAAGTGATTGCTGGAAAATGTTATTTTCCACATACCAACATTAATTTGCAAAAGCAATTTAGATATCTGCCAAAGAACTATGAATTCCCTCAACTTTCTTTAAAGCAGTCCTGAAATACTCTAAACACAGAACATTCTTTAGTTAATGATGTCTATGTTTTAATTCAGACCTATTAGGATTGTTTTTTGCCCAATCTGATGTTCCATTCTGCCACTTTTCCTAAATGAGTTTTTTCTTTCTAAAGTCTGTTACTCTCATAGAAGTTCTCTGCTCCATAGTTCAGAACTTTATAGCTACCTCTTCATGTCCACACTCTAATGTTTTACTAGGTTCTATTTACTAGGTTCCCCTCGCACATATGTGCTAGTCATTCCTGACTCTAGGAGGTGGTGCTCATCCCCATTTCAAAGCCAAAGAGCCAGCACTGTCCAAAGATTCTCCATGGTCATGTGGCCGGGATAACTAAATACCGAAGGCGCAAAGAACACCGTTACCTTCCCACCAAAGGTGGTTCCTATTTTTCTACTTGCATTTTCTATATGCTTTCAAACTGCTAGGTTGGAAGAAGCTGGGCCAAGTAACGGGAGCTCACTCCATTAAGTTGTTGCAGCAGATTGAGGTTTTCCTTGACAATCTACTTACGAAAGAGACAGGACTCAACACCACGAAGGTGCAAGAGAAACAGATTTATTGATGCATCGAGTTCAGCGTGTTCAAATACCAAAATCTGAACTGCCTTGGCTACGCCCAGGGCAGTGATTTTATACCTTGAATCAAACTTCGTTAATCAAAAGGCATTACAAGAGGCGTTTTCATACAAAATGTCAAAGCCCCTGCTTAGGACAGGGAAGTACATTTTGGAAAAATACAAAAGCGAAAATGAATATAAAAAGTCTAGATATAGAATAGAAAGCAAAATGCTGATTCTATGCCCATATTATTCTGTAACTTCTCTGTTCTCAGTATCTTACACCAATGCAGATTTTCTATGCCATCCTTGTGCAGTAGCTTGCGACATGTTCCAGTAATATTTGTAATACTTATGAGGAAATTCGAAGTCAAGTGCACCAAAGCTAAATGTCAAGCTAATATGAAGTTATAATTTGTGACCCTATTGTAAGCTCCTGGTCTGGCAAGGGTCTCAATGGGTTACCTGTGTAACCCCTCCTGCCTCAACGTGGCGCTAGGGATTCGAACCGCTGAACCGCCGACCTTTCTGATCGACAAGCTCAGCGTCTTAGCTACTGAGGATGCCTACTGAAATTGACAGAGCACCCTGAGTTCCAATAGAAGGGTGTGGCGTCATGCAAAATTTCTCATGGAATGGAGAAGACCATGGCGGCTTCAAAGCATGGCACACATATCAAGACATCATTATGCTGATGGCGTGTGTTTCACATTCTTGCATAACTCACATCCCAGGCACTACGTTACATCCTTCATGAGATGACATTAGGACACACATCATTTTGATGCTACGAATGCTGTGTTTTGAATGGAACTCATTGCAAATTGCAAAATGGGAGTTCTTCTCGTTTGACTTGAACTGGGATGAAAGACAAACTGGCTGTCCTACGAGTCTTTGGGGGTTTATGCTCTGCTAATCGTAGCTGGCTTTAGCGGCCGGTGCTCATTTCCATTTCTTTAAGCCATAGAGCCAGTGGTGTCCAAGCATAGTTGTGCAATTGCTGGCCAGCGTGACAACACCCCACAGTGCAAAGCAAATGGCAAAACACAGAATGCTGTTAACTTCCCATCACCCTGCTCTGCGAACACGACAAACCATCTGAAGTTAACTCAAAGATCCCTTTATTAGGAGCACCAGTGGCCCAGGCAAAAAAAGTTTCTCTCTCAATGCAGGCTAACAAGTCTGTCTATCTGAAAGATGAAGAGCTGTCTGCCACATCTATTCATCTCCGCCCCCTGCCTTTTAGCCTCAGAGCTGGGGTGGGGCTTCGTTAGTAGCTTTGGCTCTTCCTTCCCAAGGATTGGCCCATGAATTTCCACTGCTCTCCTCTCCTCGGCCTTCTGCGCATCCGCGGGTCAGGCACTGCTATTCTACCTCTTCCTCATCAACCACCTCCAGACCTGGGAGCTGTTGACTCTCCATCTGAAGGCTGATGGCCAGCCGAGGCTCTGTCTCTCTCTCTCTCTGACTCTTCACTCCCCCATAGGAGCTCTCAGGTTGCCTTGATGCCGAACCTGACTTCCACGCCTCCTCCCCCTCCTCTGATTCAGCTGCTGGAAGGGCCAGTGGCTAACAGGCCACAACAAATGGTACCTATCTATCTACTTGCATTTACACGCTTTCAAACTGCGAGGTTGGCAGGAGCTGGGGCAAAAGCGGGATCACACTGTGTCACGTGGTAGTAGGACTTGAACCACCAGAGGAGGGATGAAATCCTCCCAATTCAGAACGGGCAGGGAAAAACTGCTTTAAAAAGAGTGTGTGTGTGTGTGTGTGTGTGTGTGTGTGTGTGTGTGTGTGTGTGTAAGCTTCCGATGATCGCGAGACTCACAGCTGAGCCGCCTGATTGTCAGAAGCTTCCCCCCACACACACTTTTTAAAGCATTTTTTTCCTGCAGGGAAATAGGCAGGGAAAAAATGCCTTAAAAAGCAGTGGTGGTGGTGGTGGGGATGCTGCAAAAGAAAGAGAGAGAAAGCCGGCAGGAGGGACAGAAAAAGGAGAGCGAGGAAGAACCACAAACCTAGTGCTAGACGCAGCTTCAGAGGATACCTTGAAAGAGCACAACAATCCAGGACTGGAAGGAACCTGGAGATCATCTAGTCTAACTCCCTGCTCCAGCAGGACATTGTTAAAGTGATTTTTTGTCTTCCCCCCCCCAGTCATATGACTACATAGTCACGCCCATCCAGTCACATGACTCCCACCAAGCCATGGTGACAGAACCAGTAGGAAAAAAAATTAGATTTCACCACCAACTTCCCTTTCTGGATGTCCTAATCTACAAAACCCCCAATGGCTCCCTAGGACACACCATCTACTGGAAAAAAAATACACACCAACGCTACTTAAACGCACAATCCTGCACAGATCAACTCTGTAGCCAAGACCCTGATCTCCAGAACCAAACGCCTAGCCAGCAAAGACCACCTGAAAACTGAATACTCTCACAAACGTATTAATCTCCAACGGATTCCAAAGAAAAACAATTACCAACCTAATCCAAAGGGAGACTCCCCCCAAAAACCGAGACACAGAACAGGACAACGAGATCGCCCTCCTCCTTAAATCAAAGGCACCACAAAAAAAATCAGCAAAATTCTCCACAAACACAATATCAAGACAGCCTTCAACACTGACCAAAAAATAGCCAACATCTTAAGAAGATGTTAAGACATCTTAAGACAAGATCCAGCTAGAAAACCAAGGAGTCTACGAAGTACCATGCAAAATCTGTCCTGCAACATACATAGGACAAACGAACAGGAGAATAAATGCACACGTCGCAGAACACAAGAACACAGTCAGAAAAAAAGAAAAAAACTTCCTCCCTTTTCCAGCACCTTAAAGCAACAGGACATGAAATTGATTTTGGAGGAACCAAATTAATCTCCAAAACAGAACACTTCAACAAGAGAATAATTATAGAAGCTATTGAAATAGAGAAATGCCCCCACAACATGAATAAACATGACAATACCTCCTGCCTATCAGACATATGGAAACCAGCCCTGGTCAACAAACGAACCCCATCCACCACCCAGATCGTTACAACATGAAAGAACAACGGACACACAACCACCACCTCAGCCACACAGGATGATACGAAACAGCCGAACAATCTACAAACATCAACTCCATCTACCTATCAGGATGTTTCCACACAACCAATCAACGCACCTACAGCAACAAAGCCAGCATTCCATAACCCCCCACCAAGATTTATAGAAAGACGACAGCTCCGACCACGCCTTACTCGTACAAGCACGAACTCGAAAACACCAGCCTGAAGATGGCGAGTGGGACCTCGCCGAAACGTTGCCAAGACAATCTCAATGTTACATGGGAAAAGACCCGAATACAACAAGACCACTATACACACACACATACACACACACACACACACACTTAGTTAGAAAAAGAGATGGAGGGGAAATTATATGTGTTGTCTTTCTCTTCAGCCTTTCCTCTTAGAGGACAAGAACATAAAATCAACATTTTATATAGCTAATACCTAACTCAAATATTTCTGTATGCCCCTGGATTTTTCTATCTTGCATTAATAATAAATTGAGTGAGTGAAAGGTCAGGAAGGGTATGGTTGTATAGAGAAGGCATTTCGGCAATTCTATCACCTTAGAACATTCTGCATTCCAAGCAAGGCGGCACATTGAGGATTGCAGTGAAGCTGTGAATGAAGAGAAACTGTTCTAATATGCAGTATTCTCCCGATAACATGGAAAGAAAATTAAATAATGTACTTTGCTTCCTTGGGGGCCTTGGCTATAAAAGCTGCATGGCCATTTTTTAAGAACCTTGGTCCGTTTCCAGCTCTGGGTAACAAAATGATGTAAATCTAAAACTTGACTAAGATGAGAATATACCGTATTTCTTGGAGCATAAGACGCACCTCTCCCCCCACCAAAAAAAGAGGGTGAAAATCTGGGTGTGCACACAACCTTTCTTGCATACCCCTTGGGCACCCTTCTTCACTAGACACCTTGGTGGCTGGAAATGATAGGAACTATACTCAGATAAGGAAGATCCCCTTGTCTATATCTAAAGGTAGATTTATATATTTATTTGTTGTTTTTTTTTTTTCAAGCTTTCTGATCCCTAGCAGGCGGCAAACAAGTGTTTTTTTTTGTATGATCTGCTTGCCTCCTGCCTTTTATGTCTACCCAAAAAGGAGCAGAACATCTGGCTTTAATGGTACCTCGGTGGCATCTTCTGCTTCAAAGTGTCAAATAAAAGCAGCCAGCCAACCAACCAACCTGCCTACTGCAAAATAAATAAATCAGTTCCAAGCTTAAACTTCAAAAGGCAAACGGTACCTGTGACCCAACCACAATCCCAGTAGGGATGGATTCCACACACACGGTGATAATAGTTAAAAAGATAAAACACCCAGGGTATCTCGCATCCCATCTCTTGCCCCGTATAGTTTAATTAACAGCAGGTATGGAGATGTTGATCATTAAGAAAAGGTTAAAATGTTCTTGCTGTGCATAAAAGGAAGCAACCACTGTGTTCTGACCTAGGCTTCCTTAAAAAGCATGAATCAGAGTCTTGGTCCCGGCAAATGCTCTTTTATTTACATGATTGTGAATTCCTTTCATTCACAGTCAGCAAGGCTTGGCAAACAGTCCTTCAAAGGAATATTTATCAGCACGAACCTTATCTCACTTGGACAGCTGCCAGATAACTAGTTTCCAAATGCAGGACAAGGCAACACTTGGCAAAGAGTCTCTTATAGTCACAAACAGAACTTTCCACTCTTGAAACGACAGAAGAAATGAATTGTTTCCTGTAAAAGCCCACTCCCCATTCACTCCTCTTTTGTCTCCTATGGGAGGGGCCAATCACCTCCAAGGTGTGGCTTTACTCCAAAGTCGACTCTGCTTTCTTGGTTGTTCTTGTTTTCTGGCAGCTCCGCGCATCTGCACACTGGGAACAGGCTCCAGCTGTTCCTCTGCCTCACTGCTGTCTAGCTCCCTCTCTGCCTCCGACGCAGAGTCCTCATCTGAGCTTTCCTCAACTCCCAGGACTGGCCCATGTTCCTCTCCAACCTCCTCACTGTCTAACTCTGCTGCCAGCTCCACTGTCCACCGGCAGGCCACAACACACTGTTAAGGATACAACAACATGGAGATCCTGCATGGGATAAGTTCCTACTGGGAACCTATTAGGAGGGAGAAACAAGAAGAAGGAATTCCTTTCAGTGAATGCAAAATACCGAGCAGAAATCAGTTGGAATGAGACTGGGGCAGCACTGTTTTTGTTCTTGAATCACTGCTTTGACTTGAAAGACAGAGAGTTTGAAAAGAGAGTCCTCGACTTACGACCACAATCGAGCCCCACATTTTTGTTGCCCAAAGAAACTTTTGTTAAGTTAACTTTGCCCCATTTTACGACCTTTTGTGTCCCAATTGCTAAGTGAATAACTGCAGGTGTGCAGTTAGTAACAGCATGGTGAAATGAATCTGGCTACCCAGAAACAAGAACAATTCACACCTTTTTCACCTGTATTTTTTTTCCAGTCTGTTTTGTTGCGATTCCTATCAATTTATTAATTTTTTCAAGGGGCAAAATCTTCCCATACAAGTTGTATTCAAATTTAAATTAAAGCCCACTTTTTATCCTTTTATCTTGAAATATATATATACTTTTGAGCATCAGTGCACTTCGCAGAGAGACACCTGCGTAAATCCTGCACATATGTGCATATGCAAATTGAAACCAATTAAACACCTCTCAAGTGAACTTATTCCAAAATATGCTTTTTCCCCCAATAAGCCAAAATCGTCCAATGGTTTACTCTTCCTTAGATTTCTCTGTTCACTCAGATATCCCACAAATCAATTCCTCTTGAAGGGACATGATAGCAGTATTCCAGTATTTGAGAGGCTGTCACAAAGAAGAGGGGGTTAGTTTATTTCCCAAAGCACCAGAAGGCAAGACAAGAAACAATGGATGGAAACTAATCAAGGAGAGAAGCAACCTGGAATTAAGAAAAAACTTCCTAACGGTGACGATAGTTAACCAGTGGAACAGAAGTTGCCTTCAGAAGTTCTGGGTGCTTCATCACTGGAGGTTTTTAAGAAAAGACTGGACAGCCATGTGTCTGAAATGATAAAGGGTCTCCTACTTGAGCAGGGGGCTAGACTAGAAGACCTCCAAGGTCCCTTCCAGCTCTATTCTGATTGATTGATATCCAGCTGGTAATGGAAAGTCCTCTTTTTAAAAATGAATCTATGTGTCTGCTGTGAAAGACACTGGATCTATAATGGATCTTTGATGGATACCGGTGCTTGAAAACCAATGTATGATTGTTATAAATGGTTTTATGTGTTGCCTTTTGCCCCATTCTTTTGAAAGCTGGACAGGATCTCTAGGGCTTTGCCCTATTGATGTCCCACTATGACAATGGCATTGTTACAAAAATCTTTTTGTAACAAACAGATGAGGCCCATCTCAGATTCACGTATGTACAGAGAGGAAAGGAGAGGAGAGCAAAGGAAATCAATAAGCCGGCTCTCAAGGAAAAGCAGATGTGCATGCTAGCCAGCCCCTCTCTGGCTGGGAAATAAATAGTAAGGGCTTGGGAGTGGCCTGTTGTCACAGACAACCATTCGCTTTTAGGATACAGCAAGCTATTCAGATTCCTTGGCCAGGTCTGTTGGGGTTAATTACATTTGATGTTCGGTTATCCACGTGAATAAAAGATTGTTCCTACCCTGTTTGAAAAGGAGTTTGTTTTTACTTGAGTAAGCAGCTCATCATTACTTGCTAAAGTTGGGTCGGAACCAGTGGTGGGATTCAGCCAGTTCGCACCTATTCGGGAGAACCGGTTGGTAACTTTCTAAGTAGTTCGGAGAACCGATTGTTGGAAGAAATCTCCTTTTGTTTTTTCCCCGCTAAACCTGTAAGGAAGGCAGGAAGGAAACATTCTGGTGTTGTTTCTAGCCTAATCTTTATTGACCTGCTTACAGAAACTGCCTCTCTGTTAACCTTTATTACATTGTAACACCTAAGATGAAGCACCCATCGACCCGAGTGACCTTGAGTTGGCCACGCCCACCCAGTCACATGACCAGCGAGCCCCACTTACCCAGATGGTCATTAGGGCAGAGAACCGGTTGTTAAATTATTTGAATCCCACCACTGGTCAGAACAAAGTCTGCCTTTAGGGCACAACCTAACAAGGCATCCAAGAAGCCTGCAAAGGTCAGAGGAATCAAAAGCCCAGTTGGATTAATAGAGTTACACCAATTCTACTCCTTGTAAATGGGGAACCTCCTTTGTTTAAATAGCAGGAGGAGAAAAATGCACGTGCAGAAATAGAGAACTGTGCCTGTCTGGATTAGTCAGAGGCAAAAATGCATGACGACAGGCAGATCACTTTTGACTTGAGCGTGAAAGTAGAATAATTAGTAAAATCTTTAATATGCAAACAGGGAGTACAGTCTGCCACCTGTAGACAAGTATCATTATCTGTTAAGTGTTAATGCAGCGAACAGATTCTATTTCGTTTCAAGCCGCTTGAGATCGGCCCCGCACTCCTACGACGGAGGAGCAAATAATCCTGGATAAAACTCGGAAGGACGATGAAGCCTAAGTATGATAAAAAGTGAAAGTAAATATTCTTAAAATACAAAGAGGAGTAAGGAGATCATACCTCAGCTTGAAACCTTTTCCCCCTAGAGAATCTGCTCAATGGTATGGTGGAGATTAATTAATCTTTGTAAAGCACCCTATGTTCCCAAATAAGAAGTATTGTAGGGAGGAAAACATTATTAAAGACTGACTAAATATGTGAAGCAGGGGAGTCAAACTCAATCTGGCTTGTGGGCCCCGCCTGGAAATAGCAAAGGATCAGCCTGGGGTGCTTCTGGCAGCCAAAATGGAGCATGGGAGGGGGCCTGCACCCCATTTTGGCTGGCAAAGTGCTTCAGGAGGCCATGTAGGCTGAAAACTGGCCACGTGGGCCCTCCCACGCCCCGTTTTGGCCAGGAAAGGGCTGCAGGAGCCTGTCCAGGCTGAAAACCACAAAACACCTCCCTGCCGAAAACAGGCCATGGAAACAACAACCCCCTCCTGTCGGCCCGCCGAGGAGAACTACAATGCTGATCCTGCCCTCAAAGAAATTCAGTTTGACACCCCTGATGTAAAGAGACAGGAAACCTATATTGCTTTCAACACAGGGAATTATGGCACAAGTAGACATGACAACACACCATCTATGCCTACAGTCCTTGACTTATGCCTGTAATTACAATTATGGTTGCAGGTTGTGACAGTCATGAAGTGGATCAAACACAGGATTGTGCCCAATTTTATGACTTTTGGCGCTAAGCGACTATGATGGTCATGAAACAAATGTCAGGCCTGAAAACCATCTTCTGCATCGGGCCTTCAGGCCTGCCACATTTAATGCTGTGGGAAAATGGGAGGGGAAATTATATGGAGTATGGGAGATATATATTTTAAATAACGTTCTTTTCTCAGAGAGTCAAGGACACCTTGCCCTGCACCTGGAGTGCTGTGACGAGGAGGCATCACCAGCAGGGGCACTGCCTGATTGGACCATGTGATGGACATGTGGGTGCTGGGCAGGGATAAATCCCTTTTATTTAATTTACAGTAATTCCTCTCCAGCACAGTCTTTCCTCTCCCACAATCTTTCAAGATAGTTCACAATTACCATCCATTATCAGGCTTGGAGAGTGGCCAGGCCAATATCTTTCAGACACCACAATACTTGGCAAGAATGCAAGAATGAATTATTTGTCTCCTGCAAACTCCACTCCCCGGTCACTCCTCTTTTATTCCCAGGTCGATCCTTGTTGAGGTTTAAGGTTGAGGTTTATTCGATTTATATGCCGCCCTTCTCCCAAGGACTCAGGGCGGCGTACAACATTAAAAGAAACACATACTACAAAAGTTAAAAAGAAATTAAATAGGATATCCCCAAACCCAATTAAAATTAACAACGACACATTTTTTTTTAAATAATTCAAATTAAAATTAACAATAATCAATACTTTGATTTGTTTTGTTCAGGCCAGGCTGGCTTGCTGGAAAAGCCAACTTTTTAGGCCAACTTTTTGTTCCTTAGCTGTTCCCTTCATCTGGCAACTCTACACATGCACACACTGGGAACAGGCTCCAGCTGTTCGTCTGCCTCACTGATGTCTGACTCCACAGGCATCTGATAACTGTCAGATGGCCCTGACCCCTCTCTGCCTCTGACACAGAGCCCTCATCAGAGCCTTCCCCAGCCTCCAGGACTGGCCCATGTTCTTCCCCAACCTCCTCACTGTCCGAATATGCTACCAGCTCTGCTGACTGCTGGCGGGCCACAGCATGGAGAAACATGCTCTTGGAGACAGAAGGAGACAGCCCCCACCTTTCTTAATAGCTCCCAGCAGATAGTTTTGCCCATTAAGAAAGATTGGGCCAGCCTATTTACAAAACAAAAGACCTTCAGCTCCAGGATGATGGGATTAAGATGTGACTCTCCAGGATGTAATAGGATTAACCCACTAGCAGCAGAGCTCACCACATTGCACAATCTCCTAAGGACATTGCACCAGAGACCAAACCTCAACCAAACCTCAGACAACCTACAGAGCCAGCTCTGACTTCTACAACAGCCAATAGAATACATGTCCTTGCACAGGAACCGGAGGCTCAAGTGCAAAGTCCAAGAGAAGGTATAAATACCCCTCACTCTCAACTCCATGTGGTCAGCTACCCAGAACTACCCATGTGCTTCTGCTTCATCATTAAACCATCTTTCCAATCAGCCTCCATGTTTCCCGTGTCTTTCTCCTGGATTGGGACTGAACCAGAGAGATATTTCTCCCCACAATGGTTTTAGACAAATTCTGAGAGACAATGGAGGACAGGTGGGCCCAATATGTTATTGTCCGTGGGACTATGAAGAGTTGGACATGACTTAGCAACTGAACAGCAACGGAGGAATTGTGCATCTCTTCAAGCACCTGTCGCCTTATAGAAATCTGACAACAGCTTGTTCAGAAAAGAATAATCTATTTTCAACTGAGGAAATATTGCTCTATAATCACCCTCAATTCTTTTCCCATTACTGAGCTACGTCTCCCTATTTCTTCAGAATGGAGAGAGTGATGGAGATCCACATGCACAAGCACACTGCAGAAAGTCAGCTTGTCACAGAGCAGTAAACCCAGTTCCCTCTTCCTGCCCACCTTCTTCATAATATCACATCAAATTGCTGAAGTGGTGCCATATGGCACTTGAGTAGCAAGCCAGAACAAGTTGTTCAGCTTGTCATAATCTGGAAAGCTGCAAAAAAAGAAAAAAAAAACCCGGAACACTCTTAAATCTGAGAAGTGGAAGACTCAGGCATGAGCATAACACATTAAAACTACAATTTGCTGTCTTTTTCTTGTTTCTTTTTGGCCTGATCCCATCTCCGCGGCCATAGCGGCCATCAATGTTGAAGCGTGAACAAAGGTGAATATAGCCTGAATGCGTTGGCGAGAATTCACCGGTGTGTTATGTGGCAGAACGAAAGCCAAACCATCTTAAAATAAAATTTACAAGGCAACCATTCATCCTGTTGCACTGAATGCTGGACAGCAACAACAGGGACCGGAAGCTCTCTCCATGCCATGGAAATGTGAATGCTCTGTTGGATATCGGGCATCTTGACCAGATCACAAATGACAGCATTCGACATCATTTTGGTGTGGCACCAATTATAGAGAAGATGAGAGAAGGCTGGCTCCATTGGTATGGACATGTCCAGAGAGCAGCACCTTCCACCGTGGCCAAGACTGTCTACCAACTAGAAGCCAATGGTGGGTGACCTTGCGTGCCTCCAAAACAGAGATGGCAAGACACCATCAACAAATACCAATAGCAATAGCAGTTAGACTTATATACCGCTTCATAGGGCTTTCAGCCCTCTCTAAGCGGTTTACAGAGTCAGCATATTGCCCCCAACAACAATCCGGGTCCTCATTTTACCCACCTCGGAAGGATGAAAGACTGAGTCAACCCTGAGCCGGTGAGATTTGAACAGCTGAACTGCAGAACTGCAGTCAGCTGAGGTAGCCTGCAGTGCTGCATTTAACCACTGCGCCACCTTGGCTCTCAACAAAGACATGGAAGCCAAGGACCTGTTCCCAGGAGATGCAACTGACCATTCAAAGTGGCATTCAATGACCCGAAAAGCAGATCCTGCACCTGCAGAAATATGTGAGGAGGAGGAGGAGGAGGAGGAGGAGGAGGAGGAGGAGGAGGAGGTGGAGGAGGTGGAGGAGGAGGAGGTTGGGTTACCTCAGGTTCATCAAAGGAACTATTGCAAAAACATAATAATAATTGCATTTTTCCTGTCTCATTTAAAGAGTTTTGCAATTCTAATACTAGTCTGAAGGAAAAAAAAAACACCTTACTTTGCTGACAATGAGGTGACATTAGACTCCCATTGAAACCAATGGATGTTTTCCTACATTTTTGGTAGACAGCAAACATTTTATTATTTTTAAAGACAGTTGGGAAGAGTGCTTTGTGAAAAAATGAAGGCAATTATGTTTTTTTTTCCCACCTCTAATTTCGTGAGGTGAAGGTGGAAATTCAAAAACTAGCCGACATATGGAGACTGCTTAAAAATAAATAGATATTAAATTAACTAAACGGATCAACTCTTGTTTTCCATGATGAAACAGGACAGACAGACACACGGTGCTCATTAGCTGTGGGCAGAAAGGAGGCAATTTGTCATATTCCTGTCATATGTTTTTTTATTCAAGAGAGCTTTAAAAAGAAAAAGAAAAGAGCGCTACTTAGAATGGATTGGAACTTTACTGTTGCTTTCTGTGTTCTTCATATAGAGAGCCAATTTAGTCTAATAGTTAGGTAAAAGTAAAGGTTCCCCTCACACATATATGCCAGTCGTTCCCGACTTGTCCGAAGACGTCTCCGTGGTCATGTGGCCGGCATGACTAAATGACGAAGGTGCAGTGGTGGGTTTCAATTTTTTTTAGAACCTCTTCTGTAGGTGTGGCCTGCTTTGTGGGAATGGCTTGCCATGTGACTGGGTGGGAGTGGCTTCCCAGCCATGTGATGAGTGGGAGTGGCTTGGCAGTCATGTGACCGGGTGAGCGCGGCCAACTTGTAAAATGTGGTGAAACTCACTTAACAACACTCTTGCTTAGCAACCAAAATGTTGGCTCAGAAATTCTGGCATTTGAAGCACGCAAGTCTTAAAGCTGTCAAGTTACAAGACCCTTGCACCCCTAAGTCTTTAGAAAAAAAAAACCAGGGATGTTCAAACTTGACAGCTTTAAGACTTGTGGACTTCAACTCCCACCCAGAATTCCTCCTCTCGCTCTTCATCTTGATGATGTGCGGACAGGCGGGGGGGGGGAGAGAGCTGGAACCAGTTCTAAACGGCACTGTAGATTTGTGGAACCTCTTCTATAGAAGAAGTTAGAACTGGCAGGAACCCACCCCTGCGAAGGTGCACGGAACGCTGTTACCTTCCCACCAAAAGTGATTCCTACTTACATTTTTTTACATGCTTTCAAACTGCGAGGTTGGCAGAAGCTGGGACAAGTAATGGGAACTTACTCCGTTATGCGGTGCTGGGGATTTGAACTGCTGAACTGCTGACCTTTCTAATCGACAAGCTCAGCGTTTTAGTCACTGAGCCACTGTGTCCCTCTTCTGGTCTTCATAGAGAGAGCCAATTTAGTCTAGTGGTTAGGTCACTAGGCTATAAACCAGAAGATCATGAGTTTGAGTCCAGCTTTAGGTATGAAAACCGGATGGATGACTTTGGGTCGACACCAGGAGATGGTGAATTCTGGTCTCACCTTACAGGCTAGGTGAGTTTGACCAATCACCAGGAGAATGAGTGTTCTAGTCCTGCCTGATGCATGAAAGGTGGCTGTGTGACTCTGAGCCAATCACCAGGAGTCAGTAAGTTCTAGTCTCACCTTAGGCAGGGCATGCCTCCTCTGCCAGCACAAATGAGGCGGGCAATCCCAGTGGGACGAGATGGTCCCTTAGGTAACCTGGACCCATTATATGAAGTATAGAACAGTGTAGCATTTACATTTGGTCTGGACTTACAGTTGTAGCTTCTGCTCGCTGGGTGAAGAGATCCCAAGCTACCAGATGATTCTGGCGAGAGATCCTAATAAGACCTCATAGGATCTAGACCTGTGATGGTGAACCTTATAGGCACACATGCCACAGGTGGCATACAGAGCCCTCTCTATGGACACGCCAACCATCGCAGCTCCACCGCACATGTACGCATGCCTCCCGACATGGCAGGGAAAGGATACTGCAAAATCTCCATTCCCACCCCACTCCTGAAGGAAGGATATTGCAAAAACGACACTCCCACCCCACTCTGAGGCCAGACAGAGGTGGTATTTGCCGGTTCTCTGAACTACTCAAAATTTCCGCTACCGGTTCTCCAGATCCTGTCAGAACCTGTTGAATTTCACCCCTGGAATGTGGATTTTGCAGTATCCTTCCCCTGCCATGTCCACCAAGCCACTCCCACAGAACCAGTAGTAAAAAAAAAAATTGAATCCCACCACTGAGTCAAAGATAGGAGATGTGAGTGCTGATTTAATAATATGATTGCATGGCAGAAACTTGATATCCTTCTCTGTTTTTAGAATTACCCCATTACATCCTTTTCTTTGACTTTTGATTATATACAAATGAAAGTTGCATAAAGAAAAATTCACAGGGAGAAGAAGGAAGTCTCATTAAGAACATGACAATAAAAAAATAACGCCGAACCCAAAGACGAGGGTTTATTACACATACGGTATATGCAAGAAAGATGCTGCGACAGATATATTTTAAAGCAGAACCCCACCCCTCCTTTCCCGCCTTTCAAATTGTGCATTATCTTTAATCAAATGGAAATACATTTTCAGAAAGTGGCAGGTAAACCACGCTACGTCTTTGCAAAGGGAAAGTTAATGACTTCAGAAATCTGTAATATTGTTAATACGTTCCGTAGATGATTTGCAAGGCCTAACATCTGTTTTATATATCCTGAATTGCCGTTTTCTTTAATTTAATGTGTCGAAAACTGCGCTATAAACATAATGCATGATGTAAAAATATTTGGTGGAATCTAGGCAGTTGTTTTAAACTGTGCATCAATCTTCACGTTCCCCTTCAAACTGGCACCTTCCTGAAAAACAGATGCTACCCGAAAATGCTTTTCTGTCATTATGTTGAATCCATATGGTTTTGTGTGCCTGTGGATGTATGCATCTACGTGCGCCGATATACACATTTTCACTCCTACAAAACCATTGCCAAGATATATTTTCCATTAGAGATAGAATACTGTTAACTTACTTCTCTCTCTCTCTCTCTCTCTGTGTGTGTGTGTGTGTGTGTGTGTGTCTGTCTCTGTCTCTCTCTTATTTGCTATCAAATACAAAATAATTACTATAGCCTTGGGGAAAATGATTTATTTTCCAATTGTATCTGTTTTGGTTTACATCTACATTGTGTTTGTTGTTAGACACTGTTGAATGCAAATACCAGTAACTAAACTGTATCATCATTTGCCTCTGAATCATAATACTTTTGTGAGTCAGTCCCATTCCCCCCCCCTTTTTAAAATAGGCAAGAATTTACAGAAAATAACTTTACACACTCTTTTGTTATATCAGATTGGAGTAAATTAGCTGAACCTGAATGCTGTCAGTGTGATGGAAAGTGCATCTGAAGAAGCAGTGGGGGAGTTTTGGCAGCCCAGATCTGCATAGTCTGGAGCTGGATGGAGAAGTGGGGAAGGTTCTAAGGAAGTTACACCTTAGAATCTCTCAAGACATATCTAGTATCTTAGATTACTGCTTTAGTTTGGCAAGATTCTGTCCATTGGGTACAAACAAATCAAGGATTGAATGATGGGAATTCACTATCTCATCCTTATGTTGACTGACATCACTCTCTTTGTACTTTCTTGTTTTCATTACTGTTTCACATCTGCCTATAGAGGTAGGCCTCGACTTACAATCATTCTTTTAGTAACTGTTCAAAGTTACAATGGCACTGAAAAAAGTGACTTGTGGCCACTTTTCATGCTTACGACTGTTGAGCATCTCCATGATCACGTGAACAAAATTTGGACGCCTGGCAGCTGGTACGTATTTATGATGGCTGCAGTGTCCCAGGGTCATGTGATCCCCATGTGTGACCTTCTGACAAGCAAAGTCAAGGTGGAAGCTAGGCACACTTAATAACCAGCTTAACAACTGCAGTGATTCACTTAACAAGTTTGTCAAGAAAGATCATAAAATGGGATGAAACTCACTTAACAACAACTCTTGCTTAGCAATGGAAATGTTAAGCTGGTTGTAAGTGTGGCTGTAATTCCAGGGCTACTTGGATGTGATTGGGTTTCTGCCACTTCATCACTAACAGATGAACATCAAGGATCTGGATGTTAGTTTTCTTCTCAGCTTGGAAACTGTTGTGGCCTGCCAGCAACCAGTGGATCTGGCAACAGATTTGGACAGTGAGGAGGTTGGGGAGGAACATGGGCTAGTCCTGGAGTCTGGGGAAGGCTCTGATGAGTGCTCTGCATCAAAGGGAGAGATGGGGCCAGGGCCGTCTGACAGTTATCAGCTGCCTTTGGAGTCAGACATCAGTGGGGCAGAAGAACAGGTGGAGCCTGTTCTCAGTGTGCACATGCACAGAGCTGCCAGGAGAAGGAAACTGCTAAGGAACAAGGGTCCACCTGGGAGTAAAGCCACAGGTGGATGGTGAATGGCCCCTCCCATAGGGAATAAAGAGGAGCAAAAGGGGAATGGAGTTTACAGGAGACAATTAATTCAATTCATTAGGGTGAAGATCTGTTCCTGACTTCTTGACAAGTAATTGTCTGCTACAGCATGGTGTTTGGAAGATATCGACTTGGCAGCTCTCCAAGCCTGATAAAGGTCTGTAGTTGTAAAATCTCTTGAAAGACTGTTGGCTGGGACTTTGCTGGAGAGGAATTCACTTTAAACTGAATAAAAGGGGTTTTATTGGGATGAGGAGTTGGCTTCATGCTTTTGGGAAGCCTAGGTCAGAACAATAGGATACAGAGAACCATCTCTTTCTGAAGGACCAGAGGAATCTTTAAGTGACAAAATTTTTGCCATGATGCTATGACACAAGTCCTATGATTTATGTACTTTCAAATACTTTGGCTACCAAATGAGAAGAGAAGACTCATTGAAAAAGACCCTGATGTTGGGAAAGATGAAGGCAAAAGGAGAAAGGGATGGGCGAGGATGAGATGGCTAGATAGAGTTATTGACGCAAGGTAGAATCATCGATGCAATGAGCATGAATTTTGGCGAACTATGGGAGACAGTGGAGGACAGGAGGCCTTGGTGTGCTGTGGTCCCTCGGGTGGCAGAGAGTTGGAAGGACTTAGTGACTAAACAACAACAACAAATGCATTGTTGTGCTAGATCAGGGGTGTCAAACACAAGGCCCGGGGGGCTGGATCTGGATCTGGCCAGTGGGGTGCTTAGATCTGGCCTGTGGGGCCAGCCTGGAAACAGTGAAGGACCAACCTGCAGTGCCTCTGCAGACAGGAGGGCTGCGTGTGGCCCTCTCGAGCTCCATTTTCATTGGCAGAGGGTTCCAGGTGGCCGTCACAGCCAAAAATGGAGCTCTGGAGCCCGTTTTCGCTGGCAGAGTGCTCAGGCCACCACAGACACCCCCGACATGAATGACATGGAGCTGGCCATGCCCACCCCAACCCTCCTAGATCCAAATCAACCCCAATGCAGCCCTCAATGAAATCAAGTTTTACACCCCTGGGCTAGATGAGCCAATGCAATGGTAAATGTTCATGTCCCTAGATCAGTGTTTCTCAACCTTGGTGACTTGAAGTCCTGTGGACTTCAGCTCCCAGAATCCCCCAGCCAGCACAGCACAGCTGGCTGGGGAATTCTGGGAGTTGAAGTCCATAGGACTTCAAGTCGCCAAGGTTGAGAAACACTGCCGTAGATGAAACCATCCATTACAAAGGCAACTGTGGTGGCCGTAGAAGACGATGCTGCATATGTGGCAACTTGCAATGTTTTGGAGCTGCAGTGGCCGCCTTTTCCGCGGCAAACAGGGCGAGCAAAGCTCCCCACCAACCGAGACCCCATGTCAACCTCTCTTTCTGCAGAGAATGGGTCTGAGCGGGTGCACAGTGATGATACTGTTGACAGCTGGCCAAAAATAATTTGCACATCCCTGCGGCAGTTGTTATGGACACATGGCTGTCGACAAGTGCGAGCAGTCGAGCTGTGATCTTTGTTTTTGTTTTTTAAAAAATTGTTTGGTAAATAGTGTTAGAGAAATGCCTGGCAGCTAGAATGAACTGTGAATCAGGCAAAGGAGGAGAAGAGCTTCACACACACAAAAGAAAGAAGCAAAGGAAAGGCTTGGGGAAATTAAACTATTCTCCCTGCTTTCTGCCAAAGAAAATTAAAGCATGGGTATTGGTGTGTGTATTACAAAGAGTTCTTTGAAAATGTGGGTAGGTGCTTGTGGTGCTTGCTTAAGGCAAGTGTGCGCACCATCCTCGTATTCAGTTCTAGGTGTTTGAAAGCTCAGTGACAGATCAGATGAAATAAACACCCACTTTTAAACAAACAACAGAATGCCCCGAAAGGTTCTCTTAAGAGAAAGTTATCTAAACTGTTATCCTCTTTATATCCTTATTTTCCCTTTCTTGCCCCCTCCCTTCCTTCTCTATTTTCTTCCTTCCTCCTCTCCTTCCTCTCCCTTCTTCCCTTACCTCTCCCCTACTCCTATTCTTCCGCTTCCCCTTTTGACCTCTCTCCTTCTCTTTCTCTCCCTTCCACCCTCCTCTCCTTACCTCTTTCTTCCTTCCCTCCTCTTCCTCTCCTCCTCTCTCCCTTTCTTTTTCTATTGTTATAGGTGTCCCTTTCAAATCTCAATTTATGTTTTCTTGGGATGGTATTTCCGCAAACCCAAATATAGTTCAGTATCGTTTCTTACTCCCTTCCCTTCACTAATCTATCCTATGTCTCCCCCTTTATATCTCATTCTTGAATATATACTTGTATATTTAGTACTTTTTTTCTGTTTTGCCCCTCTTCCTCAACTTTCCCATTTAATAGTGTGTCGTCTGGGTTCTGTATCTTCCCCTTAGTTTCTTTTTTTAGATTCCTTTCTCAAGCAAGTCATAAAATCTTCCCCATGCCTTGAACTACACCAGTATTTATTCAAATTCTATGGGTCTTTCCCCCCCACCTTAAAAAAATGTTCAAAACAAGAGTCTGTCAATTGGAGCAAAGTAGCAAACAAATAGCAAACAAATGCAAAATTGTACCAATGATATCTGACTGCGCATCGTAATCAACAATTTACCTTCTTTTCACATAGACAGCAATCCTGTTCTAGGATCGACATGGCTTGGTTGACACCAGAAATTGAGGATCTGATTAAGGAAGCAGCAATCGAGGTTAATACCTGGGCCGATCATAATCCACTCTTATTGGTGTGGAAAGGAGTAAGGCAGGAGAGGAAGAGAAGGTGGATGATGAATACAGAGATAGTGAAAGAACAAGAATTTCAACAAATGTTAAAAGGGGAATGAGGTTTTTCTTTGAAGAAAATAGGAAGGGAGTAACCCCACAAATGCTTTGGGATACGGCCAAGGCTTATATGAGGGGCCTAGCTATTAAATATACAATAGGCACACAGAGGAAAAAAATTAGAAGAGAGGGCAAGATGGGTAGCCAAATTGGAGGTGGTGGAAAAAGCCTTGCAACAGGACCTGTTAGATGATAAGAAAAAAGAAGAAATGGCAGGAGAGGATTAGCGATCCAACACGGGAGGAAATACGAGTTGATAATCCCTGTTTGACTATCTCGGAATATAGTAATTACTGGAGCTCACAGGTTGGGAACCCCTGGCTTAGATAGTCTCAACATGCCTTTCTTGGGTTTTTGAGCCTGAGAAACAGTAGTGGGATTCAGCCAGTTCGCACCTATTCGGGAGAACCGGTTGTTAACTTTCTAAGCAGTTAGGAGAACCGGTTGTTGGAAGAAATCTCCTTTTGGTTTTTCCCACTTTACAAGGCTAATCCTGTAAGGAAGGCAGGAAGGAAACATTCTGGTGTTGTTTCTAGCCTAATCTTTATTGCCCTGCTTACAGAAACTGCCTCTCCGGTTAACCCTTATTATATTGTCACAGCTAAGGCGAAGCGCCCATTGACCTGAGAGACATTGAGTTGGCCACGCCCACCCAGTCACAAGACCACCAAGCCACGCCTACCCAGCTGGTCATTAGGACAGAGGACCAGTTGTTAAGTTATTTGAATCCCACCACTGCTGAGAAATATTGGTGTCACACAATAAGCAGGATTCTGACAAACTGAAACCGCTTCACTGACAGGCAGTGAGAACTAAACCGCGATTCCTTTATGGAGAGAATTTGAGGGAAATGGAAGAAGCAACTAAAGTTGGAGTCATGACAATACCTGTCAATCATCTGAAGCTCATCCCAGACAAGTGGACATGAAATGGATTTAAATAACAGGAATACTGATTAAGTTAGGAAAAGCAATTTGATAGTCCAGTTGCCAAGAAAATTGATGGACTTTTCATTGCTGGATGTCTCCAAGAAGAGGCTGCATTACCATTTAATAGGGATACTTTTTTTTGAAAAATAAACTAAAATAAAAAGGGATGTTTGCCTTGAGTTGAGGGTTGGTGTTGACAGCCAAAATGGTCCTTTACTCTACTGCAATTCTATGATGAGAACTATATTTCCTGAAAAGAACCTGAGGGGTTTCCCCCCTCAATTTTCTTTGAAGTAGGGGATGGCAAAGGGAGAGGGGCATCTGATTTGTAGAAAAGAGAAGCAGGCATGAATGAAAGGGAGCTGTTGCACGTGAAAAGGGAAGAAAATGCTTCTGCCTTGCTGCAGGTGAGAACTTGAGAAAAACAGGGAAGACGCAAGGAATCCTTTCTTTTCTCTCATCTATCAGTTTCACTTGGAGGAAACAATCTACCCCTGCTCAGACTTTACAAAATGTATTAAAAGTCATCACTTGGGCAGACATGGAGTCTCTCCTCCTCAAGTTATATTGATGACTAGCTGATAACCCAGAGATGCTCAAGTATTTATTTATAGGGGGAAAATGTCTGGACCAAACATAATTTCTAATTACTATGGGGGATTTTCTCCTTTACCAGAGGGAGCCCCCCTGTGGAGTACTGTGAAGCCGTTACCAAGACAACTGCACTGCGCTGTACAGTAGAAGCCATTTTACAGCAGTACAGTAGAAGCCATTTTAAGGCACAACAGGCTGTATCTTAACAGGACACCCCCTCCCCCCGAGGGGTGTTAGATGTGTCTTACCCCCACAGTATTATTTTCCAGAGAGTAAGTAATCTGTGTACCAAGTTTGGTAGAAATTGCTCGAGGCATTCCAGAGTTATGCTGAAACATATACACATCCACAGCCAGATAGATAGATAGATAGATAGATAGATAGATAGATAGATAGATAGATAGATAGATAGATAGATAGATAGATAGATAGATAGATAGATAGATAGATAGATAGATATAGATGGATAGAGATAGATAGATAGATAGATAGATAGATAGATAGATAGATAGATAGATAGATAGATAGATAGATAGATAGATAGATAGATAGATAATACTGATGATCAGAGGGCTATCCAGTAACATCTATCAAAAGAACATTAGACATTTAATACAGTAAATGTTAATTTCCTTTCCTTTCTCCTCCCCTCTCCTCCTCTTCCTGTCTTTTCTATTTCCTTCCCTTCTCTTCCCCCAATTTAACCCTAAAAGAGAGGAGGGATTGCATGAATCTGTGTAATTGTGCCCATATGAGGTTGGATTGTACAGGTTTATGCATAGAAGGGTTCAATTAATTTTATTAGCAATGCTATTTATTACAGGCAATATTTATTATGGTTAGCAAGTGATAAATTTTAATCAGTATTTATCAATGGAATTATGACATGTTACTTACTTAAATATATGTATTTGCAGGGCTGCCTTTAGGCTAAAGTTGAGTGGACACTGGCCTAAGGCATCAAAATTTAGGGGCATCAATGTCACACCACCATCCAAATCATTCCAAAAATACAAAATTTCACACTGACATGAGGTGGCACCTCACTCTACAGCCACTGTGGATAGCATCTCAATTAATCTTGTATTGCAGGCAATTTATTATTGTTATATTGCTGGTGCGCATATACTGTATGTGCAAATGTATTCATTCATTGAGGGATGGGAATTCCAAGATTGGTTTCATCTCTTGTTCATAATGTCAGATTGATATTCAGGTAGACCTCGACTTACAACAGTTCATTTAGTGACTGTTCAAAGTTACAACAGCATTGAAAAAATTGACTTATGATTGTTTTCATCCTTTTTTCACTCTTATGACCATTTTCACGCTTATGACCATTGTTTTTCAGCCTTATGACCATTGCAGCATGCCCAGGGACATGTGGTCAAAATTCAAATGCTTGGCAACTGACTCATATTTATGACGGTTGCAGTATCCCAGGGTCATGTGAACATCTTTTGCGACCTTCTGACAAGCAAAGTCAATCGGAAAACCAGATTCACTTAACAACCATGTTATTAATTTAACAACTAGAGTGATTCACTTAGCAACTGTGGCATTATTTGCATATTGCCCCCAACAATCTGGGGTCCTCGTTTTACCGATTTTGGAATAGTGGACGGCTGAGTCAACCTTGAGCCCCATCATCATCCAACTCCAGGCTGTGGCAGAGTTTGCCGACAATAGTGCATTCCAACCACTGCATCATCAGTGCTCCTGGGACTTAATATGTGGTGTGTGAATCAAGGATTATTTCCAATATTTTATAATTCTCCTATTGGTCACTGCTTGATTAAACCATAGAGCAGGGGTGGGTTTCTCGCCCCGTTCCAACCGGTTCGGTTGGAATGGGGCCGGCGGCGTCCTCGTGCACGTGCATGGTGCACGCATGCGTACTAGCATCTGCGCGACGCTCCAGCTGCTCCTGGACGATCGCGCAGGCACTGTATGCGTCCTGCGCATGCGTGGAAGCGCAGAACTCGTCAAAACCGGGTAAGGACCGCGGGCGGGCGGGCGCGCCCTTCGCCATTCCCGGAAGTTACTTACTTCCAGGTTCGGCAACCAACCGGTTCGCAGGGACCGCCGCGAACCAGTTGAAACCCACCCCTGCCATAGAGTGAGGTGGAAAAAGTGCTGAGAATTAAGTTGAATTGGTTTTTGAGGGCTTGTGGGTGAAAACAATTGCTGCGCGGAAACACATTCTGTTTCCCACTGCAGTGAAGTTGATGTGACTGTATAAGCTTCCTGCGCCATTGACTCCCAAGCAGAGAATCACCATTAATGGCAGGTGCTTTAAGCACTCATCCTAACTATCTGCCCACACATGGCACTGCAGCAATTGAAGGACTAAATTAAATCTCAGAAGATTAAATTAATGATGGAAATCTAAATTATTAATATATTCTAATTGAATATTCTCAGATAAATTATCTAGGCGTTCTCATCAATATGATTCTACTCGCAGTTTGCTGAGAAATATTCAACCACATAAATACAGCTATTAAAGCTATTCAGGAAAAGAGGAACATTTTCTGCTGCCTAGACAAGCGAATTCAAAATACAAAGAAGCTAAAAATTTCCTTTCAGATGATTGATTAAATGATTGAGTTGGAGGCAGCTTGAATGATTAAACTTCGGTTTTCTTTTTAGTCCCCCTGGTTGAAGCAAAATCCTGTAAAATCTGTAAAATCCCTAGAGTGTGTGTGTGGGTGTATGTATGTATGTGGTATGTATGTATGCATGCATGTATATATATATGTGTGTATACATGCATGCATGCATACATACATACATACACACACACACATACTGCAATAGATATAATTACAGTGTAATTAGTAAATGCTTTTGAAACAGAAACTCAAGCAGAGTTCATAGAGTAGATCAGTGTTTCTCAATCTTGGCAACTTGAAGATGTCCGGACTTCAATTCCCAAAATTTCCCAGCCAGCATTCGCTGGCTGGGGAATTCTGGGATTTGAAGTCCAGATATCTTCAAGTTGCCAAGGTTGAAAAACACTGCAGTAGATGCAATATTTAATCCATAGTCCTGGGAATATATGTTTAATTGTACGCATGTTGAATGTCTAATATCAAAGAAAATGATGTTTGGGAGTTTTACATTAAAAAAAAAAGTCATGAACCTTCAACATGGTTTTCATTAAAGTTAAAATTTCCAAATCTTAACTTTAAATTAAGAATCATGATAGCTAAAGGTTCAGGAAAAGGATAGCCTCCCAATTTTAGGACTAGTTTTGCCACGGTGGTGAATGTCTGTAAGGATTCTCAGTCATCCAGGTCGTGGTGGTCCCAAAGGTGCTTTTTCAGGAGGCAACTGGACTTTCTTATTTTTAATTTTGAAGACATTTCACTTCTCATCCAAGAAGCTTCTTCAGCTCTGACAGGATAGTGGAGAATGGAGGGATTTATGGGGGGCATGGCCTAGTCAGCCTCCTGTATCATGTTGGGGTGGGGGCATTTTTTGCCCTCCACAGGCTCCAGAGGCTTTCCTCAAGCCTCTAGGAGGGCAAAAACTGCTTCCCCTGGGCTCCAGAGGCCCTCTGGAGGCCGAAAACAAACCAGTTTCTGGACGTCCAGAACCTCCGGTAGGCCCATTTCCCCTCCTCCCCAAGCCTCTGAGTGGACCTGCACCAGTGGTGGGTTTCAAAAATTGTTTGAACCTACTCTGTGGTTGTGCAGCCCATGTGACCGGATATGAAGATGCCGACGACACTTGTCAGAACCACCTTAAATTACTTCACACGCAGCACTTGCATGTATAAGAATATGATGTAAACTTGTTTTTTAAAAGGCATCTTTAGTTTGCGTTAAAACAACTTCAACACACGCAATGTTCTGATTGCGCCACAAACGCAGTAGTCATCCTTACCTTTCACAGAGGCACTGAGTTTTATAAATATGAGCATGATAGTGTAGAATAATCATATCCAAGGACCAGTGGTGGGTTTCAAAAAAATTTGGAACCTCTTCTGTAGGTGTGGCCTGCTTTCCGGGTCCACTGGTGGAACCTCTTTTAACCGGTTCGGTAGATTTGACAAACCAGTTCTACCGAATAGGTGCGAACTGGTAGGAACCCACCTCTGACCTGCACTTACCTGGAATGATGATCAGGCTGCATTAAAACTCCTGGGAGGGGAGGGGCAGGGTGGGCATGGCCAGCCAAAGATGGTATTTGGGGATTCATCGAACTGGCCAGAATTCTAGCTAGAGGATCTCCTGAACCCAGGCAAGCTCCCAGCAGCCCACCCCTGGGTGTACTGGGTTTTTATATACTGGTGTATTGTCATATCAATGTTGGTAGGAGTGGTACATTTCTGGTGCATTCACACCATTACAATCTAGAGATGCTGCTTGTTTTTTCCAATTTTTTAAAACACTACTATAAATCTTGTACCAGTGCCAAGGTCTGTTTTCAGATGTTTATGCCAGTTTCTTTCCAGTCTTACATTTTGTCTCCAGCTGCTTGCAGAAACATCCACATAAAAATATCAAAATCATTTTACAGAGATGACACATTTCTCTCTCTCCCCCCCACCCCTTGCTCCTTCCCATTACTTTTTTTTTCCGCGCATCTAGTGCTGATGAGTCAAATGTCTTTTAGTACAATGCTTTGCCATAGCGGCAGAAATTATGGCTTGAGTTGTCAGCGATAGGCAAAAAAAATATATCTCCCCACCCCGAGAATGATTGTCATCACTGTAATTGGAACCCATCAATTCATCAGCCATAACATGGAGCACTATCAAAATTATTAGTTGATGTAGAGACTTTATACAATTGGTTTTGGGAATGTTTTGGAGCCTTAAGTAGCCACAGTGAAGCCAAACCCCCTTGAAATCCAAATCCAGTTTGCCAGGCATATAACAACCCTGGGACAAGGTGGGGTTCGTTTGGTTTATTTTGGCAGACAATGCTTTCATGAACTCAATTACCGTATTTTTTGGAGTATAAGACGCACCAAGATTTTGAAGAGGCAAAATCTCTCTCTCTCTCTCTCTCTCTCTCTCTCTCTCTCTCTCTCTCTCTCCCTCCCTCCCTCCCTCCCTCCCTCTCTCTTTTCTTGTTTTTAAATCAAAAGTTGTGGTTGAAACATCTACGGTGCCCCACCTACTCCTGTAGTGGAATTGTGGAAGAATATTATTACTTGAGAAGTTTGGTGAGATGTTTTGATTTCTCTTTCATATTAATAAATATCTAGACCAGTGATGGCGAATCTATGGCATGCATGCCAGAGGTGGCACGCAGAGCCCACTCTGTGGGCATGCACGCTGTCACCAGCTGCTTTTTTGGGCTCCAGCCCGTGCATGCATGCCACCCAGCTGGTCCAGCTACTCAGTAGGTAGTAACTCGGCCGGCCACGCCTCCGAACCAGTTGTATCAGTGGCACCATAGGCCCTGCCGTCTTGTTTTTTGCTTCTGCACATGCAGAATTTTTTCACTACTGTGCATGTGCATGTAGTGCGCATCAAGTGTGTGAGTGCCCAAAGCGCCCATGTGCCCAAAGCGTGTCCTTGACCGAACCGGCAGTAAAAGAATCCCGAACCCACCCCTGGCATGCATGCGCGCTCCAGTTTTGGCACTCAGTGCTGGAAAGGTTAACTATCACTGATCAAGATGTTTAGGGTTCCATCACAAATGCGCGAACTACAAAAGTGCGCCTGACTAAACCACAGTGACAAAACCGTGCCGACAAAACCGCGCGACGAATGAGCAACGAATGAGCCCTGAAGCGCGCCGACAACAGCGCGGTGACAGAAGCGCGCTGTAACCTAACCCTAACCCTAACCCTAACCCTAACCCTAACCCTAACCCTAACCCTAACCCTAACCCTAGCCCTAAACCTTACCTTAACTTAAATCGCGCTTCTGTTGGCGCGCTGTTGTCGGCGCGCTGTTGTTGACGTGCTTTTGACATCGCGGTTTTAGCGCCGCGGTTTTGTCGGCGCGCTTATGACGTTCGTGCTTTTGTCGGGTCACGGATGTTTAGAGCTGGTTGGCCTGAGGACCAGATAGTGGAGTTCCACATTGCAGGAGTTTGCTATATTGACAGGAGACTCCACCTTCCTCTCCTTGCTCTCTGCTTTCCATCCATCCATCTTTTTGGCTTTAATATTGACGTATTATTCTCATAGTTTCCCTTTGTCATTGTTTATTTTACTGCTCTGTATTTTACTTCTGTTCTGTTTACTTCTGCCCTGTTTTCCCTCCTTTACCCGCATTTTTCTTCCTTTTTATTATTATGAAGTATTATAAGCTGCCTAAAGAAGCCTCAAGGTGATATAGGCACCAAATAAGCTTAACAAATAAATAAACTGAAGGAGGGCCATGAATTCATAGTACCGGGTTTTAAGAAAATGCCCAGGACTGGCCTTTAAGGAAAGAGATTCTGCACAGAATCAACAGCGTGTACTCTGGAAATTGGCCATCCTTGGGGTATCTCTGCTGCAGTGGTGGGTTTCAAAAATTGTTCGAACCTACTCTGTGGGTGTGGCCTCCTTTGTGGGAGTGGCTTGCCGCCCATGTGACCGGATGGGAGTGGCTTGCCACCCATGTCACCGGATATGAAGATGCCGACGACACTTGTCAGAACCACCTTAAATTACCTCACACACAGCACTGGCATGCATAAGAATATGATGTAAACTTGTTTTTTAAAAGACGTCTTTGGTTTGCGTTAAAACAACTTCAACACACGCAATGTTCTGAGTGCACCACAAACACAATAGTCATCCTTACCTTTCACAGAAGCACTGAATTTTATAAATATGAGCATGATAGTGTAGAATAATCATATCCAAGAATAGTGTAGAATAATCATAACCCAGTGGTGGGTTTCAAAAATTTTTGGAACCTCTTCTGTAGGTGTGGCCTGCTTTCCGGGTCCACTGGTGGAACTTCTTCTAACCGGTTCGGTAGATTTGACGAACCGGTTCTACCGAATAGGTGCGAACTGGTAGGAATCCACCTCTGCTCTGCTGTAAGAGGCATGGTGGCTTAGTGGCTTAATGATACTAGAGATGGTCTATGCTTCAGCGATTCGAGTCCTAGCATTGCATAACATAGTGAGCTCTTGTCACTTGCCTCAGCTTCTGCCCACCTAGCTGTTTGAAAGCATGTTATGAGAGTAGATAAATAAGTACCACTTCAGTGGGAAATGTGGCGGTGTTTTGTGCGGCTGGTCGGACACCTGCCAGTACTGAACCTGCCTGGATGTGACACCCGATTGTGAGGCGAGAGAAGGCCATGGATGATGCTGCAGGATGCCACTCATCTTTCTGGTGCAGAGCTAGTTTGCCCCATGAGGTACCCCCGGTTAGCACGTGAGTGCAAACTAAATGGACTAGCACTCTTCGACAGGCAAATAACTACTTTGTGCTAATAAATACTGCAGTTTCCTGCCTAATTGTACCACCGACATGGGCTGAATAATTAAATCTCTGCTGTCACTGTTAAGGAGCTCCTGGCAGCTTATAACAGATTTGGGTATCATCTTGCATGGTTTGTATGCTTTTTATTCTGTGCTTTTAAATCTGTTTGCTACAGTTATAGAATAACGCTTGCAATCTCTTTATTCACTGGTGTGCTTATTGTCTCTAGATACGAGGGAACCAATTGCCTGGGCACCTGATCACTGCCCTGACACCAGCCAAAACAATTGCCCTGAAAATCACAACCCAATTGCAAAAGAGTGGACTGCTCCTGAGACAGCCAATGAGAGCTAGCCACTTGATTGTGCTATTGAAAGGAGGCATCCTTTCAAACAACAAAGAGAAGTAACACATCCTTATTATCTAGGCAATTAGGTGATATCCAAGGAAACCGTGTTACCTAAGAGCGATAAACAGGAACAAATTTTTCTTCCATCCAGCTTGAAGTGGGTGGATTTATACATTATTTACTCTTGCGGAATATTGATCAGTCTGCTTCTCCAGAAGAGTGATGGGAGCTAATTTGAAACTCGGTTGTTTGAAACACAATCTATTATTTTCTTAAGAAGACTCTTGAATAAGAACAAGTCATCTTTTCTTTTGGGCTTCAGGCCTGCCACACTTTCTACTGTCTACTTTCTATTGTGGGAAAATGGGAGCGGGGATTATATGGAGTTGGGTAACATGTAGCCATAATAACATTCTTCTTAGAAACTCAAGGTCATCTTTGTCTCTGCACCTGGCCGAAACTGGATGGGAGGAATCTGTCTTCATGGAAGATTGGACCATGTGATGAACTTGTGGGTGTTGGAGCAGGGTCTTGAACTTTTAACTGGGTGGAGCAAACCTGGAAGCTTTCAGATTTGGGTTTTCCCAGGTGTGCCAACATGGCTCTTTTAATAAATTACAACTTTGAGGAACTTCTTGCTTTGGAATGTGATTTGTTTGAGGATGCTATTTGGCACCCTGACACCATGTTTTACCAGATCCAAAACCGGTTTCTCTTGAAGACTCTTGAATAAGAATAGTCCACGTTTCAAGCAATTAGTTTGCAATGCAGAAAGGGACTGATTCTAGATCTATTGTCAATTTTTCAACACCATTCCTGTAAGTCAGCTGTACTACATTTAATCATGATGGATATCCCAACAATTTGAGCCTCATTACACTTCTGCTGTCCCACGGGAGGAGGGACAGAGTGGAATCCAAATATTGATGCCAAATGGATTGGGTTTGGGGGTTTGTATATTATGGCTGGCTGTGGAAATGGAGCTTGTTTGGATACACAATTTAGACTAACCTGCCCCCCCCCCCCATTACAGTATGAACTCACTTAGACAACACAGTGTCTCTAGCCCTGATCCAGTTAAGTATGTTGTGTGACTGACTTTATGGAACAATTTGCTTAGGTCTCTCTCTAGCTCAGAGCAGAAGCAGAATAAGTAACTTCTCTTGTGGTAATGGGAGTCTGTAGCTTTAGAATCATAGGATCAGAATGGATCTGGGACAGGGGTGAAATTCAGCAGGTTCTGACAGGTTCTGGAGAACTAGTAGCAGAAAGTTTGAGTAGTTCAGAGAACCAGCAAATGCCACCTCTGGCTGGCCCCAGATTGGAGAGGGAATGGAGATTTTGCAATATCCTTCCCCCAGGAATGGGGAGGGAATGGTGATTTTGCAGTATCCTTCCCCTGGAGTGGGGAAGGAATTGGGATTTTACAGTATTCTTCCCCTGGAGTGGGGTGGGAATGGTGATTTTGCAGTATCCTTCCCCTGGAGTGGGGAAGGAATTGGGATTTTACAGTATCCTTCCCCTGGAGTGGGGAAGGAATGGAGATTTTGCAGTATCCTTCCCCTGCCACGCTCACCAAGCCACGCCCACAGAACCAGTATTAATTTTTTTTTGAATTTCATCACTGATCTGGGAGTTCTTCTAGTCTAAGCTCATGCCCAAGGCATCAGGGTTGTGTTTGACCTCGGGGTGTGGAGGTGTGGAGGTGTGGCCAGGGTGGGCATGGCCAGCTCAATGTCACTCTTGTTGGGGGTGCCTATGGTGGCCTGAGTGCTCTGCCAGTGAGGCCCTCCTGAGCTTTGTTTTCACTGGCAGAGGGTTTCAGGAGGCTGTTGCAGCTGAAAACAGAGCTTGGGAGGGCAGCACACAGCCCTCCCGAGTTCCATTGTTGCTGGCAGAGACACCACAGCCCGGTCCTTTGCTGTTTAGAAGGCAGCTCCGCAGACCAAATCTAACCACCCCACTGGATCCAGCCTGCTAGGCCTTGAGGGCCTAGATTACCCCTGATCTAAAGTGTTGTGGCCCGCCAGCAGAGCTGGCAGCAGATTTGGACCGTGAGGAGGTTGGGGAGGAACATGGGCCAGTCCTGGAGACTGGTCAAGGCTCTGATGAGGGCTCTGCGGCAGAGGCAGAGAGGGGGCCAGGGCCGTCTGACAGTTATCAGCTGCCTTCAGAGTCAGACATCAGTGAGGCAGATGAACAGCTGGAGCCTTTTCCCAGTATACGCATGCACAGACTTGCCAGGCGAAGGGAACAGCTAAGGAACAAGGGTCAAATCAACAAGGGTCGACTTGAGGGTAAGGCCACAGGTGGACAGTGAATCTCTCTCATAGGGAATATAAGAGGAGCGAAAGGGGAGGGGTGTTTGCAGGAGCAATTAGTTCATTCCTGCATAAAATGCCAAGTATTGTGGCATCTGAAAGATATTGGCCTGGCCACTCTCTAAGCCTGATAAAGGTTGGTAATTGTGAACTATTTTGAAAGACTGTGGGCCAGGACTTTGCTGGAGAGGAATTCACTGTAAATTAAATAAAAAGGGTCTATCGGGACGAGGGCTCAGCTTCGTGCTGTTGAGGAAGCCTAGGTCAGAACATAAAGGATCATTCTCAGTGAAGATACATCCTGCAGCTGGTTGGTCCCAGAGGAGAAAAACTGCACAAAACCTGGCCTGTGTGCTTTCAGACAATTTCCTCTCCAACCCATTTCCTCCAACCCCATACTAATAAACATATTGTGGAACTTAACATCTAATTGTCTATTACCTTGGGGTGGAAGAAGCACAGGGCTGACTTATGCCTCAACTCTGGGCAGTTGATTTGCTTCTTAATTGGCCACTAGCTTCAGAAAAGCTGTTACCAGCAACCGTGGTAACATTTCTCACACGGATCATAGATATTTTAATTTCATTTATTTTTTTAATGACCCTAAATAAAATCCACAGGACCATCTGTTTCTCTTCGTTCAGCCTCAAGGCCCTGAAGAAGAACTGAGGGATGTTTTTTTCTTCTTCTTGTGTCTCTGGAAAACAGAGGCATTGTTCCGGAACATTCTCTTGATATCCCAAATTTCATGATGCACAGTTGGGTAGTTTCTTAATCAGCTCTCAAAAACAGGTGGTCATCACTGCTTAATATATAAACTGCAGTTGCCAAGAACGGGAATGGCCAAGATACGATAACCTGTTAGATTTTATCCTTTTGTAATGCTTCATCCTTAATTATGTTTGTATTATGTTCTTAATGGCGCCTGGTTGGATTTACCCTCAGGATGGAGAAAGATTTCAGATTCTCTCCTGGCCTTCCTCATTGATCTCATATGAATCATTCCAATATATCCAAGGTTGCCACAAAGAAGAGGGAATCAAGCTATTCTCCAAAGCACCTGAGGATAGGACAAGAAGCAATGGATAGGATAGGGTAGGGTAGGGTAGGGTAGGGTAGGATAGGATAGGATAGGATAGGATAGGATAGGATAGAATAGAATAGAATAGAATAGAATAGAATGAGTTGGAAGGGACCTTGGAGGTCTTCTAGTCCAACCTCCTGCTTAGGCAGGAAACCCTACACCACTTCAGACAAATTGTTATCCAACATCTTCTTAAAAACTTCCAGTGTTGGGGCATTCACAACTTCTGGAGGCAAGTTGTTCCACTGATTAATTGTTCTCCCTGTCAGGAAATTTCTCCTTAGTTCTAAGTTGTTTCTCTCCTTGATTAGTTTCCACCCATTGTTTCTTGTCCTGCCCTCAGGTGCTTTGGAGAATAGCTTGACTCCCTCTTCTTTGTGGCAATCTCTGAGATATTGGAACACTGTTATCATGTCTCCCTTTGTCCTTCTTTTCAATAAACTAGCCATAGCCAGTTCCTACAATCCTTCTTCATATGTTTTAGCATCCAGTTCCCTAATCATCTTTGTTGCTCTTCTCTGCACTTTTTCTAGAATCTCCAAAGAAGCCAGGCAAGGAGAGAAGCATATCTAGAACTAAGGAGAAATTTCCTGACTTATGAGCTTTTTCACACTTACAAGCATTGTAGCATCCCCATGGTCACATGATCAAAAACTCAAACACTTGGCATTTGACTCATATTTATAGTTGCAGTAAGTTGGGGTCATATGATAATCTTTTGTGATCTTCTGACTTCTTTGATTTTAGTACACATTCTGCCAGGCACGAAGGATCAGGACCACATGTTAAGTGAAGCTGTTTATTGCTCATGTCTATAACATAAGAATCTATAGTCAACTAACTGGTCTGCACTGAATTGGCACTAGATAAGAGTAAAGAGAAATCGAGGTGGGTTGAACCTGAACCACTTGTGGGAATGTAATGATTCTAGGCTGAGTCCTCTCTTGACTCCACCCCTAGTCTCTCTCTGTCCTTCTCCTGCACATTAAACACAACTGCTCATTATTTATTTCCCAATTTTGCAGGATCATAAAATATGCATAAAAATAGTTCCATTGAAGAAAAAAAAAGGGAAGTTTCGTGATAGAAGTTATAGTAGTAGGCACGGATCCCAGGAAGCAGAGGGAGAAAAGCAAAATGAAGAGATCCCTCCTCTTTGATTTTATTTGATTAGCTCAATTGGATTTATTTATTTCAATGAGTGTGTATGCCATTTCTCTATCAGTGATAATCAGGGTTGAGAGAAGCTGCATAAAACAGCATTTGGAGTTATGCAAATTTCACAACCAGATTTGGATATCCATCTAAAAGTTGCACCTGAGGATAATTTAAAGTGAGAGGCAACCCAGAGTATGTATGTATTTCCTTACAACTGGTGCAATAATTCCTGTTTTCAAATACATGTTTCTATTTTGCTCTCTTCTCAAGATGTTTAATTAGCAAATCCAGCATTCCCCCCCACCCGTAATTTGCCATAGGTTATGGCAAGAGCAGTCTAACAGATTTGTCACCTGAGATGGGAAGTTGATCTGCACACAGGACCCCTCATTTTCAGTTGTCATCTACACACTTCTTCCAGATGACAACAGTGCTGCTACCTATCCTGTAAGCAGCCAACTCTCTTTTAGATATTAATCTGAAAGATTCATTTGAATAACACATTGGGAAGTAGTGGCAATGACTGTCTTAATTTGATTTTAACAGGTTCATGTGTGGTGGGGTGTAGTCTGGATTCCCAGGAAGGAAGGGCTGCAATCCAGAGAAGTAAGAGACAGCCACATTCAGGCAGTTGCTGTGGGGGAAAGCGGATGAAGACAGCTCCTCCTTCACAGTTTCCAGAGTATATATCTTATGATGCAAATACACTGCTTTAATTTGGCAAGGTTTAGGTGCATATAGGTGAGGAACAATAAAGAAAACTGCTTTGCAGTAACTCTTATCAAACTAAAGCAAACTACTTACATCACTAGCATCAGTGCTAGAAGGGAATGGGGTTTTCTTCTCTGTTTATATACAAGTGGCTTGTCCTGTCAGTGTTTGTGAGTATTCTTAACAGTGATGTAGGAGATGATCAGGCTGAGCCCGAGGGAGAGATCCCTTTGCACCCACAAGAGATCTACGTCTAGCCCACCTTGAATTCCTCCTTCTCTTACCGCCCACTAATTTCCCTTGGCTGTTAGTAGTTCAGATTCTTGTAGAGTGTTTAAGCTTACAATACCCATTTGAATTGCCTGAATGTCCTCATTTTCCTGGTGCTTTACAGGTTCCTTGCTTAGGTTGTTATTTACTATTTGATTGTTTGTCTGAGATGGTAGTTCCTTGATTGCTGCATTCTTTACTACTTGAGTGTTAGCTGAGTGTCTAGTATTAAACTTGCTGTTAATCTCTCATTATCTGAGGGTTGATTGCTGGCAAGGAGATATTGTGCTCTTTAAACTTTTTGATTGACTCCTTTGAATGGTATATGGACATTGTTTATCTCTGTGTGTGCCTACTGATGGCTGTTTTATCTGAGTGCCAGGCTTCAGACATTTCTTTATGTGTTTGGTGAAAGAAACTTCATCAAGGCATGCCTTGGGATTCTTTTGCAGTTGTTTTCTTGGGAGAAAAAGGGGCAGAAAGAAAAAGCAAAAAAAGAAGAAGAAGAAGAAAGCTTGCTAGTCCTGCAATCAACAAAGCTTGCCTGATAATAGACAAAATACCATCTGTTGTTTTCCCACTCATGTAGTTAGAGGTTAATGCATTCAGGAACATTACATACCAAATAGCACGTTCCACTGAGAACAATGGCCTGTGACTGGAAATTTCATTGTTTTCTAGAAATAGGTTTCATAAATGTTCAGAAATATTTATTGAGTTCCGCAGAGGGAACTCAACTTTCTTTGTAGGTCCCCATTCCTCGGCTACAGGGTTATAGTTGAGCCAATTTGTTCTAGTTGCAGGTTTCCCAAAAGACTAGAGACCCTCTGTTAAATTCTGCATGTTGGGGAACCTACAGAAAGTTTCTCACATCAGCAATGTATCTCTAGGACCTTACATGCTTAAATAAACCAAGAACGTTTACAAGAAATGTCAAAATGATACCTGTTATGTGCAATCAAAATGCTGCCTGGTTTTTTTTTTGGGGGGGGGGGGGCTCTCATACCTTAACTATAGCCTACAAACACACTTACTCCCATGGAGATCCTTCAGAAATAATGATAGTGGGTTTTACCAAAAGAGAAACTTTCTGCCCTTAAACATGTTTTCTCTTCTTAAAAACTTCCAGTGTTGGAGCATCCACAACATCTGGAGGCAAAGTTATTCCACTGATTAATTGTTCTAACTGTCAGGAAGTTTTCTCCTTAGTTCTAGGTTGCTTCTCTCCTTGATTAGTTTCCACCCATTGCTTCTTGTCCTGCCTTCAAGTGCTTTGGAGAATAGTTTGATTCCCTCTTTTTTGTGGCAACCACTGAGATATTGGAAGATTGCTATCATGTCAACCCCAGTTCTTCTTTTCATTCAACTAGACATACCTAATTCCAGCAACTGTTCTTCATATGTTTTAGCCTCCAATCTCCTAATCATCTTTATTGCTCTCCTCTGCACTCTTTCTAGAGTCTCAACATTTTTTTAAAAAATCAGGAGGACCAAAACTGGATGCAGTATTGCGAGTGTGGCCTTACCAAGGTATTATCAAGTGATACTAACACTTCATGTGATCTAGATTCTATCCCTCTGTTAATGCAGCCAAGGATTGTGTTGGCTTTTCTGGCAGTGTTGGCTTTTTTAAAGAGATAAGTTCTCTGGCTGTAGTCCTGGCCACTTTTGATGCCCCTCCCCTGCTCTTCTATCTTCATTCAGACCAGTTTCAACGACTGAAAAGAATTCCACTATTCAGGGATGGGCTGCTGGGGGTTCACAGGGATTCAAAAGAAACTCTAGCTAAGATTCTGTGCAGCTAGGAGAACCCCCCAAATCCCACTCCTGGCTGGCCCCGCCCACCCCACTCCCTCCCAGGAGTCCCCACACGGCCCGTTTTAGATGCAGGTAAGTGCAAGGTGCACAGGGAGGCTTGGGGAGGGCAAAAAATGGGCCTAGCGGAAGTTCAGAGAGGCCAGAAATGGGCCTGTTTCAGGCCTCCGGAGCCCAGGGGAGACCATTTTTGCCCTCCTGGAGGCTCAAGGAAAACCTCCATAGCTCGAGGAGGACAAAAATGCATTTCCCCCCCCCCCATGGTGCAGGAGGCCGATTAGGCTACACCCACCACGGCCACGCCCATCCAGCAGCCAAGCAGATAACTCCTTGCTAAAATTTTTGAAGCCCATCTCTGCTACTATCTCTGGTCTCTGGCATACTCAAAGTATTGCTTAATGAAACCCATGTATTAGTGGAGAAACACGGGCCCATTTCTGGAATGAAGCGAGATTGCAGCTGACAGGGGGGTTGAATACATTTGCAAGAATAACATGGCCCTGCTTGTTTCATTTACCATATTTTCCCTGAGAATGAAATGCGTTAATAAACAGAGCATTATAGCTCATCTTAGCTGAACAGGGAAAGGGCCGCATTTCAAGCTTCTGTGGGTCACATCCAGCTCCATTCAGCCACTGCCTGGCTAAAAATACTGACAAGCAGCTAATCAACTTCCCACAAAGTGGAGCTTTGCATACTTCACAATAGGGAACCAGATCAAGAGGTAAGAGCTGGAAGAAACAATTACACCCCCCCCACCCCCCGATTTCAAACGAATTCAACCTATTTTAAACAAATAGTGTGAGAATACATTTGGCTTCAGAAAGCCAGATACAAACACTTAGTCCTTAAAATGGCACATTCATTTGTAGTACGCCGAATATCTTCCATACCCAATGGGCACAAGTGAATACACTGTTCATTTTCCCAGTTATTGGGAAAGTTCAAACCATTATTTTTTAATTAAAGGGCAGGTGAATTGTTGGCATATTAAGTTAGCCTCAAAGTGAAATGGGCGGCAAACAAATCAAATAAATAAATCAAGTATTGTATTTTTCAGAATATAAGACACACCCTTTTTCCCCACAAAAAGAGGGTGAAAATCTGGGTGCGTCTTATACACTGAATACAGCATTTTTGGCCTACCAAAACCCTGCCCCCTTTGCAAAAATGGACATGCAGAGGTTTGGGAGGCTTGCAAAGTGCTCCAGGGGGGCTAAGTAGGGCAAAATAAGCAAAAAATGGGCCATTTTTGCTCATTTTTGCCCCCTTCAGCCTCCAGGAGCACCCTTCAAGCCTTCCAAAGCCTCTACATGCCCCCACTTTTTTTGGCAAAACCTAGCCCATTTTTGTGAAAAACGGTCCACTTTTTACTAACTTTTGCCTCCCCAGCCCCCAGGAGCACTTTACAAGCCCCCCAAAACTCTGCATGTCGCCCCTTTTTTTGGCAAAAAAACAAGGCATGAAGAGGGTTTGGGAGGGTTTTTGCAGAGTGCAAAAACTTTTTTTTTTAATTTACCTCTTCAAAATCAAGGTGCGTCTTATACTCCGGTGCGTCTTATAGTCTGAAAAATACGGTATTTCTATTTGCACCAAGCATCACTGTATAAAATTGAGAATCACTGATTTATAAATATAGCTTCTTCATGTTTAGGAAGCTCATGAAAACATGCTTATGCTGAAAGCAGGTAGCATGGTGGGCATAAAATTAATTTTAATTCTTTATATCATGCTGAAAAACTTAAAAAATGTATGTACACCCAATAAAAGAGAATATGTGTAGCTCAGGCTAGACCCACGGAGTCCTAAGTGCTCTTTGTGCTTAGTTGTTTTCTTGCAGAAGTTTCATTACCCATCTCGGTAACATCATCAATGCTAGTGAGTAAGGAGTTTGCTCCCTATTTATATACATTAGCACTGATGATTATCTCTCCAGTCAGGTAATGAAATGTCTTCAAGCTAAGAACCAGGTTTAGAGAGCACCTGGGATTAACATACTTACCAGTGATGTGCGGTGAGGTTTATGGCTGGTGAGGCAAGCGGGCAAAAGCCGCTGTATGGCGGACACGGCAGCAGGGCTTTAAAGTCCCGGCGCCATGTCCGCCATCCCGCTCTCGACGGCGCTCATCTTCCAGACACCTGGAGCCAGGCCCGCCTGGGCCACGGGGTGTTTGGAGGGGGAAGGCAGGATCGGAGACGCGGGAGGTGGAAGAGCCGGCAAGGGTCCTCTGGCACAGTCGAGCGAGCAACAGGCCCTTCCAAAAAGCACTAGGAGAACTCGAGGCTGGTGCTGTGTTATATTAAACAAATAAAAGTGGCGGCTTCGGGAATAGGTAGATCAGCTGCTTTTATCTACGGTAGAGGCAAAAGCCGCCCTGCCGCTATGTCCAAATTAAAGCCCTGACCTGCTGCTATGTCCAAAAGCCCTGCCAGCCGCTATGTCCCACATAAAAAATAAAGTGCCCGCCCATGCGCCAGAAGAGGCGGGTAAAACACACACACACACACACACACATGCTCAAATTACTTACAATAATACAAATTACAATTACTTACAAATTACATTAATTTTGAATTCCTCCCCCCTCCCTCTGACCCACATACCTTTTCCAGCTGTGTCACAGAGGATTTCAACTCTGCTCTTGTCTGCCATGATGAAAATGTAAAAAATGTAAAAAGAAAAAGGCAAAAGCTGCTGAGGTCAGGCTGGGTTAGCTGCTGCCAGAGCCTCCAATGGATGACTCTGCTTAACTGTTTAAAAAAAGCCTCTTAAAAAAGTGCCCTCTACAGGAGGAGGCGAGAGAACCACGTGCCTCATCTACATAAGGAATTTTTTGCCTTTTAACCCTTGCTTAACTCTGTTCAAATGATCATAAAGATAGACTAAAGGAGGACATGGTTCTCTCGCCTTAAACAGTTAAGCACCAAGCAGAGTCATCCACTGTGACTCTGGCAGCAACTACCTCAGCCTTTTTCCTTTTAATTTTTTTTTCTTTTCATGATGACAGTGGTGAGGCCCTGCCTCCCCTGATTGCACGCCACTGATACTTACACACAATTATGCATAGACAAAGTTGCATATTTTCAAACATACTGTCTTTACCATTGATTTGTTGCAAACAAAGAGATATAATGCAATGTATATTTCATGGTTTATGGGAAAATGTAGCAGGAGCACCAATGGTTGTTTAAGTTCCCCAAATATACAGTTAAAACATATTTTTTTCATTACGCTAAAATATATTTATGTTGGATCCAATTGGAACCTGAAATGAAGTCTCTCAAGAAATGCTAAGGGTATAGGCTTGCCTAGTAAATTAAAAAAAAAATCCCAAGAAAGGATTACCAATCAATTTTTGTTTGTTGCAAAAAGAAAAAGAAAGAAGAAAGAAAGAAAGAAAGAAAGAAAGAAAGAAGGGAGGGAGGGAGGGAGGGAGGAAGGAAGGAAGGAAGGAAGGAAGGAAGGAAGGAAGGAAGGCCTTAGAAGAGTGAGGAAAATCCTCAGGGACAATTCACACCCTGGTCATCCCTTCTTTATCGGGAAGGAGATATAGAAGCATAGGCAGCTGCACAAACAGGCTGAAGAACAGTTTTTATCTGTGGGCTGTCAGACTCCTGAATGAAACATAACTCTACAACAACATAGTATGATTGACTTGTGGGGCATACGAGACATGCAATAAATTCACATGGTACAATAGGATGGGGTGTTTTTTAGTAGGATTCACTTGGCTAGGGATTTTTTTTTGTCTTTCACTGTGAGTTGTATTGTGTTGTGGGGGTGCACAAAGGGAGGCTCAGCCAATCTCATTGTATACATGTTGTACTCTGACAATAAAGGTTTTAACTGAATTGGAAGGAAGGAAGGAAGGAAGGAAGGAAGGAAGGAAGGAAGGAAGGAAGGAAGGAAGGAAGGAAGGAAGGAAGGTGAAAGGAAAAAGAATAAGTCAATGTAGCCATCAAAAGTCAGCTTTGATTGCATCCAATGGATTTCTTATACAGTAGAGCAGCAGAGCAGGGGTGAGGAAGCATGGCCTCCTTTATGACTTGTGGACTTCAACTCCCAGAATTCCTGAGCCGGCTGGCTCAGGAATTCTGGGAGTTGAAGTCCACAAGTCATAAAGAGGGTCATGCTTCCTCACCTCTGCATCAGAGGTGATATTCAGCAGGTTTTGATCAGTTCTGGAGAACCGGTAGTGGAAATTTTGAGTAGTTTGGAGAAACGGTAAATACCACCTCTGGCCCTGCCCCCATCTATTCTCTGCCTCCCAAGTCCCAGCTGATCGGGAGGAAATGGGGATTTCCCCCCTGGATTGGGTGAGAATGGAGATTTTACAGTATCTTTCCCCTGCCATGCTCACCAAGCCACACCGACCAAGCCACACCACACCCGCCAAGCCACGCCCACAGAACCAGTAGTAAAGATTTTTGAATCCCACCACTGCTCTGCACATAGAGATCGAGAAGGCAACAGAACTTGCAGCTCTCAAAAAAAACACCTGTAAAATAACAGATTTGAGACTCAAAAATGGTAGAACTGAAAAGTGGAAAAAAGATCATTCAAATGCATGGAGTTCTTTTTGCTCTTGGTAGTTCTTCTCCCTTGCATTATCGACAGCTGGGGTAACACTACTTACTCCATCACTTGCCACAGACTGAATATATATTAAACCAGTAGGAAACCTATAGCTATTTAGATGTTGCTGAACTACTGGCATCCATCACCATTAGCTATGCCACCTGGGGCTCCTAGAGGCGGTTAGTTCTTTCTCGCTCTTTTTTTTGGGGGGGGGGAGAAAATTGTAAGAGCTGCTTCAAGAGGCTGAACATCTGCACTGCCTTTTAAGCACCCTTCCTAAACCTACGGCAGATTGAGGATGCGAATGTTCAGATGTAATTTATGTGATCGAGTCTGCTCGCACCTTGGGGGATTAAACCAACCATTTGTGTGTATGTGTGTGTGTGTGTGTGTGTTTTGTTTCTGAACGTCAGGCACTTGGCGAGGCAACGGCTAATCAGTACCGAGCAGATAATGACTGCATTCATTTTAACCCTGGAAAGGACTCGCTAAGCATTTATTTCTTGACAAGGCTGCAAATGATCCATCCTCATTTTCTCCAATTATTTCCTGAAATTTCTTGCAATTATGCCCCAATTTTATTCCAGAGGACAACTTGACAAAAATGTGTGCTCCTCTTGTCGCCTTCTTGTTTTATTTGGAATTTGCTTTTAAAACAGCAAAAGCTTCGTGGATGTGGCATTCTGTTATACATTTTTACTACAGTTCCTGGCATCTGATACATCCATTTTTTTTCTCCCCACCCGTACAGTTTTAACTTTCTTTATGCTGTGTTTTATAAATGTTTGGGTTGGTGTGAAATGCCCACTCTGAATAATGTGTCATTTCCAAGGGAGGGTGTGTGTGATAAGTGTTACTGAAGATGTGGTGTGATTTACAGACTCACTAACTTGATGAAGGGCATTTTGACCAGTGACAAAATGTTTCACTCACATGTGCATCTAAATGATAACAACAGTCCATCAGGAGGGCATGAATGAATATGTTGGTGGGAGAAGACAAATGGGTTATGAACTGGCAATCAGTTTGTTCCCATCCAGCTGAAGAAATGAAACAATCGGATTTCTGCCAGATGTGATCATTGTTAGTTGAGCAGCATATGAGGCTTAAAAAGAGGACAAGAGAAATGATCAAAGAATTTTGGTGCCCAATGTATGCCATACCGAGGCTTGGTGGTACAGTAGTTAGAATAATAGCAATAGCAGTAGACTTATATACCGCTTCATAGGCCTTTCAGGCCTCTCTAAGCGGTTTACAGAGAGTCAGCATATTGCCCCCAACAATCTGGGTCCTCATTTTACCCACCTCGGAAGGATGGAAGGCTGAGTCAACCCTGAGCCGGTGAGATTTGAACCGCTGACCTGCTGATCTAGCAGTAGCCTGCAGTGCTGCATTTAACCACTGCGCCACCTTGGCTCTAGAATGCAGTACTGCAGGCTAATTCTGCCAACTGCCAGCAGTTCGATCCTGACAGGCCTGAAAGTTGACTCAGCCTTCCATCCTTCTGAGCATTTTTTTTTTTTTTGCCATTTGGTACTGTCCATGGACAGTAAAATACACTTGCTCCTTGGGAAGAAAGCTATGGCAAATCTAGACAGCATACTAAAAAGCAGATATATCACCCTGCTAACGAAAGTGCATATATTCAAGGCTACGTTTTTCCCAGTTGCAATGTATGGATGTAAAAGTTGGACCATAAGAAAGGCTGAGCGCCAAAGAATGGAGGCCTTTGGACTCTGATCCTGGAGAAGATTCCTGCGAGTCCCTTGGACTGCAAGGCAATCAAACCGGTCAGTCCTAGAAGAGATCAACCCTGACTGCTCTTTAGAAGGCCAGATCCTGAAGATGAAACTCAAGTACCTTGGCCACCTAATGAGAAGGAAGGACTCACTAGAGAAGAACCTAATGGTGGGAATTATTGAGGGCAAAAGAAGAATGGGATGACAGAGAATGAGGTGGCTGGATGGAGTCACTGAAGCAGTCGGTGTGAGCTTAAATGGACTCTGTGGGAAGGCTTGGAGGAATATTGTCCATGGGGTCACGATGGGTCAGACATGACTTCGCAATTAACAACAACAATCGGTGCATTCATATTCATCAGTAACTATTGAATGGCACATCCTTGGAAAGCATAAACAGCCAGTTCATACCATCGGACAAATCTCGCCTTGAGTCCAGCTTGGGAGTCTACTGTTTCTTTCTAAAGATAACCCACCAAACAAGCTTTGGGAAACGTCATCTCCATTGAACTTAAATAGAGGTGTAGTGTATTCTGGCACTTACCCTAACCAGCTGCTGTGGGAAGGGTCCTCTCGAATTTTCTGGCACGTTGATGGGTGGGATGACCCAATCTCGCTTTTGACGCCTGAGTCCATAAGAATTCTGGTGATGACGCCACGGGAGCAAAATGTTGCCAGGTTCTTGAAGGTCTGCTGTCATGTTCTTCTTTCCTTTCTGTTGATTTGGGAAAGAAGGGAGGGGGAGGGGAAAGTCTCATTATTTGGCTTTCATGGAGTTTCATGAAATAACAGCAAACAAAAACAAGGAGTCAGTTGTTGTTGTTATTGTTTGTTTTTGCTCTCCCGCGCGTGAGAGAAAAATCGCTTGTCAGAACCGTTGTTATGTTGAGGCTTATTTGAGCTGGAAGATTCCTGGAGAAAAAAAATAATAATATTGTTCTTATAATAAAGCAAACATTTCTGCATTACAGCAGCGTGGGGTGCTTTTATTGACATATGTGCTGTGGCTTCATTTTTTACTCATGTTTGGAGCTGTCATTAGACAATCAAGCCTTCTTTCACGACGGATTGTCTTCATTATACCAGCGGCTGGAAGCTTGATCAGCTCCTTTGAGGATGAAAATCTGCAGATTTCTAATAAATACAATAAATCACAAGAGCCAAAGGGAACAAACCACAAATAGTCGCAGCATTACCGGAGGGAGGTCAAAGACCATTATAAATGAGCATTCGTCAATAGCTCTGAATTTGAAACTAGGTGTCAGGCCTGCAGTGGTTCCTTTAAGAATCTTTGGCCTGCCACACTCTCATTAAGGGGGGGGATTAGCAAGGGGTAGAATGTGTTGTTTTCAAAATAAAAAATTCCTTTCTAGAAGCTCAAGGACATCTTTTGTCTCCAAAACCTTTGCACCTGATCGGAAGCAGTTGGGTGTAGGTGCTAGCGTGGAAGAAGATTGGACCATGTGATGGACTGTGGGTGTGGGGACAAGATCATGAACTTTTAACTGGGTGGGATTCTAATGTAACTTCCAGAATTGGGATTCCATAGCACGATGCCAACATGCCTGTCTTATTAAATTGGAATTTTAAGGATAGTTTTGCCTTTGACTCTGATTTAATTCTGCATGATATTTGGAACATTGACACTAGGACTGAAAGTCATCAGGAAAGATCCAAATACCTAAAAAAGGTAAAGGTTCCCCTCCCACATATGTCCTAGTCGTTCTGGCTCTAGGGAGCGGTGTTCATCTCTGTTTCAAAGCCAAAGAGCCAGTGCTATCCAAAGACATCTCCATGGTCATGTGACCGGCATGACTAAATGCCGAAGGCGCATAGAATGCTGTTACTTTCCCACCAAAGTAGTCCCTATTTTCTCTACTTGCATTTTTACGTGCTTTCAGACTGCTAGGTTGGCAGAAGCTGGGACAAGTAACAGGAGCTCACTCCGCTACGTGGCACTAGGGATGTGAACCGCCAAACTGCCGACCTTTCTGATCGACAAGCTCAGCATCTTATCCGCTGAGCCATCACGTCTGTGTCAATATGCCTAGTCCTCAGCTTACAACCACAACTGAAACCAGAATTTCCATTGTGAAGCAAGATGGTTGTTAAGCGAGTCATTCAAATTTTATGACCTTTGCCACGGTTGTTAAGGGAATCACGGCAGTTGTTAAAGGAACCGTGCAATTAGGTGAATCTGGCTCTACTTGGGAAGGTTACAAATGGCGATCACATGATCCCGTGGCCCTGCAATTGTTGTAAATACATGCCAATTGCCAAGCACTTGACTTTTGGTCAGGTGACTGTGGGAAGTCTGTAATGGTCGTATGTGTGAGGAATGGCTTTAAGTCACTGTTTTCAGAGCCGTTGCAACTTTGAATGGTTGCTAAATGATTGGTTGTACATCCCAGTCTACATACTACTTGAACATCAGAGGTGGGTTTCTACTGGTTCGGACCAGTTCGGCCAAACTGCTAGTGGTTTGCCGGCCTGGGTCACTGGAACCAGCAGCAACCCAGGCCTGCCACACCTCTAAACCGGTTCCCTGGTCAGCATGGCATGTTTTTTTTTCATTTTTAAATGTTCTGCACATGCTCAGACCTATTTATGGGCAACTGTGTACATGCATGGAGCGTGCGACTGGTGTGTGTGCAAGCGAAGCATGCACATGTGCACAAAATTGCACACACACTGAACCGGCAGTAATGCTGGCAGCAACCTGCCCCTGTTGTACATGACCAGTTTATCACAGCTAGGAAGAAGGAGGGCGCCATTTTGGTCTGGTGCTGAAGACACCCGTCTAGAAACAACCAGGAGACAGTGAGTTCTAGTTCCATCTTAGCTATGAAAGCCAGCTAGGTGATTTGAGCCAGTCACTCGTTTTCAGTCCAACTATCTCGATTGGTTTTTCTAAGGAAAATGGAAAGAGGAAGGAGTATTCAGTATGCCCACCACCCTGAGTCATTTATTAAAAAAAAAAAATCATATTTTTTGGAGTATAAGACGCACCAAGATTTTGAAAAGACAAATTTTTTAAAAAAGTTTTTGCACTCTGCAGACCTCCCAAAAATGGCCCATTTTTCGCAAACACGAATCCTTTTGTTGTCAGAAAAGGCATGCATAGCCTTTAGGCTTATAGAGTGCTTCTTGGGGCTGGGGGGGGCTCATTTTTGCCCTCCCCAGCCCCCAGGAGCTCTCTGAAAGCTTTCTACAGGCTTTGCACAGCCATTTTTGGTGAAAGGGGTGGGATTTCGGGAGGCAAAAAATGTTGTATTGTGTATATAAGACACACCCAGATTTTCCCCTTCTTTTTTGAGGGAAAAGGGTGCGTCTTATACTCCAAAAAATACAGTAATAAAGATGAGATTTTTAAAAATCCCAGATTTCCTGGGTTTCCTCAGTATTATAATCCATGGCAAGAACAGAGGGCTAGAATTGTGTAGGAGTTAAATCTTGGGATGGAACTGAGATGTTGATGCTCAAGTCTCATATAAACATAGGTCTCCTTTGGATAATTTTGAACCCATCCTTTATTTTAGCTGGCCTACCTTTTCTGAGAAACACATATTCCACATATCTCAACAGAAAAGGGAGAATCTAAAGGTAGCAAGCGGGGGGGGGGGGAATACAACTGCTTTAAAATGTTGCAGGCAGATGCCAGATTTGTACTCTTGGGCACTTCAAAGTACCGTTTAAAGATCAAATCCAGAGTGGTGTTTTCACATTCCTACTTTGTGTAATTCAGTATTTCATTATTTTGTCTCTTTCTTCTTAGCTGCCTAAAGTGCCCAAGTGAGGGGAGAGGGAGGTAACGACTATGTGCATGGGAGCCTGCTGAGTTGAATAGAACTAAGAGGTTTAGAGCGAATTGTTTTCAACTTTCCTAAATGGACTGCATACAGCTGCTCCTGTATCTTTCTTATACGGTGGCACTAAATCCTTAGGGAATCCCATTTAATCTCCTTCTGCCATTCTCGATGCTTTTACAAGAGCAGTCAAGGCACAGCTCTTTTGAATGGGATTTATCTGTTCATTATGTTTAAATGCTCATTTTGAATGTTTTGTTTCTGTCTCTAGTATTTTAATTTTTGTTCGCCAATGCTAAAGTGCTCTGGGACTTTAGAATTCAAACAGACAGACTCCTGCCACACAACATTCCGGACTTTACAACTGTTGATAAAACAGTCAAAAGAGTCGGGATAGTAGATGTGGCAGTACCTGAAAACGGCAGAATAAAAGAGAAAGGACCAGAGAAGACCTGCAAATAGAAATAGAACGATTGTGGCTAAAGAAAGCAAAGGTCCCACCAATAGTAATAGGCACCTTGGATGCAATCCCCCCCAAAAAACTGGAGCACCATTTGAACACTATCAGCATTGACAAATCTGCCATCAGTCAATTGCAAAAGGCAGCTTACAACCTGTGACAATATCTCTCACACCATCAAACATCAACAACTTCTTTTCCCAGATCCTTGGGAAGGACTCAACAGGTGGATAAAAATGCCAAATCCATATAATCTGGTTGATTATATGATGAACTATAAGAATAGTGATTAAAAATGATAATAATGGAATGACAAAGTAGAAACAAGGGTGGGTTGCCTGCAAACAATAACTGGTGGGATGATAGTATAGAGAAAATCATAAAAAATGAAGAAGCTAAAGTTCATTTAGCTGAGACCTTGGAATTCAAGCAGATAAGCACTGGCCACATAAAATGCTGGATTTAACAACTGTCAATAAGAAAACAAAAAACAAAAAAAAATGTCGATAGTGGAGGTAGCAGTACCTGCAGACAGAAGAAGAGAGGAGAAAGGACTGGGGGCAATCACAAAATACAAAAACCTGCAAAAAGATTTGTGGCAAAAGCAAGTAAAAGTAGCGCTATTAGTAATAGGCACCTTGAGTACAATCCCAGAACAACTGGAACACCACTTGAATACCATCAACATTGACAAACTCACCATCGGTCAATTACAAACAGCAGCTTTAGTCAGAAGAGCTTACATCTGGCAACAATATCTTTAACCCCTCATACATCAACATGTCTAGCCCAGGTCTTTGGGAAAGATTTGATGCATGGATAAAAATGTCAAATCCAGTGTGAAAATCTGGATGGCTATGTGACAAATTTGACTCGGCACTATTCTGGACAGGGGTGTCCACAGGGAAAGAGGATTAAAACAGTCAAGACTGTAGCCATGAGTTTGCTTTTAGAGGTGGGACTTTCATCATGGAGTTGCAAGTATCATCATGATTCAAATTTTATTTATATAAATATATGTATGTATGTATGTATGTATGTATGTATGTATGTATATATATATGTATTGCGTCACAACCCCTGGTATGCCCAAATATGGGAGGGAGCATGCTGCTTTCCTTTTCTGTCTTTCGACTCACCCTAGGAGCCGAAATATATATCCTTTTTACCAGCAGATGGAGTCAGGCTGTCAATCTTGTATCACTGATCTATAGGATTTATGTGAAGTTTAGGAACACAGTGTTTGAAACATACATTAAGTGACCTATGTTATCATCATCTAATTCACATTTAATCCGTTTGGCTAGCAATTCTTTTAAAAAATCGTGTTTGTTGAACAGTAGCTGACAAATGTTTACAAGGAACTAAATAACCTGACTCCATAATGTGTAGAAAAGAAGAAGAAAACAAAATTCACTCACCCACACAAAATAGCTAGAAAGACAGATAATAATCCTTTTCGCATTTGCCATATATCAAGAGTTTTACTGATAAGAATTCTGTCATAATTTTAGATGTATAATCTACCCAGATTCTGATTCCTGCCTGTGGTGTTCCTTTATTTTACATGACTACTATCTCCATACTGTAAGAAAGTTCTCACATCATGTACTCTAAATGTGCTTTCAGGCCCCCAAAGTTGAGAACCCTGATGTAGGAGTTTGGTCTAATGGTTAAGGCACCAGGCTAGATACTGGGAGACCATGAGTTCTAGTGTTACCTTAGGCATAAAAGCTGGCTGAGTGACTTTGGGCCAATCACAAGAGACTGTGAGTTCTAGCCCCACCTTAGGCATAAAAGCCAGCTAGGTGACTTTGGCCAATCACCAAGAGACTGTGAGTTCTAGTCCTGCCTTAGGCATGAAAGTTGGATCAGTTATTCAGCCAAAATTACTTTAAATGTTCTGCTGAATTAGCTATTGATCTAAAATTTCAGAAAAGGAAGTTGGCTTTGTAACTCAAAAGATGGAAATGGGCGAAGCAGAGATAGATGTTGGTCAATAGTTAATGGGACAGAGATCAGTAGTCCAAGACCCAAACTGCATTCACCTATTCAAGCATAACTGCTTTTTTTTTTTGGGGGGGGGGGGGCAAAGGATTTCTGATGGAAGAAGGCAAATGATGGATTATCTTTTGGACATGTGCATTTTTCATACATAGAAACCTCAGATTATCTGTGACTCTGAGGGTCTTCCATCCTCCCACCATCAGAACTGATGAAGCCTCCTGGATGGGAAGCAAAACGTTTTCTTCTCCTTCCTCCAGGAAAAAAAACAAAACAAAGCCCAGTTGCCTTTTGAAGAAAAGCATTGTTGAGATAACCACGACCTGGATGACTAAGAATCTCCACAGACAGTCAGATCGAATAACATACACATTTCAGTGCACTTACTTCAAATGAGCCAAGAGGAAAAATGGAAGGAAAAAAGCACAGAAAAATAATAATAAAAAGACGATATAAATTATGATTCAAAGGAATGATATATATGAATGAAGCCAGTCTGATATCCCAAGAGATCTAGGAAATACAGAATGTGAAAACCTGCATCAGTACCATCTCACATACATTTCCCCCCTATTACCCTGTTCTTCTTCTTTCTTAAAATTAAAGATAATTGAAGATAGTGCTCAACTGTCTGTCATCTCTCATTTACCAAAGCTATTTGTCCTTTATTTGTAGATAACAATGATGTACATTTTAAATGTTAATAGATCACTTCATATTTATGTATATGTATATGTGTGTATATATATGTATGTATGTATGTATGTATATTTGTATTTAGTAACACAATATATATATATATATATATATATATATATATATATATATATATGTGTGTGTGTGTGTGTGTGTGTGTGTGTGTGTGTGTGTGTGTGTGTTTGTGTGTGTGTGTATACCTCCCTTTATTTATTTATATAAAGGTATATATATATACACATACATACATACATACATACATACATACATGGGTGTGTGTGTGTGTGTTTGTGTGTCTGTGTGTGTGTGTGTTTGCATTTAACATTACACTAAAGTTATCCAGGAATTCTAAATATTATCTCTGCCAGTTATTCTTCATATTTCTTCCTTCTCCTTCCCCAAACCATTACTTTTAGATAACTAGAGATTTTAGATAACTGCAGAGTTTCCCAATCCAAAATTGGTGGTGCGGATTGATGTCAGATTTGATCAGCAAACCAGCACATCAAATCCCCATGGGAAGTAGAGGAAAAGTCCAAAGGTTGTATCTACGCTTCGGAGGAAGCATGGCTGGTCCATCTCATTCACAGCAGCTAGATAAAGTTGGTAGAGAAAACACACACACACACACAAACACACAAACACACATCCCTATCTCTCCCTCTTCATTTCAAATAATGGCTGCATGATAGAAAATTTAATTGGCTTTTCATTGCTTGCACAATCCAAAGAGTTCATGCTCCCGGCTCCCACCCTGTTGTTTACAAGTACCTCAGGTAATCAAGCACGCACCACACGTTCCTTTTCTTTCCTCAAAGCCTCCTTGTCACCCCTTCAAATGATCTTTTGTACTGAGAACCTCTCTTTGTTGATGATGTATTCTCCTGAAACATGTAAATAAATTGCCCACATTTTCTGATGTTCAAAGCTGAGTCAAAGTGTATGGATAAAACTCTGGTGCGTCTGAACATCAAGCAACCCACTTTTCTGACTGAAATGTTGCAAGCAGGTTTCAAAAACCACAACCGCCTTACTTTTGGGGTGGGGTAGAAAGGTGGTGTGGGAGTTCCATTCTCTTTTGAAAGCAAATTCTCAAAACTGAGGCTCGAAGCTGGAGTTTATTCCAGTAGTTCCAGAAGCTCATAGACATGTGTAGCTTCTAAGGTAAAGGTTCTCCTCATACATATATGCTAGTCATTTTTGACTCTAGGGCAGGGGTGTCCAAGCTTGGGAACTTTAAGAGTTGTGGACTTCAACTCCCAGAATTCCCCAGCCAGCCATGCTAGCTGGGGAATTCTGGGAGTTGAAGTCTTAAAGTTGCCAAGGTTGGATACCTCTGACTTAAATCATCATTTGTGTCCTGAGGAGAGTTTGGAATTAAAAAAATACACAAAATCCGGAACCTGGCTGGGGAATTCTGGGAGTTGAAGTCCACAAGTCTTAAAGTTCCCAAGTTTGGACACCCCTGCTCTAGGGGGTGGTGCTCATCCCCGTTTCAAAGCCAAACAGCCAACATTATCCGAAGATGTCATGTGGCTGCCATGACTAAACGCCGAAGGGCGCATGGAACGCTGTTGCCTTCCCACCAAAGGTGGTTTCTATTTTTTCTACTTGCATTTTTACAAGCTTCCGAACTGCTAGGTTGGCAGAAGCTGGGACAAGTAACGGGAGCTCACTCCATTAAACAGCACTAGGGATTCGAACCTCCCAACTGCTGACCTTTCTGATCGACAAGTTCGTTGTCTTAGCCACTGAGCCACCACGTCCCTGATTGGCTTCTAAAGTTAAGCAAAAGCCTAGTAACAAGAGAAGAAGTTGAACAAAAATCCTATCAAAGCAATATAGATGGGAGCAAAAGTGTGTGTGTGTGTGTCTGTCTGTCTGTCTGTCTGTCTGTGTCTGTGTGTCTGTGTCTGTGTGTCTGTGTGTGTGTGTTTTGAGGAAATAAAAAAAAATAGTCAAAGTGGTGGCTGCAACTATTCACTTGAACCCCTGCTCACTTTTTACACATGTTGTAAATAGATTGCCCATTAAGAGGGGCAGGGCTTCAATTGGGCTATCAGAGCCACCATTTTGATTTCCCCAACCTTCCTATGGATAGCCCAATGTACCAGAGGTGCTATTCAGCCGGTTCAGACTGGTTCGCCCCAACCGGTAGTGGAAATCGCAGGTAGGGGGCGGGCCCGCCCACCGCCCACTCACCCTGGCTCTATGTCCTCCTATTTAGGCACATTTTCAAGCTGCATGCATGGGTGCAAGCCACATGTACGATCAAAGTGCATACATGGAAGGCAAGCACATGCTCCACAATGGACTTTAAAACGCCCACATTTTGGCAACCTTATGGAGGCTATTTGCCATTGCCTTCTTCTACAATATTCTTTTAATGGAATGATTGCTAAATTCTAGCTTTTCATCACAATACTTCCAGGTTTCTACAGCTTTCTTGATTGCTGGCATTTTATCAGATGTTACTTTGCATATCCATCCATCCATCCATCCATCCATCCATCCATCCATCCATCCATCCATCCGAATAGGTATAATTAGTTATACTAAATGTGGTTTGTTTTTTTAAAGGCAACTGGACTTCCTTTGTTTCCTTGTTTCTTTCCTTGAAGACGTTTTGTTTCTCATCCATGGAGCTTCATCACTTCTGACTCAAAAATGATTGTCAGAACTGAAGAAGATTCTTGGATGAGAAGCAAAATCTTCTCTTGAAGGAAAAACAAAGGAAGTCCAGTTGCCTCTTGAAGAAGCACCTTTGGGACAACCATGGCCTGAATGGTTGTCCAGGATGTCTATGGAGAGAATTTCCATGGATATTTAGCTACATAATTACTTACAACTTCTAGTGAGATTGATGGCTACATAAATGGTAGAAGGATAGATGATGGATCGATGGATGGATGGATATAGATAGATAGGTAAAATAGATGGATGGATGGAGATAGATAGATAAATAGATAGATAGATAGATAGATAGATAGATAGATAGATAGATAGATAGATAGATAGATAGAGATGGATGGATGGATGGATGGATGGATGGATGGATGGATGGATGGATAGATAGATAGATAGATAGATAGATAGATAGATAAATAGATAGATATAGCACTTAGATATATACTGCTTCACAGTACTTCACAGTCCTCTCTAAACAGTTTACAGAGTCAGCATATTTTCTCCAACAATCTGGGTCCTCATTTTACTGAACTTGGAAGGATGGAAAGCTGAGTCAACTTTAGTCAACCTGAATCAACCAAGATAGATAGATAGATGATACATAGATAGATACTGTAGATAGATAAACAAGAGATAATTGACACATAGATGAGATAAATGATGGATAGATGGTAGGTAGGTAGGTAGGTAGGTAGATGGGGGTGGATGGATGGATGCTAAAATCTAAGTTAAATTGACTTATTTAACACTTGCTACAACTTCAAATTGTAGTATGAGGACTCTGGAGTCATTGCTTTCTCATTCGGTTGCCAGCAGAAACAGTGAATATGGAATAAAACCAGCTTTCTCCTTACGCTACAGTTAGCAGTAACCAGTCCAGCCAGCTGGCTCTTTGCCATTTCGAGCCAACCTTCCCTGATATTCATCAGCCCCTGGCTATAGAGACATCTGGACATTATTACCCAGTCGAGCATTTCACCAGCCTATTTACATAAAAGAATATTAAATTATGTGTACCAGCCTAATTGGCAGCTTTTTGGATCCCACTCATGTTAAGAAAAGACAGAAACCATTCTGAGTTTGAGAAATGGGGTCTGTTAATGGGTAAAATTATTAATTTTACAGATATACCTACATGTATATTTATCATGGTTTTCCCTTTTGGGTAAGCAATGTTATATAACGTACAAATAAAAGAAATAAGTAGCAATCAAGTATCTGTGACAGTGGAAGGATATAAATATGACAAATAGTTAAATAAGCTGAAGATTAGAATTTGGTAGATACTCTGACCAAGAAGCTAAAGTAATAGTGAATGGAGAGGTGACAAAAAAAATGAAATACAGAAAGGCAGGGTGTCCTCTATCCCCATTGCTATTTATATTGTCTCTAGAAGTATTAACAAGGATAATACAGAAAGAAACTCCAATTAAAGATCTCAAAATTAGGAAAGAAGTCTATGAACTGCAAGCATTTATAGACAACTTAGTTTTTATTCTTGAAGAACCACTAAAATTGGGTCTAAGGCTGATGGAGGTACTAGAAGACTATGGGAAGGTAGTCGGATTGAAAATTAATAAAGATAAAACCAAAATGATAGTTAAAAGGGTAGATTAGCAATGAAAGTCTTGGAACAAAAATTCAGATACACGATACATTTATATCTAAAGAGGTCAAAATTGTGCAGGCAATGGTTTTTCCTGTGATATTTTATGGAAGTAAATATCGGACCTTAGGTAGCTGGTTAGAAAGGGAATAGAATCCCAATGTGAAGAGCAACAAGGATGAAAAAAGGGCTGGAGGCTAAAACTTGAGAGACCGCCTGCTGCCAATTACCTCCCACAGACCCATTAGATCTCACAGGGTTGGCCTCCTCCGGGTGCCATCTACCAGCCAATGCCACCTGGCTATTATCCGGGGGAAGGCCTTCTCTGTGGCAGCTCCGGCCCTCTGGAATGAACTCCCCACAGGGATTCGGACCCTCACCTCTCTCCAGGCCTTCCGAAAAGCCGTCAAAACCTGGCTTTGCCCACAGGCCTGGGGGTGATGAGTTCCCTCCCCTCTCGACATGTATGGTTGTTTGACTGTTGTTTACTTTTATTATTTGTATTTTGTTTTTTATGTTCCCCTTTTCCCCCCTTGAATTGTTCGCCGCCCTGAGTCCTCCCGGAGAAGGGCGGCATACAAATAATAAAATTCTATTCTATTCTATTCTATTCTATTCTATTCTATATGAAGAATGGTTTCAGGAATCTAATCTTATGAAAAGCAAGATTAGGGGTGACATGACATCAGTGTTCCAATTCTTGAAGGGCTGCCACATGGAAGAGTGGGTCAACCTATTTTCCAAAGCACCTGAAGGCAGGATAAGAAGCAAGGGATGGAAACTAATCAAGGAGAGAAACAACCTAGAGGTTTCTTGAGAAGTTTCCTGAGAGTTAGAACAATGAACTTGAGTCCAGAAGTTGTGAATGCTCCAACAATGGAAGTTTTTAAGAAGAGACTGGACCTGTCTGAAATGGTAGGGCTAGAAGACTTCCAAGGTCCCTTCCAACTCTGTTATTCTGTAATGTTGCAGGTCATGCTTGAAAAGTAGACCCACATATGTCAGTGGTTCCCAAACTTGGCAACTTTAAGACTTGTGGACTTCAACTCCCAGAATTCTCCAGCCAGCTCTGCTGGCTGGAGAATTCTGGAAGTTGAAGTCCACAAGTCTTAAAGTTGCCAAGTTTGGGAATCACTGGCATATTGGTAAGGATAAATGAAAATGCTCCTTCCCTCCCCCAACACAGACCCACACAAATTACCAGCTACTTTTCTTCAGTAATGAGAAAACACACTGATGTAGGAACAAATATTTGCATGCATTTGCTTTGCAAATATACATGGCTGCTGTTGGCAATTGCACTGGAAAAACATGTTCCTTTTTGTAATAAAAATAAAATAAACAGAAAAATAAGGCACCCAGTTTTGTGCCCATTTTTTTAACTTAAAAGAGGATGATTTCACTCGGCATTGCCATGCCAGGCAAAATAATATAAAATTGCTTATGCATTAGTGCTTGTGTATGTAGGTCAGTCAGTTTGCCAAAGAATGAATATCAGCTATTTTCAAAGACGAAACAGAGGCATAAGAAGCATTTTTCTCCCTTTCTCTCCCCCTGCCTTATTCCAATATAAATTTTAGCATAGTAGAATAACAGAGTTAGAAAAGACCTTGAAGGTCTTCTAGTCCAACCCACTGCTCAGGCAGGAAACCCTATACCGTTCCAGACAAATGGCTCTCCAACATTTTCTTAAAGACTTCCAGTGTTGGGGCATTCATAACTTCTGGAGGCAAAGTTATTCCACTGATTAATTGTTCTAACTGTCAGAAAATTTCTCCTTAGTTCTAGGTTGCTTCTCTCCTTGATTGGTTTCCACCCATTGCGTCTTTTACTGCCCTCAGGTGCTTTGGAGAATAGCTTGACTCCCTCTTCTTTGTGGCAACCCCTGAGATATTGGAATCTGTAACTTAGCTACCTCATACATCTGATGAAGTGTAATCCGCAGCTTACAAACGTTTATACAGATAGGATCCTTACAATGCAATAGCAGAGTTGGAAGGGACCCTAGAGGTCTTCTAGTCCAAGCCCCTCCCTAGACAGGAAACTCTATACCATTTCAGACAAATGGCTATCCAACATCTTTTTAAAGACTTCCAGTGTTGGAGCATTCCCAACTTTTGGAGGCAAGCTGTTCCTGATTAACTGTTCTAACTGTCAGGAAATTTCTCCTCAGTTCTAAGTTGCTTCTCTCCTTAATTAGTTTCCACCCATTGCTTCTTGTCCTACACTCAGGTGCCTTGGAGAATAGTTTGACTCCCTCTTCTTTGTGGCAACCCCTGAGATATTGGAAGACTGCTATCATGTCACCCCTAGTCCTTCTTTTCATTAGACATACCCAGTTCCTGCAACCGTTCTTCATATGTTTTAGCCTCCAGTCCCCTAATCATCTTTGTCGCTCTTCTCTGCACTCTTTCTAGGGTCTCCACATCTTTTCTACATCGTGGCAACCAAAACTGAATGCTGTATTCCAAGTGTGGCCTTACCAAGGCCTTATAAAGTGGTATTAACACTTCACGTGATCTTGATTCTATCCCTCTGTTTATGTAGGGATAGAATCAAGATCACGTGAAGTGTTAATACCACTTTATAAGGCCTTGGTAAGGCCACACTTGGAATACGGCATTCAGTTTTGGTTTCCTTGATTTACAACAGTTCTTTAATGGCCATTCAATGTTGCAGTGACACTGAAAAAAGTGACGCATGACCGTTTTTCACAGTTACGACCTTTGCAGCATCCCCATGATCATGCGATCGAAATTCAGATGCTTGGCACACCGTTCCTATTTATGACGGTTGCTGTGTCCCAAGGTCACCTTTTGTGACCTCCTGACAAGCAAAGTCAATGGGGAAGAGAGATTCGTTTAACAAAACACGTGTTACTAACTTTATCAACTGCAGTGATTCACTTAGCAGCGGTGGCAAGAGAGGCCGCAAAATGGGGGGAAACTCACTCAACAAATGTCTCTCGTAACAACAGAAATGTGGGGCTCAGTTATACTCCTGCCTATATATTTAAATAAATGATTCTGAAATGGTGCTACCAGATACTTCCTAATTTGTGACTGATCAACATGGATGCTATCCAGAGGTGGTATTCAGCCAGTTCTGATAGGGTCGGGAGAACCGTTAGCAGAAGTTTTAGGTAGTTCGGAGAACCGGCAAATAGGCTGGCCCCGCCCACACTACCTCCCAGCCTCCCAGCTGATCTTCTTTTGTTGCCCCGAACAGGAGAAGAGAGCTGGAAAGCAAGTTAGGTGGGTGGGGAGGGAATGGGGATTTTGCAGTATTCTTCCCCCGCCATGCCCACAAAGCCACACCCACAAAGCCACGCCCACAGAACCCATAGTAGAAAAATTTTGAATCCAACCTCTCATCCTATCCTTCAAGAAAAAAAAAGATGGGACAACCAACATTATTTTGTATTTCAGATTTCAATTGATTGATCTCTTGATACACCTTGGTATCTTTAGCAGGGAAGTGCTTTTCATTGTTTTCCTTTTTCCGTATCTTTGTCCTCCCATTAAAAAATCATCGTGACTGTCTAGCAGTTACATTTGCAAATAGTTGTAAGTTTCATAGTGAATTTCACCCAAGGCATCTTTACATCATGTCCTAATTATCACCAGAGCACAAATTTCTACTTGTGAATGATTTGTGTCAAAAGGGCTTTGATGGACCGGCCTTTTAACTAAGGCTCTTCTTCTGGGTGTGATGCTTCAAGGCAGCGACTAAATTAATTTGTTTGGATAAAAGTCCTTTGCTGATTGACAAACAAGAGCAAATGGGACAGCGCACTTCTGCCTCAGAGATAATTCAAAGATGATTCAAAGGTCACCACTCAGAGTGGATCTATGGGAGGGAGGGATGGATGGGCGGTCTCTACATATGGTTAATTAATTAATTAATTAATTAATTAATTAATAGCCTTAACACTCTCTATACACATATATAGCATTTTTACATGGGATGCCCATAAGCTATAGTCAAAAAAAAAAAAAAAGCCAAGATGGTGGCCTTGAAAAAGTGGGATTGAATCCCTGCCTGTTTTCTTTTTTTATAAAAATGTTTTTATTAAACAGTGTTTTTATTTTTATTTTTTAAAAACAAATATCATCTTTGCAACATTTCCACATCGGTAAACTCCATTATACTCTTTTTAACCGTACATGTATACCTTGACAAACTATATCAATATCAGTGGGGGCTGCAGGCGGTACGCTGCAGTACAGGTGTACAGGTGCATGCCGAGAGCACCGGGTACCATTCCAGAGAACCAGCCCCCCCTCCTGCCCGACTTACCTGTATTTGAGCTCTTCGGTGCTTCCGTGTACAGAGCGTATGACACCTGTGTGATGCTCCACCAAGCAGCTGGAGCATTGCGAAGGTGTCGCGGAGAGTCGGAGGAGGTAAGGATGCATGCATGCACTGTGTGTGTGTGCACGTGTGCTGTGGTGGATGCCAGGCCCGGTTGCACTGTAATGGTTGCAACGGGAGCCGGAATTGATCTATATCTATATCTATATCTATATCTATATCTATATCTATATCTATATCTATATCTATATCTATATCTATATCTATATCTATATCTATATCTATATCTATATCTATATCTATATCTATATCTATATCTCTCTATCATCTATCATCTATCATCTATCATCTATCATCTATCATCTATCAATCATCTATCTCTCTCTCTCTCTCTCTCTCTCTCTCTCTCTCTCTCTATCTCTCTCTCTCTATCTCTATCTCTATCTCTATCTCTATCTCTATCTCTATCTCTATCTCTATCTCTATATCTATATCTATATCTATATCTATATCTATATCTATATCTATATCTATATCTATATCTATATCTATATCTATATCTATATCTATAACTAGCAATAGCAATAGCAATAGGAATAGCAGTTAGACTTATATAAGCGGTTTACAGAGTCAGCATGTTGCCCCCAACAATCCGGGTCCTCATTTTACCCACTGTGGACGGATGGAAGGCTGAGTCAACCTTTAGCCGGTGAGATTTGAACAGCCGAACTGCAGAACTGCAGTCAGCTGAAGTAGCCTGCAGTGCTGTATTTAACCACTGCGCCACCTTGGCTCTATATCTATATCTATATCTATATCTATATCTATATCTATATCTATATCTATATCTATATCTATATCTATATCTATATCTATATCTATATCTATATCTATATCTATATCTATATCTATATCTATATCTATATCTATATCTAATCTATTTATCTATCTCTCTATCTCTCTCTATATCTATCTATCTATCTATCATCTATCTATCTATCTATCTATCTATCTATCTATCTATCTATCTATCTATCTATCTATCTATCTATCTATCTAGATTACACATTTTTCATCTAGTAATACAGTAATTTATACTTACATTTCTTCTATACGTATTACTCTTTCAATGTACTTATTTCTATACAATAAATCTTTTATCTTTCTATTTGTGCTGTACACACAAACAGATGGAGCTTTGTTTGAACTGTTATGGCCACCATCTTGCTTTTTTGACCATAGTTGCAGACACCCTTAGACACAAATTGTGATAGAAATTAGATACAAATTATGTCCGGTTTTGATTCATTCTCTCTCTCTCTCTCTCTCTCTCTCTCTCTCTCTCTCTCTCTCTCTCTCCCTCCCTCCCTCCCCTCCCTCCCTCCCTCCCTCTCTCTCTCCCTCTCTCTCCCTCTCTCTTTCTCTCTCTCTCACTCAGCGTCATTCACAGGCCACGTCCACCCCAGCTCCATGAATGGGCAAAATGGCATGAAACATCATGTGACAGCAATATGTCACAGTGAGTTTGTCACCCATGCTATAGAGAGTAAGGAAAATGACCTGGGTGGAAATCTCTCTAATTCGCTGAGGTAAAAGGGGGAGGGAGTACAGCACAATCACACACACACAATCACACACATACACACACACACACACACACACACACAGAGAGAGAGAGAGAGAGAGAGAGAGAGAGAGAGAGAGAGAGATATTTACACACTAAAGAGAAGTGGTGTCAAACCTTTTTTGGCTCACATGCCAAAAGCGGGGGGAGCACAAGGGGGTTGTGTGCAGGCGTGCCACACCCACAATACAATGCATGACCCCCAGCATACATGAGCGCATGACCAGCGCTCGCCCCATTTTTAGCATGCTTTTTTTTGGCCCTCCCCAGGCTCCAGAGGCTTTATAGGATCCTGGGGAGGGTGAAAACAGCCTCCCTCACACACACACCACGGAGGCCATCTGGAGGCTTCACAAGCTTCTCTGAAACCTCCGGAGCGCAAAAAAAACGGCCCTATGGGCAAACCGGAAGTTCTGGAACAGACTTCCGGTTTGCTCGTAGGGCCGGTTTTAGCCCTGCGGAGCCTTCAGCGGCCTTACGGAGGCTCCCCTGAAGGCTCTGGAGGACAAAAAACAACCATACGAGCAAACTGGAAGTCACTTCTGGTTTGTCCGTAGTGCCGTTTTTAGTCTTCCGAAGCTTTCAGGGACCTTCACTGAGGTAACAGAGGGAGTCCAGCACAATCAGACTTGCAAGATTTGGTTATTACAGCCAATCTCAATAAAATGTAGCTCTGGTCTTCATGTGATATAGATTTTCTGGTTGGGTTTATCTAGTGGAGCTCACATACATACTGTATAACCCCTTCCCCCCAAAAATATCTTAATTTTGATAGCAAATAGCCATTCAAATCCTTAAAAGATATGTTAAGTGCTAGATCAAATTATCTAATCACTACCGACTCCAAAGGCAAAGAAGCTTTGTCAAATTGTATGCAATCAAGAAGGATACATTTGCAATTGTAGGAAGGCCCCTTTCCCCAGGATAAAATATTCTTTATTTTTAATATTAAGAGGCAGAATAAAATATTTCCCCTGAAGAAGGAAAGACATCTTCTTAAAGGAATGAAGCAGCTCCATTTAGGAGTGGAGATTTTGTATCCGTTCAGAAAGACTAAGCCACTCTATTCATAAAAAAAGGGCAGGCAGAAACTACAAATAAGCAATCAACAGGCCAGGAGCCAAAACTGACAAGATTAGCACAGACAAACAAAACACCTAGGATTTGCATTCCCTTCTTTGCTTATAGAGTCAGGCACGACACCATAGAAATCTGGCAACAGCCATTAAAATATTAAAGGACATATTCTTGCCAGGAACAGGCATTTCAACCTCAAAGCTTCAAAGAAGGTATAAAAGCCCACCTACTCTTAACCCCATTTTGTCGGCCAGCCCAGAAACCATGCTGCTGTCACTAGTTTCTGGCTACCAAATTAACAGTGGCTTCCTTTCCTCCATTTTAATTACAGCATCTTTCTCCCGGCTTATAACTGGACTGGATTTTTCTTCCAACAATTTGGAACTCATGAAGTACAATGATCTCCCAATGTTTTACAGGACAGGAGGATACTATTGCAAACACAAAGTGCTATGCACAATGCAAAAACACAAATGCACACACACAACTCGTATACAAATAAGCCCTTGATTAAGCAAGAAATGCATCCCCCCCTCCCCCAGTTGGGTCTTTTCAGTTAACAGAAGGACTGGAAAGCACAGTTCAAATTACAGTAAATTAAGAAGAAAAATGATCAGTTTTAGAAATCACATGGGATTGGGTTGAGGAACAGAGAAAAGGCTGAGTGAGAAACACAGACATATCATTATGACAAAAAGTATGTGTGTGGGGGGGGGGTTGACATAAGATTGCAAAATGCTCAGTGTAATCACACGTCTGAAAAGCCGATAATACTAAAAGCTTATTTTTAAGTAATAGATTATCAACTTCTGCTTCCTTGGGGCTTCCATTTTTTTTCCCATCTAACAGTCAGAGGATTAGATTCCCAGATGGTCTTTTAATGGGTCTTATAGGCAGGGGAGGGCAAATAAATAAATAAAAACTCAAGATGTTGGTCATCTTGAGCAAAAATTTGATCACATGGTTTTAACCTCCATCTTAGCATTTTGACTCCTTCTCAGCAGACGGACCTTCCTTCCTTCCTTCTGTAGGAAGTTAGCACCCACCCCTCTCCTAGAAAAATGAAATATCCTGAGAAATATTGAAAAGGCAGAATATTATATTTCCCTGAATAAGAAGTGGAGAAACATTTTTTTAGGCAGGAAACAGACACCCTCTGAATAACCCTCACCTTTGTCAATGGGCCATTTGAAAAGCCTGAGCTTGTCTACATAATAAAGGTAAGATTTAGCCTTCTAAAGAAACTCACCACGTGGAATCTGGGAACGCAACCAAGCTTGGGACTCAAAAGGCACACAACCTACAAAGTTAGCTAACACACACACACACACACACACACACAGGCACACACCAGGAGTCCAACAACCAATAAGAATACATTACACAGGAAGAGGAAACAGAGGTGGGGTCAAACAAAGAGTATAAAAAACCCATGAACGAGCCCCTTCTTTCTCTTTTCTTCTTCACCCAACATCTGGAAGCATGTCATCCCCCTTTTCTGTTCAGGAGCTCAAGCCATGTGATCTTGTCTGCCATTAAACCATCTTTCCAAGCAGCCTCCATGTTTCCAGTGTCTTTTCCCCCACTTGGAACTAAACCCAGAAGGACATTTCTTCCAACACCTCCTTCCTTCCTTCCTTCTTTCCTTCCTTCCTTCCTTCCTTCCTTCCTTCCTTCCTTCCTTCCTTCCTTCCTTCCTTCCTTCTTCTTCCCTCCCTCCCTCCCTCCCTCCCTCCCTCCCCTTCCTTTTCCAGCAGGCAGATAAACGGCTTCTGATAGATGGAAGAGGGAGTTAAGGATTACAAGAGTGACTGGGAAACTTACGGAGTTTTTAAAACAAAGAGGATATGACTGCAGCAGTCGCCCAACTTCAGCAGATGATTGAAGCAGTCACCCTAATTTCACTTCCTTGGGGTTAAGGGTCTGAAATTTTGGATGCCTTCTGTAAGCTAGTCCACATAAAATATCTTGGTTCAACTTTATTGCCCTGCAATAGGTTGTTTTGCCCATTAAAAGTTATAAACATGAGAGTTATAGTAGTATAAAATTTAAGAGAACAGGTTTTGACTTCTCCTATGGATACTCCTGAAAATTGTGCCTTTCCATCTCCTTTCATTGGATGGGCTTAAATTATTCAAACTTGAGGTTGAAATGGATTGTTTTAAGTTGAGGTTGTTTCCTGTGATGGAAAGACTCAGGACAATGCTAACTCTTAATAGTCCATCTTTATTCCAAGCTGTAAACAAAACTGTTTTCCTTTAGCCCTGGACAAAATCCTAAGAACATACGAAATTCATTTCTATACATGAAACATTTCAAGATGAAAACATTTTGCAAATCTCTACAGCCCATTAGATAATTATCTGGTGGATATGATACTTGAGTGTCCTTTTCACTAACCCTTTACCACTTATATTCTATTTACTAGGTAGCAAACGGTTATTTTAAACTGTAAACTACTCTGGGGATGCTAAAGGCACTATAATGTGTCAAATTGAACAAATGAATCCATAAAATTAAGTCTCATAAACTGGAAACATTTTTTTTCTTTTGCGGCAAAGAATACTTAATAGCTAGTTTTGAATGCACAACTTGTTTAAAACGTGGTAAGGGATTAGCACTTGATAGTGTAGCAATGAAGGCCTGGGAAAAATATTCAGATGCTCAAATGTCTATATGTAGAAAGTAATCATACCACCAATAATTTTCTATATGAAAAACCAAAATTGTCTGAAGAAACAAGTTAGAATATTGATGTTTTTGAACTTTGCTGTTGGAGAAGACTCCTCCATGGACAGCTAAGAAAACAAATGAACCACAGAACAAATCAATCCAAAATTTTCACTCAAGGAAACATGGCTAGATTAAAATTATAATATTTTGGATATATGATGTGAAAACCCAGATATTTTGAGGTCAATAACATTGGGAAAGATGGAAGAAAGCAAAAAATAAGAGGATGACGAGTAACAAGTCGAATAGCCTCTATTATAATGGCAATGCGTCAGTGGTGGGTTCCGAATCCCGTTGCAACAGGTATGGTGCAATGGGGAGGGCATCCACCACATGAAGCACATGTGTACTTACCACCTGTGACGCTCCACAACAGCTCCATGATGCTCTATCTGCTCGGTGGAGCGTTGCGCAGGCACCGTATGCTCCATGCGCATGCGCAGAAGCCCCAATCGGCTCAAATACAGGTAAGAACGGCGGGCGGGCGGGCCCTCCGGAGCACAATACTTGAACGGTAACTGGTGCCCCCAGCAGGCACCAGTATGCCCATACCAAGGCGTACTGGTCATATCCCACCACTGCAATGGGTACATCATTGGAAGACTTGAAGTACCAAGGTGGGAACAATCCTTCTAAAGAAGGCGTAGTCCAGTGGTTGGTTCCTACCGGTTTGGACTGGTTCGGCCAAACCGGTAGTGGTTTTGCAGCCTGGTTTGCTAGAAATGGCAGCGACCCAGGCCTGCCACACCCCCAAATTGGTTCCCCAGGTGGCACCGTTGGTGCCGCCATCTTGTTTTTCAGTTCTGCGCATGCTTGTTTTCTGGTAGAGGTTTCATTATTCAAACATCTAGCACGGACAATGTTACATAGCTTGGATAATGAAACGTCTGCATCAGGGATGGGTTCCTACCAGCGTTGGTACCGGTTCACTTTGCACTTCGAAGATGTTTCACTTCTCATCCAAGAAGCTTGTTGGATGTGAAGTGAAACGACTTCGAAGAAAAACCAGGAAGCCCAGTTTCCTCTTGAAAAATACCTTTGGGACAAAGCATGACCTGGATCAATGGTCTCCAACCTTGGCAACTTTAAGACCTGTGGACTTCAACTCCCAGAGCTTTGCTGGCTGAGGAACTCTGGGAGTTGAAGTCCACAAGTCTTAAAGTTGCCAAGGTTGGAGACCACTGACCAGGATGACACCTCCAGTTTGACTGGAAGGAGGTGAGAAAGCAGAGTTTAGACTCCTTGCAATGCAAAAAGCAGGACAGGCCTGACCTCTCCCTGAATCTCTGAGGCATTGTCTGACTGCTCCCGCAAGGGAACATAATCAGACTGGCAAGATTCTTTTAACATAGGTGATTAACAATAAAATGTTCAGTTTAAAGAAAAGAAGGACTAAGAGTGATATGATAGCAGTGTTCCAACATCTAAGGGGCTGCACAGAGAAAAGTGGGTCAACCCAGTCCCCAAAGCACCTGAAGGCGGGACAAGAAGCAATGGATGGAAACTAATCAAGGAGAGAAGCAACCTAGAATGAAAGAAAAATTTCCTGACAGTTAGAACAATTAATCAGTGGAATAACTTTGCCTCCAGAAATTGTTGGTGCTCCATCACTGGAGGTTTTTAAGAAGAGACTGGACAACCATTTGTCTGAAATGATATAGAGATTGAGATTGAGATTTGTTTTATTTATATGCCGCCCTATTCCCAGGGGGACTCAGGGCGGCGAACAACTCAAGGGGAAAAGGGAACACAAAAGTACAATACAAGCATTTAAAATAGCCAACAGCCACACAGCCACACAGGTCGAGAGGGGAAGGGAACTCATCAACCCCAGGCCTGCCGACACAGCCAGGTTTTAACGGCTTTTCGGAAGGCCTGGAGAGAGTTTCCTGCTTGAGCAAGGGTTGGACTAGAAGACCTCCAAGGTCCTTTCCAACTCTGTTAAAACTTCTGGTTGCTTACACTGGACGGAGGTATAAAAGTTGCATAAAATTCTACAAGGGACCTTATACGGTTCAAGTCTTTAGCTTACCCAGTCCAAAACTAATCAAATTCTGTCCGTTTCACTTTAGTCAAAGGCCTTTTCCATCACTGGTATTTGACCCTTTGCGTGATTTCCCTAGGACTGAATCTGAGATTGAATTTGGTCATGCAAGAATGTTGTTGAGGCTCTGCCCTGTGGTTTTTCCTTAAAGCAAATAGTTCGATATATACATTGCTGCTCATACTGAAATCACATAATTGGTTGGAAGATGGCTGAGCTCCCTAAATTTCAACAACCACTTTGTTCTGACCTGGGCGTCCTTAAAAAGCATGAAGCAGAGTCTTGGTCCCGGCAAAACCTCTTTTATTTACACAACTGTGAATTCCTTTCATTCACAGTCAGCAAGGCTTGGCAAGCAGTCTTTCAGAGGAGTATTTATCAACACGAACCTTATCTCACTTGGACAGCTGCCAGATAATTAGTTTCCAAATGCAGGGCAAGGCAAACACTTGGCACAGAGTCTCTTATAGTCACAAACAGAACTTTCCCCTCTTGAAACGACCGAAGGAATGAATTGTTTCCTGTAAAAGCCCCCTCCCCATTCACTCCTCTTTTGTCTCCTATGGGAGGGGCCAATCACCTCCAAGGTGTGGCTTTACTCCCAAGTCGACTCTGCTTTCTTGGTTGTTCTTGTTTTCTGGCAGCTCCGCGCATCTGCACACTGGGAACAGGCTCCAGCTGTTCCTCTGCCTCACTGCTGTCTAGCTCCCTCTCTGCCTCTGACGCAGAGTCCTCATCTGAGCTTTCCGCAGCTCCCAGGACTGGCCCATGTTACTCCCCAACCTCCCCACTGTCTGACTCTGCTTCCATCTCCGCAGGCCATTGGCAGGCCACAACACATTTATGGGAAGACAGCAATTGAAAAGGCTCCTGTACTAAATGAATAAAATAACATTAAACAAATTAAAAGAATATATCCATCCATATCATCTCTGAAATGGTTTTTTTTAAAAAAAACACATGCTGTTTATTCTCAAATATCCTTTATTGAAGTGGCTGGTTGAAAGATCTCAGACTTAGTTGTAAATATGATCTTTTCTCAGGAGCTTACTCCATTAGTTGTGTAGGAAGTTAGCACCCACCCTTCTCCTAAAAAATGAAATATTTTAGGAAATATTAAAAATGCATATTTCCTCTAAAAAGTGAAGTAGAAACTCAAGAGAGGCAAAAACTCAGCAGCCCCCACCTTTGTGAATGGGTCATTAAGACCCGAGCCAGCCTATTCTACATAACAAAGGTGTACCCCCCCTTCAGCTCCAAGTGATGAGATTAAGGCATGGGCCTTATAACATGATAGTATTAATCCTTTACCCATCTCACCACAGGGCACCTACATCAGCTAGCACTCAAACAAGCCTGGGTGACAGAGTTAGCTAAGACCAGGGGTGGGTTCCTGCCAGTTCTAATCTCTTCTATAGAAGAGGTTCCACAAATCTACAGTGCCGTTTAGAACCGGTTCTAGCACCCCCACCCCCCCATCCGTCCGCACATCATCAAGATGAAGAGCGAGAGGAGGAATTCTGGGAGTTGAACTCCACAAGTGTTAAAGCTGTCAACTTTGAACACCCCTGGGGGTGTTTTTTCTAAAGGGTTAGGGGTGCAAGGGTCTTGTCACTTGACAGCTTTAAGACTTGCATGCTTCAAATGCCAGAGTTTCTGAGCCAACATTTTGGTTGCTAAGCAAGAGCGTTGTTAAATGAGTCCCACCATCTTTTACAAGTTGGCCACACCCACCCAGTCATGTACCTGCCAAGCCACTCCCACTCGGTCACATGGCTGGCAAGCCACTACCACCCAGTCACATGGCCAGCAAGCCACTCCCACAAAGCAGGCCACACCTACAGAAGAGGTTCTAAAAAATTTTGAAACCCAACACTGGCTAAGACCCCCAACCCCTGGGAGTCTGACTGGCAATGGGATATATTTCTCACACAGGAACAGGAAACAGAGAGATGGAGCCCAACTCAGGGCATAAAACTCAGACACTCTCAGCATCTTGGCCCTTTTTCTGCTCAGGAACTCAAGCCATGTGATTCTGTCCACCATTAAACCATCTTTCCAAGCAGCCTCCATGTTTCCAGTGTCTTTCCCCCCACTTGGAACTGAACCCAGAAGGATGTTTCTTCCAACAGTTGATTTCACGAGTTATCATTTGGGAATCCTGTCATAGCAGAGGCAATCAGAGAGAGGCCCTTTGCACTACATTTTTTATTTGTTTAAAATGTAAGACATTTTATCTTCCAGCTGTTCTTAAAGGATCTTGGTGCCAATTTGCTGCTGTTTCTTAAAATGTATTTCCAAGGAGGAGGGGGGGTGGGGGGGTGGAGGGAGGGAGGGGTACACACAACAAAAAAAAATTGTACTTCAATGTCTTAATGATTGACAAATGATGACATATTTGTGTTTTTTTTAAAGAAAAATAAAAAAGTTCTGTTCAAAAAAAAAATGTATTTCCAAGAATGATTAATGCCACTATTAAATATGGCATTATTTTCTACTTATGCTGCTCAGTGGGAAAACACATCCTTTGCCAAGATACCCATTTGGGCCTTATCATTTTGAGTTGCAATATCTCCAAAAAATAAAAGGCTACAAAGACTCCTGCAGCTGTACAGTGGAGTAGGCAATTTTCAGCAGTGTAGGAAGAACACTCTCATCTAAAGCAGCACCAAAGGGATCTCACAGAGATCAATAAAAAAAATGAAGATAAATTCGAAATTGCCATGTTTATTACTGTGCAAGACTGTAGCTGTCTTCCAGAGAACAGAGAGGAGGAACTTGCAAAGTTCTCCATCAGATTTGGAGGTAAAGAAATTGGTTGAATGATTGTTCTGAGTTCTTTCAAGAGAAATGTCCTTTCAGATTTCAATAACACTGTTTTAGGAGTGACTGTAAGCATTGTGATTGGGGAAAAAAATCTCCTTTCAAATATAAAGAGAGCTTAGGGATGTTTCAACCCACTGAAAAGTGGACAGTCACTTAAATATGAGCTAGCAGTGTGCTGCCACAAAGAAGAGGGAGTCAAGCTATTCTCCAAAGCACCTGAGGGCAGGACAAGAAGCAATGGGTGGAAACTAATCAAGAAGAGAAGCAACCTTGTACTAAGGAAAAATTTCCTGACATAACAATTAAGTCAGTGGAACATCTTGCCTCCAGAAGTTGTAAATGCTCCAACACTGGAAATTTTTAAGAAGAGATTGGATAGCCATTTGTCTGAAGTGGTGTAGGGTTTCCTGCCTAAGCAGGGGGTTGGACTAGAAGACCTCCAAGGTCCCTTCCAACTCTTCTATTGTATTGTATTGTATTGTATTGTATTCTATTCTATTCTATTCTATTCTAATTGTAAATGCTGCAACTTGGAAGTTTTAAAGAAGAGATTGGACAACCATTTGTATGAAATGGTTTCCTGTAATGGTGGGTTTCAAAAAATTTTGGAACCTCTTCTGTAGGTGTGCCCTGCTTTCTGGGTCCACTGGTGGAACCTCTTCTAACCGGTTCGGTAGATTTGACAAACCGGTTCTACCGAACTGCTGCGAACTGGTAGGAACCCACCTCTGGTTTCCTGCCTGAGTAGGGGGTTGGACTAGAAGACCTCCAAGGTGCCTTCCAACTCTGTTATTCTGTTCTGTAAATGAAAACAAGAACATACAGACCACGGCGTTCTCCTGGCTACTTAGAAACTAAAATGTTTGGGAGCTATTGCTAGTGCAGAATGCAGTGTCCTGGGTAGCTATGGTTATGTTTCAGCATGCCAATGAAACACCCCTACTTTGAGAGTTGCATTGGCTATCATCAGGGTTTGAAGTGTAACTCAAGGTATTCATGGTCACTTTTAAAGACCTTTATGGTTTAAGGCCTGGATACCTACAAGAACCTTCTCTCCTGGTAATATCTGTCTGCTCAATAAGATTGGGTAAAATATATTTATGTACATATTTATATCCCATTTTTATTATTTTTATAAGTAACTCAAAGATGCGGACCTATCTAATACTCTTTTCTCCTCCTATTTTCCCAACAACAATAACTCTGTGAAATGAGATGAGAATGACTGCCCCAAAGTCACCCAGCTAGTTTCCAGGATTAGGGCAGAACTAGAACTCACAGTCTCCTGGTGATTGGCCCAGTGTGACCCAGCCAGCTTTCCTTACTAAGGCAGAACTAGAATAGAATAGAATAGAACAGAACAGAATAGAATAACAGAGTTGGAAGGGATCTTGGAGGTCTTCTAGTCCATCCCCCTCCTTAAGCAGGAAACCCTACATCACTTTAGACAAATGGTTATCCAACATCTTCTTAAAAACTTCCAGTGTTGGAGCATTCACAACTTTTGGAGGCAAGTTGTTCCACTGATTGATTGTTCTAACTGTCAGGAAATTTCTCCTCAGTTCTAAGTTGCTTCTCTCCTTGATTAGTTTCCACCCATTGCTTCTTGTCCTACCCTCAGGTGCTTTGGAGAATAGCTTGACTCCCTCTTCTTTGTGGCAACCCCTGAGATATTGGAAGACTGCTATCATGTCTCCCCTAGTCCTTCTTTTCATTAAACTAGACATACTCAGTTCCTGCAACTGTTTTTGATATGTTGTAGCCTCCAGGCCCTTAATCATCTTTCTAGCTCTTCTCTGCACTCTTTCAAGAGTCTCAACATATTTTTACATCGTGGCGACCAAAACTGAATGCAGTATTCCAAGTGTGGCCTTACCAAGGCATTATAGAGTGGTATTAACACTTCACGTGATCTTGATTCTATCCCTCTGTTTATGCAACCTAGAAATGTGTTGGCTTTTTTGGCAGCTGCTGCACATGGCTGGCTCATATTTAAATGGTTGTCCACTAGGACTCCAAGATCCCTTTCACAGTTACTACTATTGAACAAGGTACCACATATACTGTACCTGTGTATTATATGTAATGCACCCAGACTAGAACTCACATTCATTATGATTGGCCCAGTGGTGGGTTTCAAAAATTGTTCGAACCTACTCTGTGGGTGTGGCCTCCTTTGTGGGAGTGGCTTGCCACCCATGTGACCGGATATGAAGATGCTGACGACACTTGTCAGAACCACCTTAAATTACCTCACACACAGCACTGGCATGCATAAGAATATGATGTAAACTTGTTTTTTACAAGGCATCTTTGGTTTGCGTTAAAACAACTTCAATACACGCAATGTTCTGATTGCACCACAAACGCAGTAGTCATCCTTACCTTTCACAGAGGCACTGAGTTTTAAAAAATATGAGCATGATAGTGTAGAATAAGCATATCCAAGGACCAGTGGTGGGTTTCAAAAAATTTTGGAACCTCTTCTATAGGTGTGGCCTGCTTTCCGGGTCCACTGGTGGAACCTCTTCTAACTGGTTTGGTAGATTTGACGAACCGGTTCTACCAAATAGGTGCGAACTGGTAGGAACCCACCTCTGGATTGGCCCCAAGTCACCTAGCTGGCTTTCATGCCTAGGATGGGACTAGAAACCATTGTTTCCTGGTGATTGGCCCAAAGTCACCCAGCTAGCTTTCATCCATAAGGCAGGACTAGAACTCACAATCTCCTGGTTTCTAGGCCACCATCTTAACCACTACAACTGACTACAATTGACTCTCATGATGAATCTCTTCTCTCAAGAACTGTTGTCTGATTAAGAAGATAGATTTTCATGTGTAAACCCCATCCTCTCTAACAGGTTGCCCTTTGACTGCAGAATGTCTTGCTCCTTCTTGAACTTTGGAACATTTATTAAAATATGCCAATTCCGTTAAGCCACAAGCTTTGAAACACATTTCTGTTCCACTGGTAGAATGACAGAATAACAGAGTTAGAAGAGACCTTGGAGGTCTTCTAGTCCAACCCCCTGCTTAGGCAGGAAACCCTACACCTTAATGAAGAACTAAGTTTTAATTTTCAGTCCAGGGAGAATATTTATTCCTAATGAGAGTTTACAGTCGTTTGTTTGTTTTGGATTGTTGACATTTTTTTCTTTTTTCCCTCTATTGATTTGTTCTGTGTTTAATTTTGTTGATTTATAAAGGTAGGGAATTGCACACTGCACGTAATTGGCTTTGATTGGGGAAGCTTCTAAGCCTTGTAAATAAATACATAATGGCTGATTAAATAAATAAATGGAAGAACACCGCACTCTGCCCATGTATGCATCTCTACAATCCTATTCTTGTTTTAAAGAAATTCCAAAATTAATTTAAAAATAAATAAATAAACCAAACAGACAAAGGGCATTTTATTCAAGGAAAATTGTGGGGTTCATTTTTAAAGGAGAGAAGCAACTTAGAACTGAAGAGGAATTTCCTGACAATGAGAACAATTGATCAGTGGAACAGAATTTGCCTCCAAAAGTTGTGAATGCCCCAACACTGGAAGTCTTTAAGAAGATGCTGGATAGCCATTTGTCTGAAACGGTATAGGGTTTCCTGCCTAGGCAGGGGGTTGGACTAGAAGACCTCCAGGGTCCCTTCCAACTCTGCTATTGTATTGTAAATAGGTGAATTTAGGTAAATAGGTGAATTTAGGTAAATAGGTGAATTTAGGCTTGCACCCTCAATGGTGTTTTACTGTTATAATATAACCCCCCCAAATAAGCCCTAATCAAGACTCTGCCCACTCCAGGGTGCACGGGTTAAATTAAGCTAGGGTGGGTGTTCTGACCCCCTTCTCCATCCAGTAACGAAAGCCGAGACAAGCGTAAAATGGAATGTCCTTTAATTAACAAGACCAGAATCTCGGTGGCTGAAAGCCAAATAAACAAATAGAGAAGGACTTTGGCAGCAATTCTGACAAACCTTGGCAGCAATGCAAACAAACTCTGGCAGCAATCCAGCCTGCCAAGTTTGTTTCTCTTTAGTCAAAGCATTGACTTCTGCAAGAAGGGCGTGGCACAAGCAGTCTCTTTTATAGTCTGGGAGAGGAGCTTAATGACCATCAGCTGAGCATAATTACCTCCTGTAATTACATAGTTGTTCTTGACTGCTGAGTAGCCCTTCGACGGCGTGCATCCAGGAACAACTCACAGTTGGTTTCTGGATCACTCTCCCTTGTCTCCTCCCCACTGATCCAAGGCTCGGGTGCCACCTGGTGGCCAACCAGTCTCTCTGCGCCCTGCTCGGAGTCGGAACCCTGTCCAGAGTCCTCCACATCCTCCAGGGCCGACTCATAGGGTTCCTCGCTGTCGGAGTCTGGTGGCAGCTCCAACGGCTCCTGCCGGGCCACAACAGGTGGGGATGGGGAGATGGACAGTTGCAGCCAGGTTTTGCCCACCCCAACACCTGCCTTGCTGGCCCATTTCTTCTACAGCATTGCTGGCTCCAGAAGAACTTCCTGAAGGCCTCTGACAGCGAAAAGGGGGCGGGGGGCGGAGGGGAGTGATGTGCACAAGTGAAGTGAGTCAGTGGACGACACCCCCCATGAAAATAAGATCTGGTGCCTTTTTTGGTGGCAAAAATATATAAGACAGGGTCAGGAGTGGATTCCGGCTGCCATTACTACTGGTTCGGTGCCCGAAAAAATTTGCACGCGTGATCTACACACGTACAGATTTGCATTTAAAATGATCTGCGCATGCGCAACACATTAAAAAGGAATAAAAATTACATTTTTCAATGAAGATTGTTCTGCGCATGTGCAGAACAACAAATCAAGATGGCACTGCCGAGGATAAAACCAGTATGGTTACTTGTCCGCCGGAGATACTACCTATTCAACCGGACCGGACCGAATAGGTAGGAACCCACCTCTGGACAGGGTCTTATTTTCAGAGAAACACGGTAGGAAAAGTTAAGTTTTGGTCTCATCTGTCTTTGGGGAAGTGACATGTAGGATGGCGATTGCAGAGATGCTATTAAACACACACATCCCTGCCTTCCCCCAGTCTATGCTTGCACAAGCTCTCTGCAAAACTAAGAGATATAAATTCAATATACACAAACTACACAGTGACACAAAGGCATGCCTGCCAAGCTCATGTGAAGTTCATAAATGGATACGGATCCTCATTCAGATAATGTGTAAAGTGAACAATCAATACCCAAGTTCATTAAAATTCTAAGGTTACTATTGATGCAATTAGTGTTTGGTTATCTATTTTGCTAACTGCACATAACCCCTTCTCCCCTTTTTTTGACATTTCGTATTGATAGATTTCCTGGCAGTATCTGGGAGATTTCCAATATGACCTTAAAAACTGCAGTTAGTATGGCATGCGGTGAGTGATAAGCACCATCAAAACCACATTTTTAAAAAAGGAGTCGGCCTGAAACACATTAGAAAAGTTTTAAAATGTCAAGTATTTTTAAAAGGCTAAAGTTTCCCATTGTTTTGTTCCAAATGCTGCCACTTGTTCAGCGTTGGCAGTGATGAAATCTCTTGTCAGAATAGTTACAGGGAGGAATTTTGGAGGCCTTCGCTTCTACCACTTATTTGCAAATCTTCTGAAGGCAAAGTTTCACAAACTGCTACTGAGATAAGAATGACACAGGTCCAGCCAAGGGTGGGACAACATTTATATGTGTTCGCCTTTAAATTATGTACCAAGCTAATTGATCATTTCTGAATGAATTCATGATTAGAAATACATTTTCTTTTTGTGTTCGCATTTTCTAGCCGAGTTTGCAACAAAGTTTTCCAATTAAATCAAAGGCATGCATTGTGGAAACTTGCACTCAAACTGCATGCAAATATGGTTTTTTTTTTGAAAATGTGAACATCACAGGAATTTAATCAAGGAGGTGCTGCCCATTCTTAGTTCCATAGGTAAGAGATGATCAGGCTAAGCCTGAGGGTGGGTAAGGATTTGTTGGATTTTCTATGAGCATTGGTTGGAATGCAGTACTACAGGCTAACTCCCTGCTCGCTCCAGGAGTTCGATCCTGAGCGGCTCAAGGTTGATTCAGCCTTCCATCCTTCTACGGTCAGTAAAATGAGGACCCAGATTGTTGGGGGCAATAGGCTAACTCTGTAAATCACTTAGAAAGGGCGGTAAAGCACAGTGGAAGTGGTATATAAGTGTCAGCCTCTACATCACTTTGCTTGCTATCAGCTGCCATAGTAACGGGGAGGGAGGGGGTTTCGGTATTTGGGAGGGGAATCGTGCTGGAGGAGACGAGGAAGGAGTTTTGTTCTCACCATCTTCTACGCATGCTGAATGGTCCTATTTAGGTCTGGTCAAGGTCAACTGTCTCTGCATACCAGATGGATGAAGCCAGGGACGTGCAGGGACGTGCAGGGACGTGCAGGGACATGCAGGGACGTGCAGTCAGGGGAGGCAGGGGAAGCAGAGCCTCACCACTGTCATCATCAAAAGAAAAAAAATGTAAAAAGAAAAAGGCCAGAGCTGAGGTCAGGCTGAGCTAGTTGCTACCAGAGTCACCATGGATGACTCTGCTTAGTGCTTAACTGTTTAAAAAAGCCTCTAAAAAAGTGCCCTCTACAGGAGGAGGCAGGAGAATGACGTACCTCATCTAGTCTGACTTTATGATCACATGAGCAGAGTTAAGCAAGAGTTAAAAGCCTAAAAATTCCTGACATAGATAAGCCACATCATTCTCCTGCCTCCTCCTGTAGAGGGTGCTTTTTTAGAGGCTTTTTTAAACAGTTAAGCAGAGTCATCCATGGTGACTCGGGCAGCAACTAGCCCAGCCTGACCTCAGCTCTTGCCTTTTCTTTTTACATTTTTTTTTTTCTTTTCATGATGGCAGGCAAGAGCAGAGTTGAAATCCTCTCTGAAACAGCTAGAAAAGGTACGTGTGGGTCAGAGGGAGGGGGAGGAATTCAAACTTCATCCTCCTGGTGCAACTTTGTGTATGTGTGTGTGTTTGAGAGAGGGGGAGGGAGGGAGAGAGGGAGGAAGGAGGGAAGGGAGAAGAAAAAGAAAAAGAAAGAAGGAAACTTATTTGGCAAAGGAGAAAAACAAATGCTGTTGCTTTAAATCAGAACTGAGCATGTCTGGCTGTGGAATTCTGGGAGTTGAAGTCCATAAGTCTAAAAAAAAATTGCTGCCTCACCAGCCATAAACCTCACCGCACGTCACTGGATGAAGCCACCTGAAGATGCACCCCACATGACATTGGAGATTGGACATTCTCCTTGGGGTTGTTGGGGGGAGGGATTTGGGTGAACCTTTGATATGTACAATTTCACTCGTTTAGTTTCAGATCTTGCTTTACTTTCGTTGTTTTCACTTCATATCCAGTAAAAGTACCTTTTCTCTAAAACAATGGAGTTGGGGGTTTCCTTTCTTGGATTTTGAAAGGAGGCACATCTGACAATAAGTCTAAGAGCTATCACTACTGGGGCTTTTGTTTCTATAAGCCACCTGGAGTCGCCATGAATGAGTGGGAAGGCCATGTTCATCTTCCAAACAAACAAACAAACAATTTCATAAAGGGTGCATGAAGACACTCATTAAGGCTGTGGAGACTTCAAAAATATTTTAGAAGATATATTTCAGTACCAACAAAAGAGCATATGTGTAGTTTGAGGATGAACTGTGGACTCTTTAGTGCTGTCTAGGCTGGCATTGAACTGGAACCTAGTTGGATAATGAAAAATTTGTAAGAAAACAACCAAACTCAGAGGGCACCAAGGACTGTACAGATATATTTTGTGTTGCTCATAAATATAGAACCTTTCTGCTCTTCATTAAAGGAGCCTGACTTCTTTTTAGGTGTCCACCTGAGACTCAAAGTAAAGCTGTAGTTGCTTTAAACTTTTGACTCTTTAAAACAGCTGCATTTCCTCTCCCGGAAAGTCGGAATATAGTTTTTTTTAAAAAGGGCAAGATGACAGTCACAATTGCGCAACTGAAACTTGGTTTAATGAAGAATAGAGAACAGTGATGTCCTTTCCCTGTGAGTCCCAAAGTACTTTTTCCAAATGACATAAAACCTTAAAATTTTTAGGAGGGAGGGAGGGAGAGAGGGAGAGGGAGAGAGACAGAGAGAGAGACACAGACACAGACACACAGACACACAGGCACAGACACAGACAGACACACACACACACACACACAGACAGACAGATGGACGGAGACACACACATAGAGAATGATTGTTAGACTGGTAGTATGTTTGTGAAAATGAGCAATAATGTGTACAAATGAGACACATATACATCTTATACAAAATGTGCCTCTCATTGGCACCTTCTCTATAGTAAATGTTGTATTTTGCAAAAAAAATGAGTGAACAGCTTGTGTGGTTTATTTAAATAAGTTTATATCTTGCCTTCCAGAGAAAACAAGCTTCCAGGTCTGAGATCTGATGGGGGTGGGGAGGAGAGAACTATTTTTTGTCTAAACAGATCAAATGAAATAAGGGAAGCTAGAGGATCAAAACTTCTGGAATTCCTTCCACCATCATCAACTCTTTTCTACAGTGCCCAGAGGAGATATCTGCAGTCCCTTCTATGTAAAAATAATAATAATAGCCCCATGCTGAAGCTCTGCATGTTCATGTATGTGGCTCTACTTTCTTCTGTTGCAAGTCTGTTTGTAATGTTTCGACATTAGAAAATGAAGAAGTTAAAGTACTCTAGGATTTCAGAATTCAAGCAAAGAAGCACTCGCCACATACTGTAACACCCCAGATTTAACAACTGCTGGTAAGAAAGACAAAAAAATAAATAAATCTGGAGAACCTGGAAACAACACAAGAGAAAGAACTGGAGAGAAAATCGCAAACACGCAAAGACCTGCAAATAGAAAGTAGAAAGACCGTGGCAAAAGAAAGCAAAGATAGTACCGATAGTGATTGCGTGCAACTCCAAAATCTGCAGCACCCAAGAGCCATGATGGCACAGTGGTTAGAAGACAGTATTGCAGGCTAACTGTGCTCACGGTGTCAGGAGTTCGATTCCCTCAATCCTGACTGGCTCCCGGTTGATTCAGCCTTCCATTCTTCCAAGATCGGTAAAATGAGGTCCCAGAGCAGTCCCAATAGGCTGACTCCGTAAACCGCTTAGAGAGGGCTGTAAAGCGCTGTGAAGCAGTATATAAGTCTAAATACTAGTGCAATTGACAACATCACCACCAGTCAATTGCAAAAGGCAGCTTCACTTGGTAGAGCTTACATCTTGCAACACTACCTTTAATCCCACAAACCACAACAACATCTGCCGATCTGTGGGCTGCCACAGAGAGGAGGGGGGTAAAGCTATTTTCCAAGGCACCTGAAAGCCAGAGAATGAATAATGGATGGAAACTGATCAAAGAGAGATTCATCCTTGAAGTAGATTCCTCTAGGGAGAGTATTTTACAGGTACAGAAACAAAACTGAATTCTGTACCATGATGAAACAGAAATAGGACGTCCACAACTAATAGCAAAAGTTAATCTCAGCAATCTGCCATCATATGGAGATTACAGGTAGTCCTTGAGTTACAACAGTTCACTTAGTGACTGTTTGAAGTTACAATGGCACTGAAAAAAATGACTTATGACTATTTTTCACACCACATCCCCATGGTCAAGTGACCAAAGTGTAGGCATTTGGCAACGGACTCACATTTATGACGAACGTGGTGTCCCCGGGACATGTGATCACCTTTTGGGATCTTCTGACAAGCAAAGTCAATGGGGAAGCCAGATTCACTTAACAACAGTGTTACTTAATCTCTCCCCTGGTATAGCCGACAAAGCTAGGAGAGCCCGTGGCTTAGAGGTAAGCAGCCCGGGTTTGAATCCCAGAAGGGTATGGCTAGCTGACGAGAGCTAAATAGCTTGAAATAGATCTATACTAGTTCTCCCTTTATTTCTTTGTTGGTTATTGTAAATTTAACACAGAAATAGTTTGGTGAGAAAGCGACTTCCTGCGAAGGTTCTTGGATTGGGGCTGAAAGGTGAAAGCGGAAGCAGTATGCACTGTCCCACATTTGGGTAGACTAGGTTACCCCGATTAAAAAATCCTCTCTAACGAATATTTACCACATCCAGAACTTTGTGGTTCCTGTAGTTTTGACTTTCTGAATCTTGCAGTGCAGTTTTTCACAGCCACAAATGGATTCCATGGGAAATGTGCTCACAAAACTGTATCCAGTGGCGAAAATAACTTAGCCCGGTGCATTATATTAAGAAATATGGCTTGCAAAATACATCTATTAGGGGGGAGAAAAGGAGCACAGATGAGGAGACGTGCTCTGGAAATTATGCCTGGATTTTCAGGTGGTACAGGTTTGTTTTTTGCTGCTGTTCTTAATCTCACACTGACAGACAGATGGGAGAAAATAAGTTTGGAAAAACGAGAGACCGAATAAGGCTGCGATTGATCAAAAGATTCTTCATTTCTCTGTCTATTACTCTCTCTCTCATAAACTTGGCACATAACCAATGGTGGTATTCAGCCGGTTCGGACTGTGTCGAGTGAACTGGTTCTGGCGACCTACGGGTGGGCTGCCCCACCGCTCCACCTCTTTGCTGTCCTATTTAGCCACATTTTCTAAGCCACGTCAGAAGTGGGTTCCTACTGGTTCGGCCCAGTTGGGTCGAATAGGTAGTAACTCGGCCACCCACGCAGCCGAACCGTTTGTATTGTCAGCGATGCCATCTTGATTTTTGTTTCTGCACATGCTCAGAACAATCTCCATTTCAGAAATATACCTTTTTCCTTTTCTCTAATGTTCTGCGCATTTTTATTACATTTTTTAAGTGTAAATGCGCATGTGTGCAAAAAGATTTTTTTGCATCGAACTGGCAATAATGCCAGTAGAAACCCACCTCTGAGCCACGTGCATGCATGCAAGTCACGTGCATGGGCCAAGTGCATGCGTGCAAGCTGCACATGCTCACGAAGTGAGTCTGCATGCTCACAGTTTTGGTGCATGCTGAACGGGTGGTAAAATTATGTGAAATCCACCTCTGCACAAAACCAATTTCACTTAGGAGTGGATGGAGACTGTAACCCAAAGGACACAGCTATTAAAAAAACCCCCAAGAATTACCTATTTGTATATGCATGTATGATTGCGGTATTCTTCTTTCCTCGTGATTAAGTTGATAAATGCACATTTTCTCAAATGTATTGAGAGATAAATCCTTACAAATAAAACTCTATTTTTTTTTTAAAAGGAGCTATCCTTGCCTGTTTTTCTTCTTCTTCCAGGAATACAATACTATTCATCTAATTTTTAAAAATGCTGATGGGAGCCAGAATTCTCAAATAAAAAGTCCTCAGATTACAACAATTCATTTAGTGACCATTCAAAATTACAACGGCACTGGAAAAAAACTGACTCTATGACCATTTTTCACGCTTACAACCACTGCAGCATCCCCATGGTCACATGATCAAAAGTCAGTCTCTTGTCAGCTGACTCATGTTTATGGCAGCTGCAGTGAGCCTGGGGCGTGTTTCCCCTTTTTGCAACCTTCTGACAGGCAAAGTTAACGGAGTATCCAGAATCACCTAATAACTTTGTTACTACCTTAACAATTGCACTGATTCACGTAAGAACTTTTGCAAGGGAGGTCGTAAAACAGGGCAAAATTCACTTAACAAGTATCTCGCTCAGCATCATAAATGTTGAACTCCACTGTGGTCGTAAGTCGAGGACCATCTGTAATTTATTATAAGATAAGGTTTTCTCCTCCCTTCTTTTTCCAGACAAGGCTCACTGCGAAAATAGTTCTAAAATAAAACTTTTATCTGAAGTGTTTACTATTATTCTAGAATATCATTCCATTTCTTGGGGGTAATTCAACACTCGGGTGGTAAATCTGTGTCTTGATTTGCATTTTCTAATTGAATTGCTATCAGGTTTCTTGCAAGACTGAGCAACTGAAAAAGGGGGGAAAGTCAACCTTGAAATGCTCAGTTTCAAAACAACATTTGGATGACGTTTGGTGGGTTGGGAAAGGGATTATTCTATGGGGCTGTGAAGTATGAAAAAAAATAAGTTGTTGATCATTGAACATTTATTCAATGCCAAGTCAGTGCCAGCATTGAGAATGGCACTGCGAGGCAAACAATACACTATATTATCTTCTAGTTTAAATTTTCCATTAGTTGCCTTCACCCAATGTTCTAATCTAGGCTAAATTGGGAGAGGAGAGTTTGGCGGTTCAGTATTCTCATTTATTTTATTTTTATTTATTTGTCCAATTTATTTGCTGCCCACCAGTGATGGGATTCAAATAATTTAACAACCGGTTCTCTGCCCTAATGATTTCTTCCAACAACCAGTTCACCAAACTGCTCAGACATTTAACAACCGGTTCTCCTGAAGTGTTGCGAACTGGCTGAATCCCTCCACTGCTGCCCACCATGCAGCTCCATTTGAATGTGCTATTATAGGAACCCATCCATGTTGTATGAACCAGCTTTTATTATCTTAATAATAAGCTCAGGCTTCAAACGTTGTGTGTGGTGGAATCTCAGCTAGAATGGAGAGAGGTGTTAAGAGGGGCTTAGAGTTTAGAGCTGTGTTGGTGAACCGATGGCTCTCTCGGTGGGCAGGCGAGCTGTTGCCCCAGGTCAACTCCACCACGCATGCACACGCACCTCCCGCTGCCTGGCTGGTTTTTGGTTCTCTGTTGCGCATGCACGAGAGGTGGGGCGCATGCGGGAGATGCACGTGGATGTGCAGGGGCTGGGGTTCACACGATCATGCATGTGGGTTGCACACATGCATGAGGTGCATCGGGAGGGCCATATGCACTGTATGCATGGGGAGCTGGGTGCATGCGGGAGGTCAATTGCATATGTGCAGGGGAGCGGGTGTGTGTGTGTGTGTGGGATCACTGGTGCATTGCATTGTGGGTGCAGCACACAGAGATGAAAAGGTTAGCTATCATTGGTTTAGAGTGTTTGCACTGCAGAAAGTGGCACGGGCTGACCTTCCCCCCAAATCCTCGAAACCTTATCTGACCTTTCCTAAGAGAACCCCCCCCCCCTTAGAACCGAAGAAGCTTCTTGGATGAGAAGAGAAATATTTTCAAAGAAAACCAAAAAATCAAGAAAACTTAGTTGCTTTTTGGAAAAACATGACCTGGTTGGTTGAGAATCTTCATAGACACTTTTCCTAAGCAAATAGCAATAGCACTAAGACTTACGTATCGCTTCATCATGCTCTTACAGCCTTCTCTAAGCTGTTTAGAGTTAGCATATTACCCCCAACAATCTGGGTCCTCATTTTACCCACCTCGGAAGGATGGAAGGCTGAGTCAACCTTGAGCCAGTGAGAATCAAACTGCTGGCAATGAAGAGTGTGTTAGCCTGCAATACTGCGTTCTGGTGAGATTCTTGTAATATAGGCGCGTAGCAATAAAGCGTTCTGCTCGAGACGATTCATGAGCGGCTCTGGCTGCTTTCGCCTGGCATTATGTGGGAACGCAACACGTATGTTGTGTATGTTCAAGAGAAAGGCCGTCCAGCAAGACTGCCTAGGACAATCAGGGCAAAGGAAAATGGGTTTGGAGGATTAGGTGTGGTGAAACAAAGCCAGGAGAGAAGCAGCAGCCATCGGCATCACAGAATCACCGAAGTGGAAGAGACCGTTTATATCATTTAGTCCAACCCTGCAGAAATCCAGATCAAATCATCCATGACTGATGAGTGTCCCTTTGGAAGATCCAGAAGGCAAATCAGACAGCCTGACTAAGAATTAACCAGGGCATCGGAGCTAAAACAAACCAAGGTCAAAGAATAGATAATATATCTGCAAAATGCTACTGTTTGAGAAAGGTTCTGTGGAGAGAGAGAGACACTCTTTCTAGCTCTTCCTGCTCTCTTTCTCTCTCTTCCTCTCTTTCCCTCCCTCCCTCCCTCTGTTCTGACCTGGGCTTCCCAAGAGCATGAAGCAAACTCCTGGTCCCGACAAAAAACCCTTTTATTAATTTACTGTGAATTCTGCTCATTCATATCCAACCAAGTCTTTCAAGGGAGGATTTACAATCACAAACCTTATCTGGCTTGGAGAAATGCCAGGCCGATATCTGAAAAACTTGGCAAGGAGTCTCGGAGAACCACGAACCAATTAAGTGAACTAATTGTCTCCTGCAAACTCCACTCCCCTTTTGCTCCTCTTTTATTTCCTCTGGGAGGGGCCATTCATCATCTACCTGTGTCCTTACTCCCAAGTTGATCCCTGTTCTTTAGCTGTTCCCTTCATCTGGCAACTCTGTGCATGTGCACACTGGGAACAGGCTCCAGCTGTTCATCTGCCTCACTGAAGGCAGCTGATAACTGACATATGGCTCTGACCCCCTCTCTGCCTCCAACACAAAGCCCTCATCAGAGCCTTCCCCAGACTCCAGGACTGGCCCATGTTCCTCCCCAACCTTTTCACTGTACCAATCTGCTGCCAGCTCTGCTGGCAGGCCACAACACCCTCTCTCTGTGTGGGAGTGTCTGTGTCTGTGTCAGTGGTCATGCCAATTGGGAAGGATAGAGTAGAGGTTTCTGAGGAAGGCTAATAAAGAATTGGCTATTACAGTTCAGACTTGACAACCACTTGGAAGGGAACTTAGACCAACCAGGGGAACTGAGGTTCTACACCAGCTGGCTGAAGAATTCTGGGAAATGAAGTCCACAACTCATAAAAAGGACATGGTTCCCCACCCTTGCTTTAAAGTAGAGGCGTCAAACACATGGCCCACGGGCCAGATATGTCACACGCTGGCCACGCCCACCCCTGTTTTAGCAGACTTGCCCTGGAGTTCTGTTTACTATGGGTATGTTACAATGGTGGGTTTCAAAAGTTGTTCGAACCTACTCTGTGGGTGTGGCCTCCTTTGTGGGAGTGGCTTGCCACCCATGTGACCGGATATTAAGATGCCGACGACACTTATCAGAACCACCTTAAATTACCTCACACACAGCACTGGCATGCATAAGAATAGGATGTCAACTTGTTTTTTAAAAGGCATCTTTGGTTTGTGTTAAAACAACTTCAACACACGCAATGTTCTGATTGCACCACAAACGCAGTAGTCATCCTTACCTTCCACAGAGGCACTGAGTTTTATAAATATGAGCATGATAGTGTAGAATAATCATATCCAAGGACCAGTGGTGGGTTTCAAAATTTTTTGGAACCTCTTCTGTAGGTGTGGCCTGCTTTCTGGGTCCACTGGTGGAACCTCTTCTAACCGGTTTGGTAGATTTGACGAACCGGTTCTACCAAATAGGTGCGAACTGGTAGGAACCCACCTCTGGTATGTTACTTGGAACCCTGGCAGTATTTTTATCTCATCTTTATTTTTTCTGAATCTCCATCATCCCGTCTCCAGTAAAAGCATAGGGCCATGATACGATACGAGGGCAGCATCTGTGCTTTTACGGATACCCAGGAATGAAAAGCTACAGTCGTAGTATTCTCATTGGAATACATTATCCCCGAATGAGGTCGTCATTTAATGGAGACGCGCTGGCATAAAACAATTCACTCCTACACTTTGATTGGAAATAATTTATCATCAAGTCAGCTCCTGGAACTATCCTCTGCACTCTGCCAGACGAGGGAGGTTTCCTTAAGCTTCGTTCAATTGCTATCTACCCACTCTTGAGCAAGTGGAAAGATGATACTGACATAAAAGAAGATGCTACCACTGGCCGTCTCTCTTTTGCTTCAAGAGTATCTATTCTGGCTTGCTGCCAGGGGTTGTTATCTGGATTTCACGCATGTGGAGTATGACCAGAATTGGGACCAGAATTTCTGTTGCTAAACAAGGCAACAGTGATAGCACTTACTGCAGAGGTGGGTTCCTACCAGTTCGCACCTATTCGGTAGAATCGGTTTGTCAAATCTACCGAACCGGTTAGAAGAGGTTCCACCAGTGGACCCGGAAAGCAGGCCACACCTACAGAAGAGGTTCCAAATTTTTTTGGAAATCCACCACCGGGCCTTGGATATGATTATTCTACACTCTCATGCTCATATTTATAAAACTCAGTGCCTCTGTGAAAGGTAAGGATGACTACTGCGTTTGTGGTGCACTCAGAACATTGCGTGTGTGGAAGTTGTTTTAACGCAAACCAAAGATGCCTTTTAAAAAACAAGTTTACATCATATTCTTATGCATGCCAGTGCTGTGTGTGAGGTAATTTAAGGTGGTTCTGACAAGTGTCGTCGGCATCTTCATATCCGGTCACATGGGTGGCAAGCCACTCCCATCTGGTCACATGGGTGGCAAGCCACTCCCACAAAGGAGGCCACACCCACAGAGTAGGTTCAAACAATTTTTGAAAACCACCACTGACTTACTGGTAGGCTTATATACCACTTCACAGTGTTTTATAGCCCTCTCTAATCGGTTTATGTAATAAAAAGGCAAAACAATAGAAGACCAACAGGAACAAAGAGAGAACTTTGATTATGAAGGCTTTGTCTACAGGTAGTCCTTGAGTTAATAACCATTCATTTCATGGCCATTCAGAGTAACAATGGCATTAAAAAGGGACTTTGGACTTACAACCATCGTACCATCCCCATAGTCATGTGATCAAAATTAGGCCGATTGGCAACTGGCATGTGTTTAAGGTACTTTGTGTCCCTTAGGTTGTGATTTTTCACCCACCAGTAACCTGGCCAATATTTCCCATCTTTCTACAACCTGATGCTCCCAAGTCATTACCGTAACTTTTGCCTGCTCCAAGGGCGCGTGCCCCTGTTGGGTGGGGTAGAGAGTTCTGTCGTTCCTCACCTTGAAGTCCAAGTTGGCACTTTCATACGGCGTTCCTTTGTTCCCAGAGCAGCCGCTAACTTTCACTGGAAAGGAAAGGAGAAGAGATAAGGATTAATCAAGCTGTTGTTATTAGCCTCATTAGCATTATCAGTATGCTTATTAAGTGATCAGTTGGCAAAATCCTGAACGGAGGATCATAAGCAGGAAGGGAGGGGGGAAAAAAACTAGATCGGTCCCTCCTGTGAGAACTTACAACCTACATTTTGACATTAGAGGAGAGAAAAGGATGGCAGATGGATATCAGCTCTGTATTTGCTTTCCACTGGATATGAGAATTTAATCATAAGCTATTTTTCACACATTCCAGCACAGAACTAGACTAGCTCGGAGAAGGTCACCAGACACGAGTCCCATCCCGTAGGTCCTCAGGTCCTAAATATTTTTGTATTTTATTTTTGCACTCAGCAAACTGTTGATATGGAGCGGAACTCTTCTTATAAGGCAGCCCCCAATGTATGACAGTTTAGTGACTGCGTTCAAAGTTACAACAGCATTGAAAAAAGTGGCATGACCGTTTTTCACACTTTCACACGGCCATTGCATAGCCGTGATCAAAATTCAGATGAATAAAATAACAGAGTTGGAAGGGAACTTGGAGGTCTTCTAGTCCACCACCCTCCTTAAGCAGGAAACCATACATCACTTCAGACAAATGGTTATCCAACGTCTTCTTAAAAACTCCCAGTGTTGGAGCATTCACAACTTCTGGAGGCAAGTTGTTCCACTGATTATTTGTTCTAACTGTCAGGAAATTTCTCATTAGTTCTAGGTTGTTTCTCTCTTTGATTAGTTTCCACCCATTGCTTCTTGTTTTACCCTCAGGTGCCTTGGAGAATAGCTTGATTCCCTCTTCTTTGTGGCAACCCCTGAGATATTGGAAGATTGCTATCATGTGTCCCCTAGTCCTTCTTTTCATTAGACATACCCAGTTTCTGCAACCGTTTTAGCCTTTATATGTTTTAGCCTACCAAGATGCTTGGTAACTGACTCGTATTTATGATGGTTGCAGTGTCCCGGGGTCATGTGATCACCTTTTGTAACCTTCAGACAAGCAAAATCAATGGGGAAGCCAGATCCACTTAATAACCGTGCAACGGACTTAACAACTTCAGTGATTCACTTAATAACTGTGGCAAGAAAAGCTGTAAAATGGGACAAACTCACTTCCCAACTGCCTCACTTAGCAACAAAAATCTGGGGCTCAATTGTGGTCATAAGTCGAGGACTAACTGTGTTTGACTAACCTCAAATACAATCCCTCTTTGCAGGGCAAATTCTGCTGTTTTGGATTTGCAATCACAGACTTCTTCAAATCTCATTACAAAACACATGAATGGGGAAAAATTCGAAAAAAGGAGCTCGCAGTAATGCCCAAGTCCTTCCTATCCTGCTCAGTTCTACTGTGTGTAAAGAGATTGTTTGGATAGCAATAGCAATAGCAGTTAGACTTATATACCGCTTCATAGCCCTTTTCAGCCCTCTCTAAGCGGTTTACAGAGTCAGCATATTGCCCCCAACAACAATCCGGGTCCTCATTTTACCCACCTCGGAAGGATGGAAGGCTGAGTCAACCCTGAGCTGGTGAGATTTGAACCGCCGAACTGCAGAACTGCAGTCAGCTGAAGTAGCCTGCAGTGCTGCATTTAACCACTGCGCCACCTCGGATTGAGATTGTTGTTATAATTAGAGCAGGGTGTGATATATTTTACATACTGATTAGATTTTATGAAACAAATTTATACAGCTGTCCAACTCACATGCAGCTTACAACATTAAAACATCACTCTTTTAAAAACTTTAATCCCCTCACCTGTCCTAGCTCTAGTGAACAAACAAACATTTATTACACAATTTTACTGTATATGATTAACCAACCTGCACACAAACAACACAGTAACCAGCGGTGGGTTTCACATTTTGTTACCACCGGTTCACCATGCGTGCCCCCACTCACTTCACTCATGTGCCCGGCCTTCTGCGTATGCACTTTGCACCTTCCATGCATGAACCCGGCCTCAAAAACATGCCTAAATAGGGAAGCATAGAGCCAGGGTTGTGGGGCAGACCCACCAATGATTTCTGCTACCGGTTCGGGTGGGCTGGTCCGAACTGGCTGAATACCACCTCTAATGGTAACGAAAGAGAGTACCTGTCTCTTACTCGTGGTCTAACCATAGGAAAAATATATCTGTCTGTGTGTGGAGTCCTTGATGCTCTCTGATTTGCTTTTCTCTCAGCAAATCCACTACCTTCTAGCCTGATTATATTATCTAGTTAGGTAATTAAAGGTCTCTGAGAAAACAACCAAGCTCAGAGAGAACCCAGAACCCCATGGTTTAACCCCAAGCTAGAAATAGTCTCTTCTATTGATGCATGTGTGCCTATTTTGACCTGCCAGCTGCCAGCTCTGCTGATTCAGACAAGGAGAAGGTTGGGACGGAACATGGGCCAGTCCTGGAGTCTAGAGAAGACTCAGACGAGGGCTCTGTATCGGAGGCAGAGATGGGGCCAGAGCTGTCTGACAGTTTTCAGCTGCCTTCAGACTCAGACATCAGTGAGGCAGACGAACAGCTGGAGCCTATTCCCAGTGTGCGCATGCACAGAGTTGCCAGACAAAGGGAACAGCTAAGGAACAAGGGTTGACTGGGGAGTAAAGCCATAAGTGGACAGTGAATGGCCCCTCCCATAGGGAATATAAGAGGAGCGAAAGGGCAGGGGTGTTTTCAGGAGACAATTAGTTCATTCCTGCATTCTTGCCAAGTACTGCGGCATCTGAAAGAGATCGGCCTGGCCACTCTCCAAGCCTGATAAAGGATGGTAATTGTGAACTATCTTGAAAGACTGTGGGAGGGGAAAGACTTTGCTGGAGAGGAATTCACTGTAAATGAAATAAAAAGGGTTTATCAGGACGAGGACTTGGCTTCGTGCTGCTGCGAAAGCCTAGGTCAGAACAGTGCCTATGTGTTATGCCTATTGATTAAGTAATCCCACTGCTATCTTTGGCATGGCCCACCATTAAGACTAGTTTGGCCACAAACAATCCTGAGAATCAACCAGATCGCCTATTCCTGGCGTAGATTATGAAGAGGTAGGTCCCAATTCCCAACATGCTATTCAACAAAATGCTTACTGGATTATTTTGACAAGCGACAATGAAACAGATGCCCTGCTTCTGGGCAGCTGAGAGGCAGCTGATTAGCCTCTCAGGAAAACAAGTAAATATATTACGTGATTCTTTGATCATATGCAACATAGCTCTGAGGTTCAATACGTTGTGCGCTAAAAACAGCTCTTAGGTTAAGGAAGTCCTAAACAGTAGGGAGAAAAAAACACATTTCTGCTGCCATGAATTCTTTGGGAGAAAAACTAGATAGGTTTTTGACAGTTCATTTCGTGCTCATGAATCCTAGTCTTCTCTTTGGAGGCTCTTCTGTTTAGAAATTGTCAAAAGAGGAACTTTTAACCAGAAAGATGGTTTAAAGGAAACAAAGATGTTGAAGAAGAGAGAACATGTAGGCTTTGAAGTTGCCCATCAGCTCCCAGGCTGTATTTGTATATACAAATTGGTTACCTGGTCATATCCATTCATATGCACTGAGTCTCGATTTTAATTATACTAATTCTATTTGCGTGTCCCTTGGAGTGCAAGGGGCTCAAACCAGCCAGTCCTAGAGGAGATCAACCCTGACTTCTCTTTAGAAGGCCAGATCCTGAAGATGAAACTCAAGTACTTTGGCCACCTAATGAGAAGGAAGGACTCACTGGAGAAGAGCCTCATGATGGGAAAGATTGATCACAACAGAAGAAGGGGACGGATGAGGTGGCTGGATGGAGTCATTGAAGCAGTCGGCGTGAGCTTAAATGGACTCCAGAGGATGGTCGAAGACAGGAAGGACTGGAAGAACATTGTCCATGGGAGCCTGATGGATCGGACACGACTTCCCAACTAACAACAACAATTCTATTTCTTTATCTTTATCTTTCTTACAGTACTTTGTACATAGACATGCATCTCCTGATCATATGCACAATGCATTTGAATAAAACATGTATGCTTTTTAATTAAAATTGTAGTAGTATCCTACATAAATTGTTTCCTGGTTTGGAAATACAGGTAATTAACAACCATTTGTTGACTGACTGTACAACAACTGTACAACGACTGACTTTATAACATACTGCATTCAGTTTTGGTCACCACGATGTAAAAAAGATGTGGAGACTCTAGAAAGAGTGTAGAGAAGAGCAAGAAAGATGATTAGGGGACTGGAGGCTAAAACATACAAAGAACGGTTGCAGGAACTGGGTATGTCTAATTTAATGAAAAGAAGGACTGGGGAGACACGATAGCAGTCTTCCAATAGCTCAGGGGCTGCCACAAAGAAGAGGGAGTCAAACTATTCTCCATGGCACCTGAGGGTAGGACAAGAAGCAATGGGTGGAAACTAATCAAGAAGAGAAGCAACTTAGAACTGAGGAGAAATTTCCTAACAGTTAGAACAATTAATCAGTGGAACAACTTGCCTCTAGAAGTTGTGAATGCTCCAACAATGGAACTCTTTAAGAAGATGTTGGATAACCATTTGTCTGAAGTGGTGTAGGGTTTCCTGCCTAGGCAGGGGGTTGGACTAGAAGACCTCCAAGGTCCCTTCCAACTATGTTATTCTATTCTATTCAACTGCATTGGCAAAAAATGGATCATTATGATCATTACTCACTCTTACAACTATTGCACTGGGGTCACGGTGACATGCAGTGGTGGGATACAACCAGTTTAACAATTAATTGGGTGAGCGCACACATGCACACTTTGCACACACACCTGCAAGCTTTGCAGGTGCGCACAGTGTTAAAAAACCACCAATTTTAAGCTTAAAAACTTATCTTCTTTGTCAATGCCAGTGAGTAAAACATCTGATGCATGGCAATCTGCTCTGATGCGTGAAATCAGCTGAGCTATAAAACAGGGAAATATAGGACAGGAAAGAGCAGGGGCAGCTGGGCGAGGCCAACTGCTCACCTGAACTTCCAGGAGGGAAGTGGAGAGGAAGGGAAGGAAGGAAGAATGAATTTCATTGCCTGGATATAGCATATATAGTTTTATACTTGTGTTTTATTAATCCGATGTGTGTTGTATGAACATGGATAAATGTTTCCGAGCATAAACAAAATGGAGTCCATGCCACAGTGTGTTCTGCCTGGATTAACTTGCATTAGTCCACAGGTAGCCAGAGCTGGCCTTACAATATTTAGCACACATCATAACTGAATTAGGCTTTTAAAAACAGACCTTAAATGATCTGAGGGAAATGTGTGAAGATAATCATATCTGAACTGAATTTTGGAAACTCCACAAGAAGAGGCCTATGTAAGCAAGATGTTCTTGATAGGAGACTGTTTTGAAGACTTGGCCCAGGTCGTTAGAAAAAAGAATCCATCCTCAAGGAGGAGCCAACATCACTACAAGATGGACATGCGATCTCAATGCTCTGAGATCGCTGTCAAAAATTTTATCGCTGGGTGGTCCAATCGGACCTAAACCGTCCTGCAGAGACGGCGAATGGGAAGGATACATCCTGTTGATCTCAGGGACACCGCAAAGTCCCTGATAGACCTAGAAGAAGTTCTTCTAGCTGGCGATAAAAGCACAGCCCCTAGGCTGATGAAGTTGGGATGGCTCCAAACAGAAGAAAACGGAAAGAGAAAGTGTTTACAGTTGGTGAGGAATTTTTTCCGTTTTAAAAAAGACTGCCTACAAAAAACTTAAAATTAATTTAAATCTGAGAACAGAAAAAATAAGCAGCAGAATTAAGCTTTGAATGGTTTTGGTCAGTGTGCTTTCTTGCTCTTAAATGCTTTTTTTATGGATGGAATTTATGCAAGCTTTTTAAAACAAATGGATTAAGTTTTCTTCTTCTATCTTTTATTATTATTATTTTTGCAACCTATGGACTAAAATTCTCCTTCCTCATTACTACGTGTGTTTTCCTCTTTTTCTCCTCTATTTTACTCAAGAATTTTATTTTTATTTTTTTAACTTGGAATATAAAAAAAAAGAAAAGAAAAGAAGGAAAAAAAGAGAATTCTAACACAGAGGGAAAGTTAGTGCTGCTGCTCGGAGGCTGGAGGCTTGTGTATTGAGAGCGTGTGTGCCTTCCAAGCATGCACTTTGTTTGCATGCACGGCTTGCACACATGCACACAGCTTAAAAACATGGCTAAATAAGACAGCATAGAGCCGGAGTGGATGGGCAGGGCCACTCACGATTTCCGCTACCGGTTTGGATGAACTAGCCCAAACTGGCTGAACACCACCTCTGATGGTAATGAAAGAGATTATCTGTTTCTTACTCTTGGTCTAATCATAGGAAAAATATATCTGTCTGTGTGTGGAATCCACAGGTCGCCACTACCAGTTTGCCCAAACTGGTCTGAACCGGCTGAATACCATCACTGTGACCCTGTACATCAGACAAGAAGGTGACAGTCCTCTTTTATATAATGACAAGTACGGATTTACCAATTGAGTCCAGTTTGATTTGAACATTCAAGTCACTTTGGAAAAATCAATGCAATTGAAACATCAGTATTATCTTGAATCAGTAAGCTGGACTGAATTCAATTTAGATCAATTTAGACCATTATAAGGCGATGTGCATAAATGGAAAATCATTGAATTAGACCAAATTGATTTGGATGTATCAATTGGAGCACTGAGGTTTGATATTCCAAATCTGTCTAATGCTGAATATTCATGTAGCTACAGTAATATTTTTGTGTTTCCAATTAAAGCCCCATTTCTAAATTTGTTTCTTTACACATAAGCTGCGTCTATGCACGGATACATCATCTCCTTTTTTTCTGCACCGCATCTGAGCTACTTCTCTTCCTTTTATGTTACTGAATAGAAAGTGTAAGAATACAAATACAGAATTGTTTTACACAAATCTATTTGTCTATTTGAAGGAGGGTAATCCCCCCCCAAGCCATCTTGAGGCTTCATTAGAACTTGACAATAGGAATTGTCCAACACCCCTTCATTGCATCAGCAGTCCAAACTTCAACCAAACCTAGCTCAGACAAACTCGTAGGATTTGTACATGGCCTATGGGAGTCTGAGAATAGCCAATAGAATACATGTTCTTGCACAGAAACAGGAAGCTCCAGTGCAAAGCCTAAGAGAACGTATAAATACCCCTCACTCTCAATGCCATGTGGTCCTGTTCACTAATAAATGGACCCTCTTTCCAAGCCTCCATTTTGTCTCCAGTGCCTCTCTCCCTGCTTGGAACTGAACCAGATGGATTTTCCTTCCAACAATTCAGACAAGAAAACATGTAAGGATGGTTGAGCTAATTTAGAGTTTTAATTTATTTTACTTGATTTTCACATGCCTTTCAGACCATTCTGATACATGTGGTTTCTCTAGACAGTGTCACAATTCTCTAAAATTGTTTTCAAATTTTGACCTTTGTGACTTTGTACATGGAGGCTGTAGCTTTGTTGTGTGGGTGGGTGGATAGATTCTCTGCTATTGTTTAATATCTCTGGCATAATCATACCAGATGTAAAACAGTTCCATTGATCTATATAAAATCTAGGGTATAGACCTATTAAACAAAAACTAAGTTAGTGGCTGCTCAGTTTTGTTTTCAGTCCATATTCATTCAACACAGAAAGAGAGAGTTCTTCAGTTTGATATATTGGTTAAGGCCCTAGGCACGAGAGTGATAAGGATGTTGAGAAGGGATCAGGTGTGGCTTGGTGTGAAGAAAGAGATGGACTCCAGATCTCTCGTGATAAAGGGACACATTTATTCAGCTGAAGAAAGATGGGTCCTTCCTTAAGATTGGGAAAACCCTGAATACAGTTTGAATATAGATTTCTGACTTTGACTTAGTTATACAGATAGTCCTCAACCTACCATATTTTTCAGAGTATAAGATGCACCTTTTTCTCTCAAGAAAGAGGCTGAAAATCTGGGTGCATCTTATACACTGAATACAGCATTTTTGGCCTCCCGAAACCCCAACCCCTTCACCAAAATGGCTGTGAATAGCCTTTAGGAAGCTTTCAGAGAGCTCCTGGAGGCGGGGGAGGGCAGAAATAAGCAAAAAATGCCCCATTTCTGCTCAATTTTACCCTCCCAGCCTCCAGGAGCACTCTATAAGCTTTCTAAAGGCTATACATGCCTTTTTTAAATGAAAAGCAGGCCCATTTTCATGAAAAACGGGCCAATTCCCCCCCCCCAAGTATTCTGCAAGCCCTCGAAAGGCTATTCATGCCTTTTTTGGGGGGAAAATGTGTCCTTTTTCTCGAAAAATGGGCCATTTTTGGAAGGTTTGCAGAGTGCAAAAACTTTTTTTTATTTGCCTTTTCAAAACCTTGGTGCGTCTTATACTCTGAAAAATATGGTAGTTAATACAAGTGTTCAAAAGAGTGGTGGGTTGCAGGCAGTACGCCCTGGTACGGGCATACCGGTGCCTGCCCAGAGCACTGGGTACCATTCCAGTACGGTGCTCCAGAGGGCCTACCTGCCCACCTGTTGTCCTTACCTGTATTTGAACTCTTTGGGGCTTCCGCGCATGCGCATGGTGCATATGGCGCCTGTGCAATGCTCCCCCGAGCAGCTGGAGTGTTGTGGAGGCTCCCGGAGGCATCGCTGCAGGGTAGGACGCATGTGTGTGCTGCGTGTGTGCGCGCGCACGCTGCATGCATTCATGTGGTGGGTGCCGGGCCCCATTGCACCGTACTGGTTGCAACGGGATCCGGAACCCATCACTGGTTCAAAGTTACAACTGGTTGAAAAGTATTTTCAAATTAGTAGCTCAGATTGGTAGTTATGATGTTGGTTTGAGCTCTGAGCTTGGCGATATGGTTGCAAACATTTCATCCCCATTCGAGGAGACATCTTTCTAGAGGGTTAGGGGTGCAAGGGTCTTGTAACTTGACAGCTTTAAGACTTCCACAGTTCAAATGTCAGAGTTCCTGAGCCAACATGACTGGAGGAGGAATTCTGGGAGTTGAAGTCCACAAGTCTTAAAGCTGTCAAATTTGAACACCCATGGGGCTTTTTTTCTAAAGGGTAGGGGTGCAAGGGTCTTGTACCTTGACAGCTTTAAGACTTGTGGACTTCAAATGCCAGAGTTTCTGAGCCAACATTTTGGTTGCTAAGCAAGAGTGTTGTTAAGTGAGTTTCACCACATTTTTCAAGTTGGCCATGCCCACCCAGTCACATGACTGCCAAGATACTCCCACTCGGTCACAGGACTGCCAAGCTACTCCCACAAAGCAGGCCACACCTACAGAAGAGGTTCTAAAAAAAATTGAAACCCACCACTGCAATGTAGGGTGGTGTAAGGTTTCCTGCTTAAGCAGGGGGTTGGACTAGAAGACCTCCAAGGTCTCTTCCAACTCTGTTATTCTGCTCTGTTCTGCTCCGCTCTACTCTACTCTATTATATCTTAAAAAGTAATGTTTAGTTTGTTTAGTTAGTTAATGCAGAATAATGTGTTTTGGAATCACAGTGAAGATTTCATAATAACATTTATATTATAAGCCATTATAAATCCAGGTGTGCTGGGTTTGCCCATGGACCAACTCAAATATCTGTTCTTATTTTTCTGAAAAAGTTGGAATAATGAAAGTTTCACCAAATCAAGTAACTGATATCTGTCCTAAGGCATCCCCATTTCTCTTGGATTCTATCCTTCCTTCCTGAATATCACTTCTTATGCGGGGAGAGAGACCTATTGACTGCGGGAACGAAATAAATTTTTCATTCATGATGAAGTTCATGTAGGTTATGCTACGATGAGACGAAGGTATGTTTTGATAGGTTGGCATGAGGATCCCTGTCTTGAAAGTCTGAATAAAATATACACATCATTATTTTTGTAATTTTCACCTCAAAACTATGTGTTTATCTCTTTTTCCTGCCAACTATGACCTGTAAAATCATTTTATTTCCTCTAGTTATTTTCAAGAGAGAGAGAGAGAGAGGGAGGGAGGGAGGGAGGGAGGGAGGGAGGGAGGGAGGGAGAGAGAGAGAGAGAGAGAGAGAGAGAGAGAGAGAAGGAAAACAAATCTTCAGACTCCTGTCTTATCAACTGCTGTTTCGCTGGAGATATTTATTTTATTTCAGGGTACAGATTTGGAAAAACTGCATGTTTTATATTATTGTCCTTTAATGCCACGGTTCACTTCCTCGGATACATTTGCAGCGGGAGGAAAGGAAGCATATGAACATTTTAAATCAGTAAATCAAAATAAATGTCCCAGATAAATGTCAATCAATAAATGCTCAAATAAATGCCATTACAAGCTTTTGGCTGTATTTTTCAAATATTGGAAGAACGAGAGGCCCATTTGTGTTCTCTGTGGGAACAAGCAATTCGGAACTAGTTCTGAATAGGGAAGGATCAAAAATTGATCCAATAATCAGGCTGCATTTATCATGCCACCATAAATCTGAACAGGCTGCCATTACACAGTCTTATCATGCACTATTGAAGTTTTAAATCAGAATATATTTGCTTGGCGTATTAATACACAAATGTGACTAGCTTGTTAACAGTGTTCTGTGCCTGTTGTTGTGGCCCACCAGCCGTCAGTGGAGCTGGTGGCAGGCTGAGAGAGTGAGAAGGTTGGGGAGGAACATGGAGTCTGGGGAAGGCTCTGATGAGGGCTCTGTGTCGGAGGCAGAGATGGGGTCAGGGCCATCTGACAGTTATCAGTTGCCTTCGGAGTCAGATATCAGTGGGGCAGAAGAACAGCTGGAGCCTATTCCTGATGTGTGCAGGAGCAGAGCTGCCAGGCGAAGGGAACAGCTACGGAACAAGGGCCAACTTGGTACAGGTGGATGGTGAATGGCCCCTCCCATAGGGAATAAAGAGTAGCAAAAGGGGAGTTAATTACTTCAATTCATTAAGTGAAGATCTGTTCCTGATTTCTTGCCAAGTAATTGCTGCTACAGCATGGAGTTTGGAAGATATCGGCCTGGCAACTCTCCAAGCCTGATGAAGGTCTGTAGTTGTGAAATCTCATGAAAGACTGTTTGCCAGGACTTTGTTGGAGTGGAATTCCCTTTAATTTAAATAAAAGAGGTTTTATCTGGATGAGGAGTCTGCTTCATGATCTTGGGAAGCTTAGGTTAGAACACCTGTATTGTATCCAACTGACCAAAACAATGGGTAATTTTACCTCATGATTGCTTTCTAAATGAGATATTTTTAGTTGTACAGTAGTCCTCAACTTACAATAGTTCACTTAGTGACATTTGAAGTTACAATAGCACTGAAAAAAACTGACTTATGACTGTTTTTCATACTTATGACCATTACAGCGTCCCTACGGTCAAGGGATCAAAATTCAGACCCTTGGAAATGGATTCATATTTATGACGGTTGCAGTGTCCCTGAGAGTCACGTGATCCCCTTGTGCGTCCTACTGACAAGCAAAGTCAATGGGGAAGACAGATTCACTTAACAACCGTGTTACTAACTTAACAACTGCAACGATTCCCTTAACAACTGTGACCAGAAAGGCTGCAAATGGAGGCAAAATTCACTTAACAACTATCTCGCTTAACAACAAACATATTGCTCAACTGTGGTTGTAAGTCGAGAACCATCTGTAATGAGGGAAAGTGGATTTTACCTATTTCATTGTTATAGCTACCTTGATTAATTACTATTTATTTCAAAACCGGTGGAAAATTGGTTTTTGCTATTAGTGAGGCCCATCTCATCTGGCCTGTATTTTCACCTTTTTATTGCCATATAAGTGGAAACTTATATTCTATGTCTGGAAACGTAAAAGTCTTACAAGCGTGACATTTCCTTTCCCAATCAATGCTGTTTATTGCAAAAACACAGGTTTAATGGCTCAAAGAAATAGCTGTTGTTGGATTCTGTTTTAAGCTGCTTCATTGAGGGAAGACAATGTTCCTGGGAAATTCTCTGCCATGTTTGAATACCATTGAAAAAAAAAGTTACAAAAGCAAAACATTGTTTGCAGATTGGCCTCAGAAACTACCACGATCAATTGTACAAGGAAAAGATTGCAAAGACTGAAATTGTCTTGGGAGGGAGTTTACATTTGTTTATAGAAATGCTTGCTTTGGAAATTGAAAATGGCAAGAGTGGTTGAGATTTTTCCCCCCTTCACAAGTATAAATAGGTTTTACAGCCTTCCTTCCTTCCTTCCTTCCTTCCTTCCTTCCTTCCTTCCTTCCTTCCTTCCTTCCCTCTCTCTTTCCCTTCCTTATTCCTTTTTTCTTCCCATCTCCCTCTTTCCTTCCTTCTTACCATCTCCTTCCTTCTTCCCTTTCTCTTTCTCTTCCTCATTCCTTTCTTATTCCCATCTCCTCCCTTCCTTCTTCCCATCTCCCCCTCCCTCCCCTTTCTCTTTTTCTTTCCCTCCCTTATTCCTTTTTTCTTCCCATCTCCCTCCCTCCCTTCTTTCCATCTCCTTCCTTCTTCCCTTTCTCTTTCTCTTTTCTTCCTCATTCCTTTCTTCTTCCCATCTCCTCCCTCCTTCCCTTCTTTCCATTTCTCCATCCCTCCCTCTTTCTTTTTCTTTTCTTTCCTTTCCTTATTCCTTTCTTTCTTATTCCCATCTTCTCCCTCCCTCCCTCCTTTCTATCAGCTTCCTTCCTTCCTTCCTTCCTTCCTTTCTTCCTTCCTTCCTTCCTTCCTTCCTCAAGATCAACCCTGGTTCCTTCCTCCCGCTTCCTCATTAAGAACTTCCTTCCTCTCTCCCTCTCATCTCTTTTCTCCCTCCTTCCCTCCCTTCCATTTCCTTCCTTCCCCTTTCCCTCCCTCCCATTTCCTTCCCTCCTTCTTTCCTTCCTTGTTCTCTCTCATCTCCTCCCTCCCTCCCTCCCCCCTTTCTTATTCAACTGTGATATTTATGCAGAATTGCTCTGCAAAGGAGCAGCCACATAAATGTAATGAATTAAATAAATAACCTCTTCCGGGTTTTACAAACACCAGAAGGAGATCCCTGATTTACTACTGCAATAAGCCCCTCATTGGATTGAGAGTTCCTTCAAGCAAGAAAGTTTTCCACTCATGGTAAGTACTGAACACTCCCAGAGATGGAAATGTTATGACATGTATGCTAAATCAAATTTATTTATTTCACACTTCATAGCCTAATATGTGAACCATAACACTGTTGTACCAGACATCCATTTCAGCATCTTGCAGCGCAGTTCTTCAATTAACATGGATACTTCAGTGCATACGTTAGGAAAAAAAGGATATGCCCAACCTGGCCTATATTACTTAGGATGACAAATAAAATTCATGACACTAGGGGAAATTGCCTTCAAAAAACAGATGTACTGCCTTAAATTGCATGACTAAGGTGTGCGTTGGGGGAAATGGCCATCAAAATGTCTCTTTTTAAAAACCTTTTTAAAAGAATGACTTTTTAGGATAAACATTGCAGGAAACAGGTGGGACAAATGTATCTTTAGAAAAACAAGTAACGGAGTAAAACCAACATGAAAGGATTCCTGCCTCATTATATTATATCCAGCAATTAACTGATTACTGAAGAATATTTTAACAGTTATCAACTGTTGAACAGATTTATAAATTAGGGTTTAGTTTGGCTGCATGAAATGTTAGTCTGAACTAGGATTCTTGCAAAAAGCTTAAGAAATATTGACTTTGCTTGTGGGGAAACTGGGCTGGTTACAAATGGTCATTACACGCCAGTTGTCAAGCATTCAAATTTGGATCACATGATCAAAAATTTTGTTTCTTGTCCTGCCTTCAGATGATTTGGAGAAGAGGTTGAGCCCCCTCTTCTTTCTGGCAGCCCCTCAAATATTGGAGCACTATTATATCGCCCTAGTGATATAATAGCAGTGTTCCAATGGTGGGTTCCTAACAAACCTAGCAGACAACTTTGTTTCCCCAAAAGTGGAGAAGGGAACAAGAGGATCAGCCATATTGGGCTTAAATCTCTCTAACAGAGAGGAAATGATAGAAGGTGTTGAAGCCACAGGAACCCTGGGGGCAAGTGACCATGCAGTATTGGAATTCAACATTATGCAAGCACAAGTAGTATAACAAAGTGAAACTAGAGTCTTGGACTTTAAGAGAGCTAATTTCAATAAACTTAAGAGAGAGCTTGGGAAGGATTCCATGGATGAGAATCTTCAAGGGGAAAACAACTCAAGAAGCTTGGGAAATTTTGAAAAATGAGATTACAAAAGCCCAGTCTAGCACAATGCCAATGAAGAAGAAAAATAACAGCTCCCCAAAGAAACCAGCATGGCTGCATAAAGAACTCTCTGACAAATTGAAAGACAAAAAACATAAGTATAAAAAGTGGAAAGAGGCAGAATTAAGGCAGAATATCAGCAAATAGCCCAAGCCTGTAAAGATGAAGTGAGGAAAATGGTATATGATCTTCTGCTTGAGCAGGGAGCTGGACTAGAAGACCTCCAAGGTCCCTTCCAGCTCTATTCTGATTCTGATTAGTGCTTCTTTCCATTAAACTAGACATAGCCAATTCCTGTAACTGTTCTTTCTATGTTTTAGCCTCCAGTCCCTTAGTAACCTTTGTTGCTCTTCTCTGCACTCTTTCTAGAGCAGTGTTGGAAAACCTTTTCGACACCAAGTAGCAAAAACATGCATGTGCCGGGAAGCTGAACTTCCACCTGGCCCTTCCAGTTTCCAGCATGCAAGTGCAAAGACCAGCATGTGTGCTGGAAACCAGAAACTCAGGTTCCTAGTGGATACTTGTGCTCTGGGGAGCTGCTCTTCTGGTTTTCAGCACTCCCGCGCACACGGAGACCAACTGGCATGTGCGCGCCCAGGGGTGGATTGCTGCCGGTTTTACTCCCGGTTCGTAACCCATGTGCTTGCTCGCTTCACTCGCTCGTGCACTGTTCAATGTAAATTGTTCTTCGTACATGCGCAGAACTATTTACAGTGAACTGTGCATGCTCAGTCACTAAAAAAATGGTGGTGGTTCAGCAGCAGCAAGGAACCGGTTCATGGGCATGGCAGGCATGGCTCACTGCCAATTCTGTGACCCAGGCCCGAATCTCACTACTGGTTCGACTGAACTGGGCCGAACTGGCAGCAACCTATCTCTACGCGTGCCGGAACCCAGAAAAGCAACAGGAGACAGCTGGCATGTCCGGAGAGATGGCTCTGCACGCCACTTCCAGCATGCATGCCATAAGTTCCCTATCTTGGTTCTAGAGTAAGGTGACCAGATTTTAACATTGGTAAAGTGGGACACCATTGACCGGGGAGGAGGTTTCTTGATTAATTTTTTTTAAAAAATCGGGACTTTTTAAAAATTTCGCAGGACGCGGGACAAATTGTTCAAAAGCGGGACCGTCCGGCCAAAAGCGGGACGTCTGGTCACCTTGTTCAGGAGTCACAACACCTTTTTTTATATCATGGCGACCAAAACTGGATGCCATATTCAGGCATGCAGATACATGTCAGCAAACACTATTTCCCCAAACGCCGTGTTTCTTTATTAAGAGAATCTCCCTACTACCCAAGAACGGATTCCCCCCACCCTCCTCCACTAGGTGATTCAGAATAAGAAATACTCTGTCTGCCACTTCAGGCGCAGCCGCTGAGTTCCATTCTGAACCATCATTAACAATTGATAGGACAATTATGGCTTTTTAATGGGACTTTAACTCAACCAATAGGCATCTCTCTGCTTTTAAATTAAAGCAGGGCAAAGGGAAACAGTGCAGCGCACACCTGGGAAAATGAACAGGCATGCGTGGGAGTTGAGATTGTTAGCTAGATTTGTTATTCTTGAAGGTGCAGGAGATTAGCCTCCTAAACATGGGGTCTTGCACGTCTACAGGTAATCCTCGACTTATGACCACAATTGAGCCCAAAATTTCCATTGCTGAGTGAGACGTTGGTTAAGTGAGTTTTGCCCCATTTTCCATCTTTTCTGACCACAGGGGTTAAGTGAATTACTGCAGTTCTTGAATTAGTGACACGGTTGTTGAATGAATCTGGCATTCCCGTTGACTTTGCTTGTCAGGAGGTCACAGAAGGGGATCACACGAACCTCCGGGGACACTGCAACCGTCTTAAATATGAGTCAGTTGCCAAGCATTTGAATTTTGATCCTCGTGACCATGGGAATGGTGCAAAAAGAAGTTTCGGAAGTGTGACAAACGGTCATAAGTTGCTTTTTTCCCAGTGCCATTGTAACTTTGAATAGTCACTAAGCGAGTGACTGTTGCAAGTCAAGAACCATAAGGTAAAGGTTCCCACACACAGGTATGCTAGTCATTTCTGGGTCTAGGTATGGTGTTCATCTCTGTTTCAAAGCCAAAGAGCCAACGCTGTCCACGCATCTCCGTGGTCATGTAGCCGGCATGGCTAAACACCAAAGACACACAGAGCGCTGTTCCCTTCCCACCAAAGGTGGTCCCCATTTTTCTACTTGCATTTTTTAACCTGCTTTCGAACTGCTAGGTTGGCAGAACCTGGGTCAAGTAATGGGAGCTCACTTCGTTACGCGGCCCTAGGGATTCAAACTGCTGACCTTCTGATTGACCAGCTCAGTGTCTTAGCCATTGAGCCACTGTGTCCCTATAAGTCAAGGACTACCTGTACTTAAATTTACCTCCCAGAATTTTTAGCAAACAAGGATGGAGGATGTATGGCCAGATCTTGCTGTACCCGAACTCCTAACCTCCTTCTTGGTAAGGGGCTAATCAAATTATAGTTCAGAAACATCTGGAGAGTTGAAGGGTCCTTGTGAGTTTATGGGAATTGATGTTCAAGTCCATCTGGCGAGCACTATGGGTGGGGCTATAAAAAATAAAGATTAGATTGCAGCAAAGGGATACAGCAAACTCTGGTTTTTGGTTACTATGTAGCGGTTTTCTTGTTTGTAATTACAGGTAGTCCTCAACTTACAACAGTTCATTTAGTGACCGTTCATAGTAACAATGGCACTTAAAAAAAGTGACAGGGCCATTTTGATCTTATGATCTGTATACTGCTCGAGTCAAAAAGAGGGCTGTGAAAACAGACCCCTCACATCCTGGACATCAATTGTTTCAACTTCAAAATGCCACTATAAGGCACTGCACACCAGAACAACACGACACAAGAACAGTTTCCCCCCGGATGCCATCACTCTGTTTAACAACTAATTCCCACAACACTATCAAATAATTTACTAAGACTGTATTACTATTATTCTTCTCTTCCTTACTAGTATCTATCTCTTCCAACTTATGACTAAAACCAAGTTGCTTGTATCTTTCAATTTATATTGTTTTTATTTGTTGCATAATATGATTTGATAGCTTATTAGTAACCTTGACTATCACTAAGTGTTGTATCTTTTTATTCTTGATGAATGTATTTTATTCTCCTTATGTACACTGAGAGCCTATGCACCAAAGACAAATCCCTTGTGTGTACCAATCACACTTGGCCAATAAAGAATTCTATTCTATTCTATTCTATTCTATTCTATTCTATTCTATTCTATTCTATTCTATTCTATTCTATTCTATTCTTCATTCATCTATTCTATTCTATTCTTCATTCCTCTATTCTATTCTATTCAATTCTATTCTTCATTCCTCTATTCTATTCTATTCTTCATTCATCTATTCTATTCTATTCTATTCTTCATTCATCTATTCTATTCTATTCTATTCTTCATTCCTCTATTCTATTCAATTCAATTCTATTCTTCATTCCTCTATTCTATTCTATTCTTCATTCATCTATTCTATTCTATTCTATTCTATTCTATTCTATTCTATTCTATTCTATTCTATTCTATTCTATTCTATTCTATTCTTCATTCCTCTATTCTATTCTATTCTTCATTCTATTCTATTCTATTCTATTCTTCATTCCTCTATTCTATTCTATTCTTCATTCCTCTATTCTATTCTATTCTATTCTATTCTATTCTATTCTTCATTCCTCTATTCTATTCTATTCTATTCCATTCCATTCCATTCTATTTTTCACATTGATGACCATTGTAACATCCTCATGGCCACATGGTTTACATTCTGATGCCTGACAATTGACTCACATTTATGACAGTTGTAGTGTCACGGGGGTGGTGGTGGTATCGTGATCCCCATTGCGACCTTCTGACAAGCAAAGTCAATGGGGTAACCAGATTCGCTGAACAACCTTGTTACTAACTTAACAACTGCAGTGATTCACTTAACACATGTGGCAAGAAAAGTCATAAAATGCGGTAAAACTCACTTAACAATTTTTTTTTCATTTAGCAACCTACATTTTGGGCTCAGTTGGGGTTGTAAGCTTTGGATTACCTGTATTAGTTTAAGGGGTAGGACTGGACTCTGCTGTGTTAGAAATGAAATAGCTTGCTTTTAAAATAGTAAAACTATTACCCCCTCCTTGTTCTGACCTAGGCTGAGAAACCCCTCTTTTATTTATACGGCTGTGAAATATGGACATTCACAGCACAGCTTCACAAACAGTCGGTGAAGATTCCGACAGATGTCTGCTCGAGTTGCCACAGTCTTTCAGGGGAAATGTTGATAAACACACACCTTATCTCCCTTGGAATACTTCCAGAAACCTAATTGCCAAATGCAGAGCAAGGTCAAACTTAGCACAGAGTGAAACAGAACTTTTCAAAGCTTGAACCGACCAGATGAACGTCCTGCAAAAGCTCACATCCTGTTCGCTCCTCTTTTATGTCTTTTAGGTTTCAAAAGTTTTATTTTCTTTTAAAACAAACATTTCATCATTCCTCAATCAGTAAGACATCGGAGTACAATTTTTTGTTTGTGTGTCAAAATAGTTCTAGTTTACCACCAAATTCTTGTCTAGCCTAATGTATACCCCTCCCTCCCCCCCAATCCCCCTCCTCCCCCCCCCCCCAACTTCCCAGAACCCGTACACGGTATGGATTTTTAACAAACACAGTCTAAAATCTATTGAGAAAAAAGAAATAAAGAAATTAATGACATCTCTACATTGATCTTAGCTTCTTCTTGCTGAGCTAACTTTAAACAATTTAAATCATTTCTGATCTTAAGCATAGTCCTCTTTTATGTCTTACGGGAGGGGCCAATCATCTCCAAGCCTTTCTCCTGAGTCAACCCTGTTTTCTTAATTGTTCTTGCCTTCTGGCAGCTCTGTGCATGCGCACACTGGGAACAGGCTCCCTCTGTTCTTCTGCTTCGCTGATTTCAGACTCCAGAGGCTCCGGAGGCATCAAATAACTACCAGATGGCCTTGGCCCCTGCTCTGCCTCCGATGCAGAGTCCTCATCCGAGCCTTCCCCAGACTCCAGGACTGGCCCATGTTCCTCCTCAACCTCCTCATTGTCCGACTCAGCTGCCAGCTCCACTGGCTGCTGTTGGGCCACAACAATCCTTCTCATTGAGGCAAACAATTGTTTCCCTCTTTCTATTCTTTACGCTAAAAACAGAGTGCAGGATAGTGGTCTAAAAATATCGCTCTTGTTTTTAGAAAGCCGGGAGTAAATTGTCACCGCAGCAACTTTTTTGAGTTTAAAAAAAAAAACAACCACAACTTTTCAAAGGCTAAACTTGGAAAGCAGAAGACTGAGAAAAATATGGCTGTGCTTGTTCAAAGCTCCCCACTCCGTAGAATTCAATTCTGTCTGCCTTTGACCAGGATGAAGCCCCAGGCAGTGCTGTACACATTTTAACATTCAAAGCCTGCAGCATCGTAATTAGGGCTTCAGATAAACAGCAAAGCCTCGTGTTGTCATTTTTACAGGATTTGTCGCTATATGCGTGTGTGTTTGTGTGCAAAAGGAAAATGAACAGCAAGGGGAAATGTGTTTAAAAGTATATGCATGTATCTACTGTCGCCATGTTCAATGATGCTGATCAGAAGGAAGGAACATCAAATGGCAGAAGGGAGAAAAACTGGGGTCTGCAACCTTAATTAGCTGTTTAACCCTTTCCCCCCATCATTTTTAATTGCTTGTTCCATGAAAGGAGACAGAGAACATCTGGGAAAGTCAGCCCAGCTAGGGAACAGTCAGCTGTCTCCATTTGCATGCCACTATGCTGATCAGGGGATCAGAAAAGCAAATTTTTCTCTTATTATGTCATGAAATGGGAATAGAGGAAACTTGAACATTTTTGAACAGGTCATTTTAAAATGTTCCTTTTAGCAGGGAAAAAAAGAAGATGATTTTCCTTTTTAAAAAGGAACCTGTCTAGATGTTTATCAGTGCAGTCTTGGGTCATATATCTTTCAGATATAATCGTAATTTGTTGGAGGTCAGTTTGATCTTCTCATTCCTCTTGGGTAAACGGCAGTGTTCAATAAACCATTGTTTCTTATAACTTAGAAACTGTGGGATTCTTCTTCTTACTGGTGGTGTTAAAAATCTCACGTTGCAAAAGATTTTATCCACTGGAGTTGTAATTAATTGATTGGTTATCCTTGTTGGGGTTATAGGTTTGGGTACATAAATTTCAATGGTGGGTTGCCAATTTTTTTTACTACCGGTTTGGGTGAGCTCGTGCATGCACGCAATGTATCTTGGCTTTCGATACCATCGACCATGGTATCCTTCTGCGACGACTGCGGGAGGTGGGAGTGGGCGGCACTGTTTTGCAGTGGTTCTCCTCCTACCTCTCGGACAGGTCGCAGTCGGTGTTGGTGGGTGGGCAGAGATCGTCCCCGAGGCCCCTAACATATGGGGTGCCACAGGGGTCGGTCTTGTCCCCCCTCCTATTTAACATATACATGAAACCGCTGGGCGACATCATTCGGAGGCACGGGATAAAGTATCACCAATATGCGGACGATACACAATTGTATCTGTCCGCCCCGTGCCAACTCAATGAAGCGGTGGACGTGATGAACCAGGGTCTGGAAGCTGTTAAAGACTGGATGAGAGCAAACAAACTGGTGCTCAACCCAGACAAGACCGAGTGGCTGTTGTGTTTTCCTCCCAATAATTTGACCACCGTACCATCAATCAGGCTGGGGGGACAAAACTTATACCCCTCAGATAGGGTCCGCAACTTGGGAGTCCTCCTGGATCCACAGCTGAGTTTTGATCACCATCTATCAGCTGTGACCAGGGAGGCATTTGCCCAGGTTCGCCTGGTGCGCCAGTTGCGGCCCTACCTGAATCGGGAGGCTCTCACGACAGTCACTCGAGCCCTTGTGATCTCTAAGCTGGAATACTGCAATGTGCTCTACATGAGGCTGCCCTTGAAGAGCACCCGGAGACTTCAGCTAGTACAGAACGCGGCCGCGCGAGTGATTGTGGGCGCACCTCGGTTCGCCCACATAACACCTATCCTCCGCGAGCTGCGCTGGCTGCCTGTAGATCTCCGGGTGCAATTCAAGGTCTTACTTACCACCCATAAAGCGCTCCATGGTAGTGGATCTGACTATTTGAGAGACCGCCTCCTGCCAATAACCTCCCTGCGTCCCATCAGATCGCATAGAGCGGGCCTCCTCCGTATTCCATCCGCCAGTCAGTGCCGACTGGCGACCACCCGGAGGAGAGCCTTCTCAGTTGCTGCTCCGACGCTATGGAACAATCTCCCCATGGAGATTCGTACCCTGACCACAGTCCAGGCCTTCCGTACAGCCCTCAAGATCTGGCTAGCCCGTCAGGCCTGGGGATAAATTTTCTTGCCCCTCCCGAATGCTGAGTGAATGTTGTGTTTTAGTACTTTTTAGTTATCTCACAATTTTTTTTCTGTATTTTGTCTTTCACTCCCCTTCCCTTACTATTGTAAGCCGCCCTGAGTCCCCTCAGGGAAAAGGGCGGCCTATAAATGCTAAATAAAATCTAAAAAAAATCTAAAATCTTGTCTTTTTATGTACACTGAGAGCCTATGCACCAAAGACAGATTCCTTGTGTGTCCAATCACACTTGGGCAATAAACTATTCTATTCTATTCTATTCTATTCATTCTTCCATTCTATTCTATTCTAGTCTACTCTAATCTTCATTTCTCCATTCTATTCTATTCTATTCTATTCTATTATTCTATTCTATTCTATTCTATTCTATTCTATTCTATTCCACTCCACTCCATTCCATTCCATTCCATTCCATTCTATTCTATTCTAGTCATCATTCCTCCATTGCATTGTATTGTATTGTATTGTATTGTATTGTATTGTATTCATTCCTCCATTCCATTCCATTCCATTCCATTCCAGTCCAGTCTAGTCTAGTCTATTCATTCCTCCATTCCATCCCAGTCTAATCTAGTCTATTCATTCCTCCATTCCATCCTAGTCTAATCTAGTCTATTCATTCCTCCATTCTATTCTATTCATGAGAAGAAGGAAAAGTAGAATAAAACACAGCTGCTAATTCTTGTTCCCATAAACCCTGGCCTAACCAATGACGGAGCTGATCTTGTTTAACTTCACAGATTTATTTACACTCCAGATAATCTATTGAGAAGAAGATCCTCCCAAATAAATCAAGAGGTCTTGAACAAGATTGGTATGTCAGACAAATGGCTGGAAATATACAGTAGCTAAACTCAATTTCTACATCCCACTTCTCAATGAATAATAAAGCAGTGAGAAGATCGGAAGATTTGATTTGACCCTTGTGAATGGACTTCTCAAATCCAATAGCTGACTAGATGCATTGCAATATATTGTGAGCCTTTTAATTGATTCAGTAATGCAAAAAGCATTGTGCATATGCCTCTCTTGAATTGACTGAACATTCAGGTCAAATTTATTTGACTTGTTGAATTGAACCAGCAGAATGAATCAGGTCTTGGGTGATTCACACACCCCTAATGAATACTTTCGAAGAAAACTCTTTCATTATTTCAATCCTTTGGTACAAAGGACACAACTTAATGAATCAGTGCAGCTGGGTTATCCAACAGCTATTCTACAAACCTGAATTAATAAAATTTTTGAATTCAGTGATTGGCTAAGCCCAAATATGTAAACAGCATTATAGCGTAGCATAATGATATGGTTCACACAATATACCTTTATTGGATTCCCACAGCATGGTGAATCATACATTACTCAACTTATTTTACCTTAGTCTGGCATGTTGTGTAGACTTAGCCTAAAAGATTTATAGTGAGATCTGGATTTCTTATGGGAAAATTAATTGTATGGATGAGATGAGGACTTGTATAATGTAATAGTTAAGATACTGGCACTTGGCAAACCCAGTTTATAGACTTCCCTCAGCTATAGAAGCTCACTGGAGGACTTTGTCCAGTGACTATCAAGCACCAGGAAAATCTGTAGGTCCAGACAGTTCAAATGGGTATAAACATTTAAGACTTAAGCTCTCTACAAGAATCTGAAGTACTAACAACTAAGGGAAATAAGTGGGAGATAAGAGTAGAAGGAATTCAAAGTGGGCTGGACTTAGATCTCTTGTAGGTGCAAAGGGACTCATGAATGATGATGTGTTTGACCCTCCCTTGGGCTCAGGCTGGTTATCTCCTAGAGTGAACCTCAATAGTTAGGCAAAATGCCAATAGTTAGGCAAAAATGTTGTGGCCTGTCAGCTGCTGGCCTCTCCAGCAGCTGAATCAGATGCGGTGGAGGTGTGGGAGTCAAGATCAGCATCAAGGCAACCTTAGAGCTCTGAGGAGAAAGAGGGAATGGAGCTGGCAGAGAGAGGTGGAGCCTGGGCCATCTTTCAGCCCTCAGATGGAGAATTATCAGCCCCCAGATCTAGAGGTGGCTGATGAGGAAGAGGAGGAGCAGCTGGGCCTGGTGCCTGACACATGGATGCTCAGAAGACAGAGGAGAGGAGAACAATGGAAATCTATGGGCCGATCCTTGGGATGGAAGTGCTAGTGCTGCTGGCGAAACCCCATCTAAACTCCAGGGATAAAAGGTGGGGGGTGATGATGACTAGATATGGCAGATAACTATTCATCTCCCTGCAGGACAGACTTGTTAGCCTGCTACGAGAGAGAGGCTTTTTGCCAGGGCTGCTGGCGCTCCTAATAAAGGAATCATTGATTTAACCACAGACAGCTTGTCGTGTTTGGAGAGCGCAGTTAGAACAAGTGAATACTTTATTGTTGATCACCTATATTGCAAGAATCTTACTGTCTGCCTTCTCTTGGGATGCAGCAGATGTAGGTCTAAGGATCCGATCTCAGACATTTTCTTCCTGAACCGACACAAGCTGGGATGTCTTTTTATATCATCTCCCCAGAGAGGCATCGTCTCCTTCGGCTGGTGATTCTACCATGTAATATGGCCTACTTCACGGGTTTATTGTTATGGGGGGAAATTGCAAAGGAGAATGCTATGGATATCACACTGAGCTTCTGCTTGAAAAGCAGAGTGTAAACTAATTGGTTCAGTGAGTGAACGAACGAATGAATAAATGAATGAGGTGACAAGCTTAAATAGGATGATAATACACACTGAACATCTGGCAGCTTAAATATATATATATGATGGAGAATATGTATAGTGAAATAGAGGCTCTCAAAAGTTCATATCCTAAGACCAGTGTAAACCCAATCACCTTCCTTATTTCTCCTGAAAAGAAAACATATCTTATATCTCTAGCTCTTTTGCAGAGGTGTATTTGCTCTCACAGTTTGCAAAAGAATCCACTTTTTCTCCCCCTGAATTACGGCTGCTTTTAAAAAAAAGAAAAAAAAACAGAAGAAGGAGGCTTTTGTTCTGTAAGTAAACACAAGGCAATTAGTTTCCAGCCTCTCTCATGGGACTGAATTGTTCAGATTACAAAGAGCTAATGTTGAATTTAACAGAAGACATAAAACTCAAAGGATAGGATTCAGGTTTGCTTTCCCCCAGGATAATGCATTGAGCTTCATGAAATTTTTATCACATCTAAATGTACCCTTCTGGTAGGTGTAATCTCTCTCTCTCTCTCTCTCTGCCTCTCTCTCTGCCTCTCTTCTCTCCCCTCTCTGTCTCTCTCCTCTCTGTCTTTCTGCCTCTCTTGTTTTCTCTTCTCTCTTTGCCTCTCTCTCCTCTCTATCTCCTCTCTCTGTCTCTCTGCTTCTCTCTCTCTTCCCTTCTCCCTCTCTTCTCTGTCTCTCTCTCTGTCTCTCTCCTCTCTCTCCTCTGTCTTTTCTCTCTCTCTCCCTCCCCCCTCTCTCTACCCTCTCTGTCTCTCTCCTCTCTGTCTTTCTGCCTCTCTTCTCTTCTCTCTCGGCCTCTCTCTCTTCTCTCTCTCCTCTCTTTCTCTCTCTCTCCTCTCTCTCTCTCTCTCTGCCTCTCTCTTCTTTGTCTCTCCCACTCTGTCTCTCTCTCTGTCTCTCTCCTCTCTCTCCTCTCTGTCTTTTTTTCTCCCTCTCCCTCCCTCCCTCCTCCCCTCTCTGTCTCTCTCCTCTCTGTCTTTCTGCCTCTCTCTTCTCTCTCTCCTCTCTCTATCTCTCTGCTTCTCTCTCTCTTCTCTTCTCCCTCTCCTCTCTGTCTCTCTCTCTCTCCTCTCTCTCTGTCTCTGCCTCTCTCTTCTCTCTGTCTCTCCCTCTCTGTCTCTCTCTCTGTCTCTCTTCTCTCTCTCTTCTCTCTCTCCTCTCTGTCTTTCCCCCCTCTCTCTATTTCCCTCTCTCCCTCTCTTTTATTGCACTTCAAAAACTTGTTGACAGCCGTTTTCTTGTGTTTTGTTTTGCTGGCATGAAAAGCGGAAAGTCAGCAACAATTATATTTAGAGATTAAAATGTTGGTTTTTTTTTTTAAAAAAAAAAACATTCTTGCTGGCATTTGTTTCTTCCATGACACAGGAGAAATCCCATCAGGTAACAAAAGAAGCATTGATTTATAAGCCTCCCCCCACATCTTCAGCATGGATGAGAAGCCACAATTTAATATTTTAATGTTTCTATTTTTTGCTTTTATAATGTTGTAAGCCATCCAGAGTTACCTGACGGTCAGATGGGCAGCATCTCAATTTGATAACTAAATATAGGTAGTCCTTGACTCACGAAAGTTCATTTAGTGACTGTGCAAAGTTACAACGGCACTGAAGGAAGGCTATTTTCCACCCTTAAAATCTTTGCAGCATCCCCACGGTCACATGATCAAAATTCAAAATTGATTGGAAACTCACTCGTATTTATGACGGTTGCAGTGTGTAAACCCCTTTTGCGACTTTCAAGCAGAGTCAATAGGGAAGCCAGGTTTACTTAGCAGCCGTGCTACTAACTGAACAATAGCAATGATTAACAACGGCGGCAAGAAAGGTTGTAAAATGCAGCAAAACTCACTTAACTGCTTTAGCGACAGAAATGTTGGGCTCACTTGTGGTCGTAACCAAGGAGTCCCTCTAATGATATACACACAACATCAATTAAATCAAGGAGAAAATACACCAAGGGGAGGAGGAGTGGGATAGAAGAAAGAGGGGTAGAGAGGGCGGGAGAGAGGATGGGAGGGAGGGTGAGAAGGAAGGGAGGGAGTGGACGGGGAGAGAGGAGTGGTAGAAGGGGAGGGGAAGTAGGGTAGAGGGGAATGATGGAGGGAAGATAGAAAGTTGGAGGGGGGCGGAAGAAAGAGGTGTATGGAGAGTGGAAGGGGTATATTGGGTTTCTATTTGAGTTTGAGTTTGAGTTTCATTTTATTTATATTTCTGGGGGTATTGTTGACAAGAGGAATTGCTGTGATTATTGTTTAATGTTGTATGGCCCCGGTTATGCACAGTATATATGTGACTGTATGAAAATGAAAAATGGAAAATAAAAACATTTTAACACTTAATTAAATCAAGGAGAGATCAATCAATCAATCAGAATGGAGCTGGAAGGGACCTTGGAGGTCTTCTAGTTCAACCCCCTGATCAAGCAGTACCTATACTATCTCGGATAAGTGACTGTCCAGTCTCTTCTTAAAACCCCCCAGTGATGGAGCACCCATAACTTCTGGAGGCAAACTCTTCCACTGGTTAATTGGTCTCACTGTTTTAAAAAAAAATCTCTCCTTGATTCCAGGTGGCTTCTCTCCTTGATTAGTTTCCATCCATTGTTTCTTGTCTTGCCATCACCATAGGGTGAGTATCAATAAATGATTATTCTCAAATTTTACTGGACAGCATTCATTGGGGTGGTGGGGAAAAAAAACATCAGAATGAGAGAGAGAAAAGTCCTAACCCCCCCCCCCCACCCCCAAATGCAGTAAAATGAGAGTTGAAACTCTTCAATTACGGAGTTTTCAACATTGAAACTGTGCATTACAAAAAAGATGTTGACACTTTGGGGTGGGGGGAGTGCAAAGAAGAGCAATTAAGATGATCAAAGGCCCTGATGTTGCAGCAAATTGAGGTTTGTAATCTACTTACGAAAGATCAGGACTTGAGACCACGAAGGAAGAGAAACAGGTTTATTGGATGCATCAAGTTCAGCGTGTTCACACACCAAAACCTGAACTGTCCAGGCTCTGCCCAGGATCCTACTTTTATGCCGTGTTCCACACGGTGCTTTCTCAAGGCGTTTCCATACACGAGACAAGCATGACATTTCAAAAAGCAGAAGTTCATTTGGACTGTTACAGCAAAGTACATAGGAGAAATATAAAAAAGAGAAGTTCCTATTTCGTCTTAAGCTGTCAGCAGCTTTTACCTCTGTTCTATCTCTCACCCACGTCTGGCTTCTTGTGCCCCCACTTTACAGGGTCTTGCCACACTGTTCAGCCCTATTTGTAATACTTATGAGGAAGTTGGAGAGAAGAGTTCACTCCAGCTAAAAATCAACTTTGGGACTCCAGGGCACTAGAATAAAAGCCAAACTAAAATGAATTTATAAGGTCCATTCTATTAAGACCACCTAACCTGGCCAGCCACTTGTGGGTGCATGCTGCATCACTGAGACTAAAACATATGAAGAACGGCTGCAGGAATTGCGTATGGCTAGTCTAAAGGGGGGAAAAACAGAATTGGGGGGGGGGGACATGATAGAAGTATTCCAGTATTTTAGGATCTGCCACAAAGAGAAGTTCAACTTATTTTCCAAAGCACCAAAGAGCAGGACAAGAAACAATGGATGGAAAATAAACGAGAGAAGCAACCTGAAATTCAGGAGAAACTTCCGAACAGTGAGGACAATGAACCAGTGCAACAGCTTGCCTTCAGACATTGTAAGGTCTTCATTATTGGAGGTTTTTAAGAAGAGACTGGATTTGTCTGAAATGGCATAGGATCTCCTGCTTGAGCAGGGGGCTGGACTAGAAGACCTCCAAGGTCCCTTCCATTTCTATTCTGATTCAGATTCTATGCCATATTTGGTGCTGGATGGGGTTGTATTGCCATAAACAGATCCAGTGCGCAACCTGGGAGTCCTTACCATACAATAGCAGAGTTGGAAGGAACCTTGGAGGTCTTCTAGTCCAACCCCCTACCTAGGCAGGAACCCCTATACCATTCCAGACAAATGGCTATCCAACATCTTCTTAAAGACTTCCAATGTTGGGGCATTCACAACTTCTGGAGGCAAGCTGTTCCACTGATTAATTGTTCCAACTGTCAGGAAATTTCTCCTCAATTCTAAGTTGCTTCTCTCCTTGATTAGTTTCCACCCATTGCTTCTTGTCCTGCCCTCAGGTGCCTTGGAGAATAGTTTGACTCCCTCTTTTTTGTGGCAACCCCTGAGATATTGGAAGACTGCTATCATGTCTCCCCTAGTCCTTCTTTCTAATAAACTAGACATACCCAGTTCCTGCAACCGTTCTTCATATGTTTTAGCCTCCAGTCCCCTAATCATCTTTGTTGCTCTTCTCTGCACTCTTTCTAGAATCTCCACATCTTTTCTATATCGTGGTGATCAAAGCTGAATGCAGTATTCCAAGTATGGCCTTACCAAGGCATTATTATTAACACTTCTGGACTCATGACTCAAAGCTAGCCTGCCTTTTGAGTGGTGTACTGGGGAGGTATGTTTCCAAAAGATAATTGCTTCAGGTCTAAATAAGTAAACTCAGTTTGATTTCCTTCTAAATTCCTCCTTAAAGTTAAAAAAAATTAAATACAAGGGAAGTACTATTTCATTGAATCATTGTCAACTCATCAAGCATTTGGGTGTCTGTTATCAAGTTGCCATGGTAAGGAAAGGGGGGAGTGCATTCCACACATACCTACGGCTAGAGTCCGATCTCAGATCACTACAGCAGGCTTGTGAGGCGTGCACCTCTTTGGTGAATGTGATTTATGACACAGACCGAGGGGAGGAAAGAAACAGAGGCAAAATTCAGCCATAATTTAAATGAGGTCAGATCTGATTGCAATGGGGTATTGCCGAAATGGTGTTCCAAATAAATGCCTGGATTTCTTTTGAAACTTGGCTCGAAGCTCATGAATTACTTAGAGCATCTTTCGGAAACCTGACAATCATATTTTTATAAACATGTATGAACATTTTTAAAATTAACATTTTAAACACAAAATAAAGCTAACAAGGACTAACATTTAGAATAAAAGGAGAGCAAAAACAGAAACGCGGAAATCAAATGATTTCCAATTTTCTTTTCAAGTAGTTATAAGTACAAATACTATAAAAAAGCTCTACCCCATGATTACAGCATTATTTATATTTCCTTTATAATCTGTTATTTTTATTGTAATCCTCAGAATTATATTTCATGATTTTATATTTTCCCTGCTATTCGAGAATTTCAATAGCAAGAAACAATTGCCTTGTAAGATTAACCAAGACTGCAATTCCTAGATGTATGGAAAATCTAGCCTCTAAAATTATACACATATGACCTTTAAATTCACAAATACTGCTTCGGTTTTCTCCCACGATCTGATATTGCTATATCTGTGGTTCTTATCTCTAAAAAGGTCTATTCCTCTAGCAAATCTTATAGTTTCTTTCAAACCAAGTAAGATTTCGACTGACCAGAAATTTGTGGACATTCTCTTTTGTTTTGTTTTTTTCAAATACACACAATTTAGTTTTATAAATATATACACAACTACACAAACGAGGGAGCCAGTGAGCCAATTTCTTGTTGCATGTCAGGTGGAATAAGTATTCTGTCACTCACAAGAATTAATCCCTGTGAAACTGTTAATCGTCCATTGGAAAAGGAGGAGAAAGAGGAAGAGATAATTGAACGGTATTGTCACTCAGAATATACCATATTTCTGGAACCATTAATGTTGCAACAAAATATCATTGCTTTTTGTTTTCCTTCATAAAAATGTAGGTAGGTAGATAGAGGGATAGAGAGGGAGAGAAAGAGAGAGAAATACAGTAGGTAGGTAAGGAGAGAGAGTAGTTAGTTAGTTAGTTAGTTAGTTAGTTAGTTAGGTAGTTAGGTAGTTAGGTAGTTAGGTAGTTAGGTAGTTAGGTAGGTAGCTAGGTAGGTAGGTAGGTAGGTAGGTAGGTAGGTAGGTTGACTCCCTCTTCTTTGTGGCAATCCCTGAGATATTGGAATCTTTAACTTAGCCACCTCATACATCTGATGAAGTAATCTGTAGCTTACAATTGTTTATACAGGTAGGGTCCTTACAATACAATAGCAGAGTTGGAAGGGACCCTGGAGGTCTTCTAGTCCAACCCCCTGCCTAGGCAGGAAACCCTATACCGTTTCAGACAAATGGCTATCCAACATCTTCTTAAAGACTTCCAGGGTTGGGGCATTCACAACTTCTGGAGGCAAGCTGCTCCTGATCCTGAGGTAGTCCTCAACTTACAACAGTTCATTTAGTGACTGTTCAAAGTTACAATGGCACTGAAAAAAGTGACTTATGGCCGTTTTTTACACTTAGGACGGTTGCAGCATCCCCATAGTGATGTGATCAAAATTCAGACACTTGGATATATTCTGATCTAAACAGTTAAGTATAAATAAGTATGGAATAGTATACGCAAATAAGTAAAGAACAAGGGGACCAAGAATGTATGATATGAAAGTATGGGGGGGGGGGAGAACCCCAATTTTAAAGACATATCGATATGGAACTACTGTATAATGGAATTTTTCCTTTGTTTTATGGTGGGCTTTTTTTTGCTATTTGTTCTTCTGTTGTTTTAATCTCTGTCTTGTTCTGTTTATATGTTTAAAATAAAAAAAATAAAAAAAATTCAGGCACTTGGCAACTACTGTATTTTTCGGAGTATAAGGTTTTGAAGAGGCAAATTTTAAAAAAAAGTAGGTAGGTAGATAGAGGGAAAGAGCGGGAGAGAAAGAGAGAGAAAAACAATAGGTAGGTAAGGAGAGAGAATAGATAGGTAGGTAGATAAAGGGATAGAGAGAGAGAGAGAAAGAGAGAGAGGGGGAGAGAGAGAGAGAGAAATGCAGTAGTTAGGTAAGTAGGTAGGTAGATAAAGGGATAGAGAGAGAAAGAGAAATCAATATAAAGAGATAGAGAAATACAGTAGGTAGGTAGGGTGAGAGAGAGAGTGTGTAGGTAGGTAGAGGGATAGACAGAGAGAAATAGGGAGAGAAATAGAGGAGCTCTCTGAAAGCCTGCACAGCCATTTTGGTGAAGGGGCGGAGCTTCAGGAGACAAAAAATGCTGCATTCAATAAATGCACCCAGATTTTCAGCCTCTTTTTTGAGGAAAAAAGGTGCATCTTATACTCTGAAAAATATGGTAGTTCATATTTATGATCGTTGTTGAGTCCTAGGGTCATGTGATCCACTTTTGCAACCTTTTGACAAGTAAAATCAATGGAGAAACCGGATTCACTTAACAACCGTGTTGCTCAATTAACAACTGTGGCAAGAAAAGGTTATAAATGGAGCAAAACTCACTCAACAAATGTCTCACTTAACAACATATATTTTGGGCTCAACTGTGGTTGTAAGCCGATGACTACCTGTATTCCTTACTTATGACTGTAATGGAGCCGCAAATTTCAATTGTTAGTTGTGCCAGTCATTAAGCAGATCATCCCTTGACCAACCAAAATTTTATGACATTTTTATGGTGGTCATTAAGTTAATCAACACAGTTGTTAAACAGAGTCACGATAGTGAAGGGAATGCATTGTTCGCGATGGGCGTTATTTTGCCAGAAAGCGGAAGTAAACATTAGTTTCCAACCAATCATCTGACTGCAAGAGGCGGCAAATATCCGCAAGAGTATGTCAGCTGCTGAGCGATTATGTGATCATAATTATGTGATTGTGTTGTGTGTGTGGATGTCAGAACTTTGAATCTTGGTTGTACATATCTTTTGGGGGGATCTGGTGTAAGTTTGAACAGTCGTTAAATGACCGGCTAAGTAAAGTGAAGGACTGGTTCTTGACTTAAGACCATAGATAAAGGTAAAGGTTCCCCTCGCACATATGTGCTAGTCGTTCCCGACTCTAGGGGGCGGTGCTCATCTCCGTTTCAAAGCCGAAGAGCCAGCGCTGTCCGAAGACATCTCTGTGGTCATATGGTTGATATATGACATTAAGGCCATAATTGAGCCCAAAACCTCTGTTCTAAACAAGACATTTGCTAAGTAAATTTTGATCCATTTTTCTTGCCATTGTTGTTGAATGAACCACTGTAGTTGTTAAGTTAGTAACATGGCTGTTGAGTGAATCTGGCTTTTTCATTGACTTTGCTTCTCAGTGGGTCGCAAAAGGCGACCACATGATTCCTGGGCACTGCAACCAGTTGCCAAGCCTCTGAATTTTGATCATGTGACCATCAGTCTGCTGCAGGGGTGGGTTCCGGCAGGCCCTACTACCGGTTCGCTCGTGTGCGTGCTGCTTGTGTGTGTGCTGCTTGTGTGCTTGCCATGTGTCTATGCATGCTTGATGCGCACTGTGCATGGATGCCCAATGCAATGAAAATTGTTCTGCAGAACCGAAAAACAAGATGGCACCGCCTGTGGCGCTGCCCGGAGAACTGATTTGGGGACATGGGGGAGCCTGGGTTGCTGCCAGTTCCAGCGATCCAGGCCACCAAACCACTACCAGTTCGGCCAAACTGGTCCAAACTGGTAGGAACCCACCACTGGTCCACTGCAACAGTTGTAAGTGTGAGAAATGGTTATAAAGTTACTTTCTTCAGGGCTGTTGTAACTTTGGATGGTCACTAAATCAACACTTGTAAGTTGAGGCGTTACCCCTATCACACTTATTCCGTAGTGACTAATTTCAGCACTCAAAACAATTAACAGTAAAGTGTTGTTTGGCACGGCTGTAAAGTCCATCTCATTTATGTCCCCACTGCTAAATGAAGGCTGTTTTGTGAAATTCATTTAAAGATGGTAGGATCGCTGCCAGTTATGCTACCGATATTCCAGTGTCCCCTTCAGATTTCTTTTCCTCAAGCTACTGATTCTTAGAAGGTTAATTCCTACAGCAGCTTTCACTTTCTTAGCTCTGAGGTAATTCCGTGTCTGTTTATACAATATCCATAATGGGTGAGGGGGATTGTGTGTGTGTGTGTGTGTGTGTGTGTGTGTGTGTGTGTGTTCCATTTCAGCTTCTGATGTGTTTATGGCTACAGGGACTTCAAACCATCATGTTCCTTTGCAGTAACTCCATAAATCAAATTTCCTTCATGAACATTAAAATATGCTCCGGGTGCTGCCGAAGCTGAAACATTTCCCTAAAATAATATGAGAGTGACTCAAATTCCCCAAAGTGGTATTTGAAAAGGGGAAAGGGGTGGAGGGAGACACAAAACCATCCAAATGGTATAATACCCATAATTAATTTGGCACCTGGGTTTAACTGGATCTGCCAAACTCTATTGGCAGCATCAGGCAATGAAAATGTTGCAGTAATCTATAATAAATAGGATGTACCAGTGATTCTCAACCTTGGCGGTTTGAAGAGGTGTGGACTTCAACTCCCAGAATTCCCCAGCCGCAAATACACTGGGCAACTCTCCCTTCACAACAATACTTAACTGCTTCAGGCCTGTGAGTGTGCCATCTTTCAGGGATACAGGTAGCCCTCAACTTACAACCATTCATTTAGTGACCATAAGTTTTCACATTTATGAGTGTTGTAGCATCCCCATGTTCACACAGTCAGAATTTTGGCCCTTGGCAACCGACCAATGGTGGGTTACGACCGGTACGCCCCGGTACGGGTGCACAGGCTACCGTTCCAGTACAGTGCTCCGGAGGGCCCACCTGCCCGCCCGCGCTCCTTACCAGTATTTGAGCTCTTTGGGGCTTCCATGCACATGCATGGAGCAAACGGCGCCTGCGTGATGCTCTGCCAAGCACCTGGAGCGTCACAGAGGTGTCACTGAGCGTCACAAGTGGTAGGTATGCATGCACACGCTGCCCACGTTCATGTGGTCGACACCGGGCCCTGTTGTACCATACCGGTTGCAATGCGATCCGGAACCCACCACTGCAACCAACATATATTTATGACGTGATCATTATCTGCCATGTTCTCAGATGGCTTCCGACAAGGGAAGCCAGATTCGCTTAATGACCACATGACTGCAGTGATTCATTTAACGAATGTGGCAAAAGGGTCAGGATTGCTTATTTAGTATGACGGTCACTAAGTGTTGTATATTATGATTTAGGAGGAACGTAATTTTATGATGACTGATTATGATTGATCACTTATAGCTTTTATCTACACTAAGAGGTTATACACCAAAGACAAATTCTGTGTGTGTCCAATCACACTTGGCCAAAAAAGAATTCACTTCTCTTCCTTTCCCTTCTCTGCCCTTCACTTCACTTCACTTCTCCTCCCTCTTCTCCCCTAGTCTAGCCTAGCCTAGCCTGCTCCATTCCATTCCATTCCAGTGGTGAGTTTCAGATCCCATTGCAACTGGTACAGTGTAATGGGGCCCTGTGTGATCTACATGAATGTGCGCAGCACACACATGCGTCCTTACCTCCCATGACACCTCCGCGATGCTCCAGCTGCTCGGCGGAGCATCGCACAGAAGCTATATGCTCTGTGCACGTATGTGGAAGCCCCGAAGAGGTCAAATACATATAAGGATGGCGGCAGGTGGGTGGGCCCTCCAGAGCACCGTACCGGAACAGTACCTGATATTCCCAGCAGGCACCGGTATGCCCGTACCAGGACATACCGGTCGTAACCCACCACTGTTCCATTCCTTATTCTGTTCTATTCTATTCTGTTTCATTCTGTTCCTTATTCTGTTCTATTCCTATTCTATTGTATGCAATGATATTCACTTAACAACTGCCTTGCTTAGGAAGAGAAATTTGGGGCTCAGTTGTCATCATAAGTTGAGGACTACCTGCATTGGTGTCATGGATCTATTAAAAAAGGTGAAGGAAACCCTGTGGATTTTACTCTGCTGGTTGTTGCTAGTCAGCCCTGTCCAAAGACATTTCATGTCATGTGGCCAGCATGATGTCATGGAGCACTGTTACTCCCCCCCCCTGAAGTGGTACCTATTTATCTACTTGCATTTGCATGTTTTTGAACTGCTATGTTGGCAGGAGCTGAGACGAGGACGGGAGCTCACCCCTGCACGTGGTGCTTGGGTCTCGAACTTGGGCTGCTGCCTTTCTGGCTGACAAGCTCAGCACCTTAACCTCTGAGCCACCTCGCCACCAGTCATGGATATACACTAGTCAATAAATTCAGGTAACACAGATATAGTTTCAACTATTGCACATTGGACTAGCCCCTCGGTTCTGCCTTACTTTGAGAAACAGTGGAATTGATATATATTCTGAGGGTTCTTCATCTTTGTTAGAGAAACCTATAAAGTTCCTATGTTGGACTCAACCTACCATATACCACAGTAGTGCCATAATGACATACATTTTTTTTTTCTTGGCAACAGAAGGTTGTATATTTGCCCAAATAACAGTATGTCTTAAAATCATGCTTGCTTTCTCTGCAACTGGCTGCCGGCTATAAAAAAATTTTCTAACCAACATAAAGTTGATTCCCAGGGCTTGCAAAACAGATAGTGATTCTTGGGAGATGTTGGCAGGCTCTGGAATATTTTGCAGACAAATACTTCTGAATCCATTTCGCCACAGGATGCCTAGCCATGTTTTTATTTTTGCAAAGATGCTTCACATGATTTGGAATTGTTTTTTAGGCATCCAAAAAGAAATACTCATTTGGGGGGGGGGGGGGGTCATCATGTTTTTCAGTCAAGTGAAACAATATTCGGATCGGACATTGGTTTATTTATTTATTTATTAGATTTTTTTTAAACCCCCCCCCCTAGTAACTTAAGGCAGCGAATGTATCTAATACTCCTTCCTCCTCATCTTTTTCCTCACAACAACAACCCTGTGAGGAGGGCTGGGCTGAGAGAGGGTGACTGGAGTAATTCACTAGCTTGTTTTCAGGCCTAACACTGGACTAGAACTGATCATCTCCTGGGGATTGGCCACCATCAGATTAACAGAGTTGGAAGGGACCTGGTAGGTCATCTAGTCCAACCCCTGGCCCAAGCAGGAGACCCTATACCCGTGATGGTGAACAGTGGCACGCGGAGCCATTTCTGACAGCACGTGAGGCATTACCCTGTCAGCTCCAGCGTCCATGTGTGCGCTGGTCAGCTGATTTTGGCCTTGGTTTTTGGCCGTTTTTTGCCCTCCGGAGGCTTTAGGGAAGCCTCCTGAAGCCTCCGGAGGGCAAAAAAACCCAGTCCAATGTGCAAACTGGAAGACAGAAAATGGGCCATTTCCGACCTCTGAAAGGCCTCCCGGAGGTGGGGGGGGCAGGGAGGCCGTTTTCACCCTCCCCAGGCTCCAAGAAAGCCTCTGAAGCCTGGGGAAAGTGAAAAATGGGTTCAGTGCCATCATGGGGTCATGCGCATGTGCAACAGTTCATGCACATGTGCAGGGTGCATAGAATTATGGGCACACACATGACCCCCCCTGTGCTCCTCCCTCTTTTGACAAGCCATGACAAAAAGGTTAACCATCACTGCCCTACACCATTTTTTAGCCCAATCTCTTCTTGAAAGTCTTAAGTGATGTAACTCCCACAACCTCCAACTTACTTAAGGCAGGACTAGAACTCATTTCTGGCTGGCCCCACCCACCCCTCCCCTCCCAGGAGTCCCCACACAGCCTGTTTTGGATACAAGTAAATACAGGGCATACACAGATGCTATGGGAGGGTGAAAAACGGGCCCACTGGAAGTTTGGGAAGGCCGGAAACAGGCCCATTTCCGGCCTTCAGAGCCAGGTGAGGTTGTTTTTGCCCTCCTGAATGGTTGAGGAAAGTCCGTGGAGGCCTGGGAGGGCAAAAACGCCCCCCACCATGGTGCAGGAGGCTGACTTGGTCACTCCGACCATGGCCACGGCCATCAACAACTGGGCGGAGAACCCCTTGCTTAAATGTTTGAAGCCCACCCCTGGATGTGAACTCAGAGCCGGTCTCCGAGATGCAGGACAAAACCACCGAGTCGAGAATCCTGCACTCTGGTGAAGTGAGCACCTAATGAGCAAGCCGAGAGATGCGTCTTCCACAAGCCAGCTCAGGCTCTCATTATTAGCAAGTGCTGAGCAGAGAAAACCTCACCTGTGCAGGCAAAGAGAGGAGAGGCTCTCATTGTGCAGAGACGGCTTTCTGACGCTGGAAGCAACTTCAGCATCTGGCTTTTGTGGATCCACGTTCTTGACTTCCTGCTTCGTTTTTTGATCTTGGCGTGTTCTTGGCCAAGACTCCGCGGGTGCTTTTCAGGCTATTGTGTGTGGTATTGCATTACAGACTGTCTGCTTATATATTATGCCTTCCCTTCAGCCTCTAGTCGGTTGCCTGTCCTATTTTTTTCCCCGCCTGCTTCCACAATTTTTCTTTTGTTGTCTCTCCCTGCCTGTCTGCTGCCATCTCTCCAGACAAGTCTCTTGCCGTTTTTTCTTCTCTTGCAAACCTATCCATCCTAAATTCAAGGGGTGTGTTATTCCCGCCCAGCAGCTCTGCAAACCTCACTCCCAAATTCATGCAACAGAAAAAAAAAACCTGCTTGGATTTTTCCTGTCAACTGCCTGGGCTTTTTCTTCTCTTTGCTGAATCCAGGGCATAAAACAGGGGTGGGTTCCTGCCGCCATTACTACCAGTTTGGCACTCCATGCGTATGCACATTTGTACTTAAAACAATCTGTGCATGCGCACATTAAAAAAGGGGAAAATACATTTTTTTTCAATGAAGATTGTTCTGCGCATGTGCAGAACATAAAATCAAGATGGTGACATCGAGGATAGGACCAGTACGGCTACGTGTCTGCCGGAGTTATTACCTAGTTACTACCTAAGAGCCGAGGTGGTGCAGTGGTTAGGGTGCAGTACTGCAGGCCACTTCAGCTGACTGTTATCTGCAGTTCAGCGGTTCTAATCTCACTGGCTCAAGGTTGACTCAGCCTTCCATCCTTCCGAGGTGGGTGAAATGAGGACCTAGACTGTGGGGGCGATATGCTGACTCTGTAAACCGCTTAGAGAGGACTGAAAGCCCTATGAAGTGGTATATAAGTCTAACTGCTATTGCTATTGCTATTCAGCCGAACTGTACCGTACCGGTAGGAACCCACCTCTGACACAAAAGCGAAAGGGACGCTGGGTTGGAATGTGAAGCTCTTCAGAGCCCGGGACATCTAACTCCTTCTAGTCTGCCTCCTTGTGGTGCACCCTGGATAGTGTGACAGCATAAACTAAACAGACTAGTAGCTACTACTCTCTATACCTTCATGGCTCACAAAATACTTGGAAACAAAGGGAGTTTGTAATTGTGGAAGGGTGAAACTTACCAGGGGTGACTTCTGGCTTTTGTTAGTGCTGGTTCACTCAGGGACGTGCATTGTGGGTGTGCATGCACAGTAATAAAAATAATTGCAAGATGGTGGTGCCATAAAACTGCTTTGGGGCATGGCCAGCTGAGTTACCACCTACTTGGCCAAACCGGTCCAAACCGGTAGGAACCCATCTCTGCAACTCACCCATTTCTGGCACGTGCCTATGTTTTCTTTCAAATTTTCATCTGGTGGGACTTTCTATACTGGCTTAGAGAAATTCAGATAAAGGCTTGTGAAAACAAGGGTGACTCAAACTTCTATTCAGCTAACCTGAGAGCTAGGCCCAGCTTCTTTAGCCTTCATCTCTTTGGGACCATTAATTGCTAAGCCTAGATAAAGAAAGGGCTCAGGGGCTAAGATGCTGAGCTGGTCGATCAGAAAAATTGGCAGTTCGGTGGTTCAAACCCTTAGTGCCGCATAACGGAGTGAGCTCCCTTTACTCGTCCCAGCTTCTGCCAACCTAGCAGTTCGAAAGCATGTAAAAATGCAAGTAGAGGAATAGGAACCACCTTTGTGGGAAGGTTATAGCGTTCGAGGTGCTTTAGATGGGGTGAAATCACTCATGAGCTGCATTCTAAAGTGCTTCTGCCAGGGGAAATAGAACTAATAAATGCTGCATGCAGCCCTTCTGTGCTCTGTTTTCGCTGATAGGGTTGTAGAAAGCCGTTGCAGCTGGAAACAGAGCTCGGCAGCCCGTTTTCGCCAAAGGTGCCATCAACACAAGTGACGTCAAGCTGGCCACACCTACCCTGGCCACACCCACCCCAGCCCCCTAAGGTCAGACACGACCTTGATGCAGCCCTCAATGAAATTGAGTTTGATACCCCTGGCTTACATCAAGACCAAAAAAAACCCTCCTGTCCTCCTTCTGTCTTTCTCTCTCTCTCTTCTTTGTAGTGCTGGCTTTTAACAAGGTCCTAATAATCACTCCGTTAAGGCTCCCTGATCAATCTTTGATCAGTTCTGAGCTTCTTACTCAGCCCCTTCCAAGTCTCAAGCAATTTCCAAGTGCAACTTTTGTGGCAAATGCATAAAAGTGGCGTCGACATCCTAGCATCGACCCCGGCTTCTCATCACTTTGACACAAAATCAGTTTGCTGCGGATGACATTTTTGCCTCTCCTGGTGTGTGAAGCAGTCCTTTATCTTCTCGGCAGCTTACTCCTGCCTCTTCTGTTCCGTCTAGAATCCCTTTTTATATCAGAAAAGGTATTGGATTCCTCCTCCTCCAATTTCTTGATTAGGATCACATTTCACGAGAAAGCCAGCTCCTTGTCAAGTTCAGTATCTCCCCTATTGGCAGGAATCCAGGCAGGCTGCTCTGATACAAATCACATTTTTCCTGGCCAAACCTCTTAAAAAAATTAAACAAAGCTTTGTTGCAGGCAAGTAGAACTCAAGAGGACAACAAATCTATTGTCTAACAGTTTCTGGATTCACAGTGTGGGGGGAGAAACAGAAGGCGATGCAATAATCCAACTTTCATTTACTGTTCTGACCTAGGCTTCCCGAGAAAGTATAAATCACAATCTTAGTCCTGCAAACCCCTCTTTTATTTATACGGCTGTGAATTATGGTCATTCACAGTCCGCACAGCTTCACAAACAGCCTGTGAAGATGCCGACAGATGTCTGCTCGAGTTGCCACAGTTTTTCAGGGGAATGTTGGTAAACACACACCTTATCTCCCTTGGAATGCTTCCAGAAACCTAATTGCCAAATGCAGAGCAAGGCCAAACTTTTCAAGCTCGAATCGACCAGATGAACTAATTGCTTCCTGCAAAAGCTCATGTCCTGTTCACTTCTCTTTTATAGGAGGGGCCAATCATCTCCAAGCCTTTCTCCCAAATCGAGTCTATATTCTGAATTGTTCTTGCCTTCCGGCAGCTCTGCGCATGCGCACACTGGGAACAGGCTCCTGCTGTTCTTCTGCCTCACTGATGTCAGACTCTGGAGGCAGCAAATTAGTACCAGATGGCCTTGGTCCCCTCTCTGCCTCTGACGCAGAGCCCTTGTCTGTCCGAGCCTTCTCTGGACTCAAGGACTGGCCCAGTTTCCTCCCCAACCTCCTCACTGTCCGAATCTGCTCTGCTGGCCACTGTCGGACCACAACATTTACTTAAGAAGTATGATGAGTTTGTTCTACTTTGGACCATTGTAAAACCTGGAAGACTTTTGACCAATTATATCGTCTTGGTTAAGCACTCTTACTCTTGAGTCAATTAATCTTTTGCTTCAGTCAATATCCCTTTAGTAAACTGCACACCAGAAGCTTTCTAATGAATATTATTAGCTTTACATGCAAACAGAAAGTACTTACGGCAAAACAAGTAGTCAACACTCATCTTTGTCTCAAATCAATTTCTCTCTTTGGAGAAGTCAATAGTGGATGTGCTACGGAAGATCTGATCAGATGGGCCTCTGTTTACCAATAATCTCTAGAGCTATTAGACAGTATTTACCCAATATGTTGCAAACCCTCACAAACAAGGCCATGAATTAGTTTCAGAATGTCTATTCAAATGAAATGAAGCTCAATGGGTAAGATATAATAACACACAGCTATGATTATAAAGCACGCTTTGATTAAGCTGAACTATACATCCAATGTGCCTAATAAAAAATTGGCAGCCCTGACTGACATATTTTAATAGAGCAGATTAAAAACTAACTTGCCGGTGGGCTCTATGTCTAATAGAAGCTAGAGGTAAGGCCATTATCATTGGCCACTGCAAAAAGGCTAGTTCATTTTAAGCATGTGGAATTTGTTTAGTTACCTTCAAAAGGGAAAGAGGAGAGTAAAGTTGAAACAATACCCTTCCAAAAAAGGAAAGGAAAAAAGGGAAGGGAAGGAGAAAGAGGAAAAGGAAGAGGAAGGGAAAGGAAACCAGACGCAGAGAGAAGGAGAAAAAAATAGGAAGAGGAAGGGAAAGGAGAAAAAGGAAAAGAAAGGAAAGGAGAAGGAGAAGGAGGGAGAAGGAGAAAGAGGAAAGGAAAGGAGAAAGTGAAAAGGAAAGGAGAAAGTGAAAAGGAAAGGAAAGGAGGAAGAGGAAGCGAAAGGAAAAGAAAGGAGAAAGGAAAGGAGAAGGAGGGAGAAGGAGAAAGAAAGAGGAAGAGGAAGAGAAAGGAAAGGAGAAGGAGGAAAGGAAAGCAAAGGAGGAGGAGAAGGGGGGAGAAGGAGAAAGAGAAAGAGGAAAGGAAAGGAGAAAGAGGAAAGGAAAGGAAAGAAGAGGGTAGATGGTTACGGAGAAAGTGTCTGTTTCCTTTACCACATTTTCACTAAATTTAAAAGCAATTAATCTTCCTTTGCATTGATACAAAGATGTAAAACAGTGTTTGTCAACCTTCGCAACTTTAAAATGGCTTAGTACCCTGGTTGTTGAGTAAATCTGGTGTCTCCATTGATTTTGCTTGTCAGAAGGTCACAAAACCAGATTGCATGAGCCTGGGACACCTCAACTGTCATAAATACGAACCAATTGCCAAGCATCTGAATGTGGCCCTGGGGATGCTGCAATGCGCGTAAGTATGAAGAATTGTAACTTTGAACAGTCACTAAATGAACTGTTGTAAATCAAGGACTACCTGTACTTCTGTTCAGGAAGGAGCACACCTTCCAAGAAGACCTGCGATGAAATCGTAGCTCCAACATCTTCCCTACAAACTGCTTCCTTTGCTGCAAGATGGCAAAAGGCACTCCGGAGGCTGCCAGCCCTTACAATTTACACACAGTAGGAGCTACAACTCATCTTGGTTCCTGGAGCACAGCTCACCGACTGCCTCCTCGGAGCCACCAGGGGTCCTGTTCAACTAATGAGATTATTTGCAATTAAAGATTGAGCTAGCAGGGAAATCTTTCTCGCTTCCTCTTTCTGCCTGGCCCAGACAGTCTTCCTTCTTGTCAATAAATAATTCCACTCAGCTTCTGGCCATGTTGCGGATGTTTTGGGGAATGATTAACTCTGCATACAGTGGCCCAAATGACCCCATGAATTAATCAATGGTTCCCCCCCTCCCTCTCGCTCCACGAGCAAAGTTCAGGTTCTCGGAGCAAGCAGCAATGGAGGTAAGGTTTAATTATTTCTGGAGCAGAGAGGGAATAAATCCCAGCTAACTCCATTTTTGAGATGGAAGTCTCGCCACCCATCTCTGCTGCATTACCAACCCCCGTTTCTGCAACACTAGTTTGTTATCTAAAGGTAAAGGTTCCCCTTGCTAATGTGCTAGTTGTTCCAGACTCTAGGGGGCGGTGCTCATCTCCGTTTCAAAGCCGAAGAGTCAGCGCTGTCCCAAGACGTCTCCGTAGTCATGTGGCCGGCATGACTAAACGCCGAAGGCGCACGGAGCACTATTACCTTCTCACCAAAGGTGGTTCCTATTTTTCTACTTGCATTTTTAATGTGATTGCAAACTGCTAGGTTGGCAGAAGCTGGGACAGGTAATGGGAGCTCACTGTTATGTGGCTCTAGGGAGTAGAACTGCTACTCTGCTGACCTTTCTGACCGACAAGATTGATGAGCCATGGTGGCACAATGGTTAGAGTTCAGTACTGCAGGCTACTTCTGTTGATTGCCGGCTGCCTGCAATTTGGCAGTTCGAATCTCACCAGGCTCAAGGTTGACTCAGCCTTCCACCCTTCCGAGGTGGGTGAAATGAGGACCCAGACTGTGGGGGCAATAGGCTGACTCTGTAAACCGCTTAGAGAGGGCTGTAAAGCACTATGAAGCGATATATAAGTGCAAGTGCTAAGTGCTAAGTGCTAAGCTCAGCGTCTTAGCCACTGAACCAGCTCATCCCCATTATCTAGCAACATTCAAAACAGGCATATACCTTTCTAGGGATTGAAGATTTAGACCAGATTCTGAAGATTTTGCCAACAAATGATATTTGGAATCTTTTAAGGTAAATGTGATGGGGTGGTGGTGGTGGTGTGGCCCAACAGCGGCCAGCTGAGCTGTTGGTGAAATCTGACAGAGATGAACACTATGGGACTGCCCTGGAGGCTGAGGAAGACTCTGGGGGGGGGGGTGTTCGGAGTCAGAGCAGGGACTAGAGAGGCCTGTTGGCCACCAGGTGGCGTCTGAGTCAGGCAGCAGTGAGGAAAAACAGAAGGAGGCTGTCCCTGATGTATGTATGTGTAGGGCTGTGAGGAGGAGGGAGCAGCTTTGGAAAAAGGGTCACAGAAGGAAATAGGAACAGGTGGCTACTGATTAGCCCCTCCCGGAGAGCTTATAAGTGGAGCGATCGGACGGGAATTTTGCAGGAAACAACAATTTACTGATTCAGCCGTAGAGAAAGATTGGGAGAATTTCATGAGTTCAAGCCTTGTTTTGTAGAGATAGCTTTCTGGGCTCCCAGCCAAGGGGTTGCTTACCTCCCTCCTTAGTTATGGCAGACAGCCAGGTCTGCGTCCGTATATATTGTAGAGGCTTGGGACAGAACAGGGTGGGAGTCATTGGGAACTGTATCAATTTATTTTCTTTATTTGTTAAGTTTGTTAGTTGCTCAAATTTACAGCTTGCCCAATATATTAGACCAGAGTTCCCCAAACTTTCCGGCTTGGCAGCCTGGTGGGGTGAGGAGAGGGGATGGTTCCACTTGAGTGGTGGGCAAATATGCATGTATGTGCAGCTCAGAGGTGGGTTCTTAACAGTTCAGACCAGTTCAGCTGAACAGGTAGTAGCTTGGTGGCCTGGGTTACTGGAACCAGCAGTGACCCAGACCTGACACCCCCTGAATCAGTTCTTTTGGTGGCCCCATAGGTGCCACCATCTTGTTTTGGGCTTCAGCGCATGCACTGAAGCATTTTTTTAGTGTTACGCATGTCACGTGTAGCACGCATCAACCAGGCATATCGTGTCCCTGAGTGAACCGGCAGTAGCAGCAGCCAGAACCCACCCCTGGTGCAGCTCCATTTGCACGAGAGGCAGGCGTGCGTTCCCGCCGCTTGTGGAAATGGAGGTGCACACATTTTGGTCAGCTGCTCATGTGGGCTCACTGGCCACTTTCACGGTGCAGGTCATTATCGGCTCAAGACCCAGTAGTGGACCATGGACCAAGGGTCGGGGACCCCTGCTCTAGAGAACTTACATAAAATGAGACCAGATCCAGGCATTTATAATATGATACAGGAAATGAAATGAATACACTTGAGCTGTGCAAAGCATTTGAATGAGGTGCTTTACAACATGCAAACTCTTGAATTCAGAAATACTGGATGTTTGTAAGATTTCCATATCTGGACTGTGAACATCCAGATGGCCGTTAGATGACAGCAAGAAGAAATAAAGATAAATCCTCAACTTATCTGTTCAAAGTTTTGACGGACCTACCTGAGGGATTACTTATAACCAATGGTGAGAATCTTCTCCATAGAAGATTCTACTCTGTTGGAGCTGTCTTGTAGTTGTACAGGAGTATTGCAGACCACATTTTGATAGTCCTAGTAAAGACATCTCATTCAATTATTAAAGCAGCCATATCTTTTCCAAGGCTCGAACAGCTGCTCTAAACATGTTGCCCACTGTTTTATAATTGTGTGCATAATCACTTTGTTTCCCCCGCTAACTGGATGTGTCTACAGGTTGTGCACTGGGTATGTCACCAAAGTCAAGATGGCAGCCACCCTAGTGCAGTCAAACTCTGCTTGGTTTTGGTTGTATGTATATCACAATACAATACAATACAATACAATACAATACAATACAATACAATACAATACAATACAATACAATACAATACAATACAACACAATAGCAGAGTTGGAAGGGACCTTGGAGGTCTTCTAGTCCAACCCCCTGCCTAGGCAGAAAACCCTATACCATTTCAGACAAATGGCTATCCAACATCTTCTTAAAGACTTCCAGTGTTGGGGCATTCACAACTTTTGGATGCAAGCTGTTCCACTGATTAATTGTTCTAACTGTCAAGAAATATCTCCTCAGTTCTAAGTTGCTTCTCTCCTTGATTAGTTTCCACCCATTGCTTCTTGTTCTACCCTCAGATGCCTTGGAAAATAGTTTGACTCCCTCTTCTTTGTGGCAACCCCTGAGATTTTGGGACATTGCTATCATGTCTCCCCTAGTCCTTCTTTTTATTAAACTAGACATACCCAGTTCCTGCAACCGTTCTTCATATGTTAGTCTCCAGTCCCCTAATCCTCTTTTGTTGCTCTTCTCTGCATTCTTTCTAGAGTCTCCGCATCTTTTCTACATCGTGGTGACCAAAACTGAATGCAGTATTACCAAGGTATTATAAAGTGGTATTAACACTTCACCTGATCTTGATTCTATCCCTCAGTTTATGCAGCCTAGAACTGTGTTGGCTGTGTTGGCTGTGCTGCACACTGCTGGCTCATATTTAAATGGTTGTCCACTAGGACTCCAAGATCCCTTTCACAGTTACTACTATTGAGCAAGGTACCACCTATACCGTACCTGTGCATTTCGTTTTTCTTGTCTAAATGTAAAACCTTACTCTTTTCACCGTTGAATTTCATTTTATTAGATCGTGCCCAATGTTCAAGTTTGTCAAAATCCTTCTGTATCTTTAGCCTATCTTTTGGAGTGTTGGCTATTCCTGCCATCTTGGTGTCATCTGCAAATTTGATGAGTTCCCCACAAGTGACCCTTGCAAAAGATGTCACAATCTGGGGGGCGGGGATGACCCACAATCCATGGGTGCCCTTGTACACTGCAAGGCATCTTATTCCAATGCTTTTGCACAGTCCTAAAACACGTGTCTAAATATTCTCCCTGTGCTTTTTTTTTTCTCCTGGATGTGCTGATGCAAAATATTGTCCAAATATTTCTGAAGAGGAAGACGATCATCAAATATTTTTGCTGGTTTGGCAGCCCATTGTATTTGATTGCAGTCTGAGTCCCACCTGACAGCATTTGACAGGTTGCATGGTATTTTAGTAACAGGCAAATAACTGGTGATTGTTCCACCACAATATTTAGTATTTTACTCGTGTTTAATATTTGACAAGATCTCCTATTTGGACTTGCGTCTTTTCAACAAGAGGCAGTTTCTACATGTTGCAGAGCCAGCAATTTTAAAAAAACTAAAGGTCTCACCATATTTTTTTCCCCTTATGCAGCAGTGTTCTGCTATTTAAAAACCAAATGAATAATACAGACTAACTGAGTTTACAGAAAAGAAGGATCTCCTTCTACTCAAAGCTCATGAGATTATAACATGCACCAGAGCAGTGGTGGGATCCTACCGGTTTAACAACTGGCTCTGTGACCGCACAATTTGCAGTTTGGAGAAAAATGTCCCTTCTGTTGTGGAGGAAAACAGCTGAGATGCAGCAATCCTCTCTGTTGTGCGACTCAGCTGAGAAGATATAGGTAAGTAAAGTGCAGGGGTGGGTAGGTGGGCCCACTTGCTGGGCGGAGCGAACCGGTTAGCTTCCAGCTGATTGTCAGCGCTATTGGTTCACCTGAACTGGTCCGAACTGGTAGAATCCCACCCCTGCACTATAATTTTCCAAGCATGAAAAGCTGAGACATTCCATAACAAGAGTTAAAAATCTGCCAAGCATTCATTCCTGATTTTCCCCTGACTTCCATCATCTTCATCATCATCATCTTCATCGTCATTATCATCATCATCATCTTTATTAGATTTTTATCTCACATTTATTGTTTTATAAGCAACTCAAGACAATGGACACATATAATACTTCTGTCAGCTCTGAAGCTAGCCTGACCAATGCTAATGGTACTGAGGGATAAGGAGGGGATGGGAATAGGGATAGCTGGGGTTTTGTAGCCAAAACAAAATAGTTTCCCTTGAGAACCAAGGACATTCCCACAGGTGGCTGAAGAGAGGAGGAGTGAAATTTCCAAGCAACTTGAAAGCACCTTGATTGGACCATGTGGCTGATTGCTTGAGAAAGGTGGGAAAACTTTTACTTAAGTGAAAATCACAGTAACCTTTAGAGTCAGTTTTCATCAGTCTGTGCCAATATGATATATCCAATAAATTTGTTCTTTGAGGAAACTGCTTGCCTCAGAGTTCTGTTTGCTATAGGCATAATATTGGGAACCCTGACAACTTTTTCCTATTTTTCCCGCCACCACCACCCTGGAATGTTGGTTGGGCTGAGAGAAAGTGATCGGCCCAATGTCACCCAGTCTGCTTTCATGCCTAAGGCAGGACTATAACTTTCAGCTCCTAGTGGTTGGCCCAAAGTCACCCAACCAGCTTTTATGCCAAAGGCAGGACTAGACAAACCCAATTCTTGCAATCACTCTTCATCTGTTTTAGCCTCCCGTCCCCTAATCATCGTTGTTGCTCTTCTCTGCACTCTATCTAGAGTCTCCACATCTTTTTTTACATCATGACAACCAAAACTGGATGCAGTTTTCCAGGTGTCACCTTATCAAGGCATTATAAAGTGGTATTAACACTTCGCAGAAAGACCTCAAGTTTTGATCATAATGCAACCTGACTATTACAGCTACAAGTCATAAATTGGGTCACCCATCATTCTCTGCTGCCATGGAAGAAGTCTTCAGTATGCATACCACAAACCGCAGCTGGGCTAACAGATCATTTCTCTACCATTTTCCAATACTATGATTGCCTTGGCAGTCACCCTTCATTTATTTTCGGGTTTATTTCTGAGCTCACATAATACATTGATCCAGAAGCAAATCGAGGGGGCTAAGTTTGCCCTGCAAAGTAAGTCACGAAATGAACAGGAGATAATTATTCAAGATGAAAAGGAACCAACGTTAGCATGTTGTGTAAATAATACACTGACTTGGTTAGGTATGAAAACATTAGCCCTTTGAGGTTGGCCAGAACAGGAAACCAAAGTTATCAATACAAATACTATTTTTATGAAAATAAAAATTATAAAATCTTGGAAATCTGAAAGGGCTTCTCCACTTCCTGTCTTCACATTGAAGAGAACTAGGGAGGTTCAAGCTTGAAATGTCTATCCAGGTCATGGTTGTCCCAAAGGTGTTTTATTTTTTTCAAGAAGCAATTGGACAAAACTGATTCAGCAGTCTGCATTTAAAAGACACAGGCCATTCTTTTGACGACAACAAAATCCATATTTTAGACAGAGAGGATCGCTGGTTTGAAAGAGGGGTCAAAGAAGCCATCTATGTCAAAACTGAACAGTCCTCACTCAACAGAGGGAGAGGAAGAAGACCAGAGGTGAAATCCAGCAGGTTCTGACAGGTTCTGGAGAACTTGCAGTAGAAATTTTGAGTAGTTTGGAGAACTGGCAAATGCCACCTCTGGCTGGACCCAGAGTGGAATGGGAATGGAGATTTTGCAGTATCCTTCTCCTGGAATGGGGTGAGAAGGGAGATTTTGCAGTATTCTTCACCTGCCACACCCACCAAGACACACCCACAGAACTGGTAGTAAAAAAAAATGAATTTCACCACTGGATAAAACATCATCTATCTCCAATCTACAACACAGTTTAGTTTAGTTTAGTTTAGTTTAGTTTAGTTTAGTTTAGTTTAGTTTAGTTTAGTTTAGTTTAGTTTAGTTTAGTTTAGTTTAGTTTAGTTTAGTTTATTGGTCTTGTATGCCGCCCACTCCCGAAGGACTCCGGGCAGCTTACAATAAACAAAGGAAGGGGATAAATAGACAAATAGACAAACAACAATTTAAAATACGCAACATTCATAGTTCCCGTGGGGCTGGCTATTTCAACAGCCCCCCAGCCTGCCTGAACAGCCAGATCTTCGTGGCTTTGCGGAAGGCTGGGAGAGTAGTAAGGGTCCGGATCTCCATGGGGAGCTCGTTCCAGAGGGCTGGAGCTGCAACAGAGAAGGCTCTCCCCCGGGGAGTCGCCAGCCGACATTGGCTGGCAGATGGGATCCGGAGGAGGCCTAGTCTGTGCGATCTGATCGGTCTATGGGAGGTAATTGGCAGGAGGCGGTCTCTCAGGTACTCAGATCCGATGCCATGTAGGGCTTTATAAGTAACGACTAGCACCTTGAAGCGAATCCGGAGACTAATGGGTAGCCAGTGCAGCTCGCGGAGGATAGGTGTAACATGGGTGTACCTGGGTGCACCCACGATCGCTCGCGTGGCTGCGTTCTGGACTAGCTGAAGTCTTCGAACACAGTCCTTTCAACAGTTCCAAGAAGGCTCCTTACCTATTTGCACCACTCAGGTGACCCTGAGGACACAGATAAATCTGCAAGTGTCCTCAACAACTCTATAAAACAATGTAAATGACCAACTGGCTGCAAGGAGTATAAATCCTTCCATTCTCCCCCATCCAGTCAGAGCAGAAAAAGCTTCTTGGATGAAAAGAGAAATGTCTTCAAAACAAAACAAAACGAGGAAGTCCATTTGCGTTTTTTTTTAAAGCACCTTTGAGATGCTTTCTCAAATTACATTCCTACTTTGGACTCTTATTTCTCTTATCTGACCATTATCCTGGTTGAGGTTCTTCTTCCTGTTCTTCTCACAGCCCATTACAGTAACATGAAAGACACCAGTCTGTATCCACTGACCTTCAGAACATGCCAAAATATTGTGCTGATTGATGGGATTGTGTTGGGTTTGACCCAAAAGAAATAAACTCTGCGAGGTTCATCAAAATTCTGCTGCTGTGGCAAAAACCTAGCAATTTTCATCCCAAGCTGAGCTAAACTCCTCACACTTCCTACCTCAGCTGGCAAGAATAATGCTTAGAGAGCTAGAAGAAAATGCAGATTTGCAGACAGAGCAACTTGGCTTAAACTACACTCGATCCTTAAAAAACATTGGCAAGGCACATCTATTCAATGAATTGATTGGTCAGATGGTTTTGAGTGACCATCATGCCAAGTTATAGATACTGTAGATATTTAAAACTGTGTGTCCTTAACTGTTCTCATGGAGAATTAATTATTCAAACAGAGAAAGCAAAGAGTAGAAACCCCAGAGAAAAACATGAAAGGGCATGGTTTATTTATTTAGCGTATGGCATATCATATATGGACTAGCAATATATATCTACGCTAGCTAGACATCCTTCCTTCCCTATGAAACTATTTGATCAGGCTTGATAAATTGACACTTAAAGCTTGAAAACGAGTGAGCAATTACAATCGGGCTTGATACATTGACACTTAAAGTTTGAAAATTAATGTAGACTGTATAACTCCTTAACATCAGAGCATGTTAATATAAGGCAATTGGCAGTTGGAACAGAGTTCTTTTCAGATAGGGAGGGGGAGTAGAATGTCTAAACTCCCAGCCCACAGACCGAATGAGTCACACATTGGCCACGCCCATGCCTGGTCTAGCAAAGAGGTAGCATCAGAGCATGTTAATATAAGGCAACTGGCAGTTGGAACAGAGTTCCTTTCAGGTGGGGAGGGGGAGTATAATGTCTAACTCCTTAGCATTGACGTGTGTTAATATAATACTGTATAAGAAATACTGATGAACCAAGAGGAACATACGTGCCATATTTCAAGTTTGTAGGCTTTACAGTTCTGGAGATCACAGCTATATACCTTCCTGACTCTCAAAATACTTGGAAACAAAGGGAGTGGTAATTATGAAAGGGTGAAACTCACCCATTTCTAGCATGTGCCTATGTTTTCTTTCAAATTTTCAGCTGGTGGGACTTTCTATAATGGCTTAGAGAAATTCAGATAAAGGTTTGCGAAAGCAAGGGTGACTCAAGCTTCTATTCAGCTAACCTGAGAGCTAGGCCCAATTTCTTTAGCCTTCATCTCTTTGGGACCATTAATTGCTAGATAAAGAAAGGGCTCAGTGGCTAAGATGCTGAGCTTGTCGATCAGAAAGGTTGGCAGTTCAGTGGTTCAAACCCCCAGTGCCGCATAATGGAGTGAGCTCCCTTTACTCGTCCCAGCTTCTGCCAACCTAGCAGTTTAAAAGCATGTAAAAATGCAAGTAGAAAAATAGGGACCACTTTGGTGGGAAGGTAACGGTGTTCTGTGCACCTTCGACATTTAGTCATGCTGGCCACATGACCACAGAGATGTCCTTGGACAGTCCTGCCTTTTTTATTTGAAACAGAGATGAGCACCGCCTCCTAGAGTCGGGAACGACTAGCACATATGTGTGAGGGGAATCTTTACCTTTAGATAAAGAAGCCTAACTAAATAATGGTTAGAAAAGTATAAATAGGTACTCTAGGACTGCCCTTTATACATGAGTACCTCAGGAGTATGGATTTCTAGTAATCCCAAGTTTGAGTGGTGCTGATTGTTACTAAGAATTCTGGGAAATTAAGTCCATATCCCATTGAGAAAGGCGGTTCTACAATAACGAATACCCTTTCCTCAAATACCTGAAAATAGCTATGAGATGACCTAGAACGGAATGGATGCTCCCAACACACTAGAATGACCAAGATGGAATTGGTTACATCATGTTATGGGATCTTTGGTTGGAGTGGTAAGGTGGCCTTGAGGTGAAGATTCTTGCTTCCCACTTGGAAGGTTGGGAGTTCAACCTTAGGCAGCATCAGATATTTCTCTATCAGGGCGCAAAGAAAAAAGAAATATCTGCTGTGAACTTTCCATAGGCGTCAAGAAGGGCATCCCGCCATTAAATGCTCACCGCCATTCAATCGCCCCAATCTGACAACAAAGCAAGGGATTAAAGATCATAAGCAGGAAAAAAAGAATAATTAGATGTAGATGGTTACCAAATCAGAAAGTCTCAAGAACTAAGCCTTCATTTAAAACCCCAAAGCTTTGCAAGTACAGTCTGAGCAGGAAACTGCATATTTTCATGCTTCAAATGATGGTTGAGTGTTAAAGCTGTCTTCTCTCCCACGCCCAGAGCTCTTTCCCTGCATGCTACACCCCCTTTTTAGCAGATATTACAGGTTATCAGAATACCCTGCTGGGACTATGATTGCTCGGGCAACTTTTCACGTCTCGGTGGTGCCTCCAGAGAGCAGCACGAGGTCGACGTTTCTCGCTGCCAGCACTACACGCCGCCGAGCTGCAGTTATCAGATGATGATCTTTGTCTTACGACAGCAATTGCCCATCATTTGTTTCACATCAAGGTTTTGCCATTAGAGATCATCCAGGATGAGCCGAATTTCTATTGCGCTGTCAATCACAGCCCAGGTATGGAGGGCTGCACACCATTTCACCATGCAGATCAGCTGACGGTGGCTCACACATCCACTTGAGATCAACCCTGTTGCCTTAAACCTGAATTAAACCTAAAGCTAGTGACTCTTTATCTAGGTTCATGTGACACCCTCAGCCAATCACATTTTAGCCAAGTCATCGCAGCCCAGTGGTCAGTATGTGTTGCAATATGCAGCCTGAACCTCCAAAATTAGATTGTGTGAACCATGGTTGACTTACTATTGATAAGACTGCTTTGTCCTATACTGGGTAAATGACCAATGTTCCAGCTTCAGAAATCAACTTATTGTATCTTTCTTTCTGCCACCCCATCCCAATAAGATCCTCATATGTGGAGCTTTTAAGTAGTAGGTTTAACTACACTAAATAGAAAATCTCCAAGATCTTTTCCAACCCTATGGTTCTAAATTAGTGGCAGAGAGTTAAAATAGAAAAATGCATTCCTTCCTGCCTGCCTGCGGGGGAAGAAACATGCATCCTATGTTGAATCAGGATAAAGCTGGAAGGCACCTTGGGGGTCATCTAGTCCAGTGTCTTGCCCCCCCCCTCTCCTGTCCATCCATCCATCTATCTATGTATCTATTTATTTATCTATTGTAGGAAGATAGCACCCACCCCTCTTCTAGAAAAATGAAATATTTTAGGAAATAGTAAAAGGTCAGAATATTTCCCCCTAAAAGGGAGGCAGGCAGGAACTCAGACACCCCCCATCCACCTTTGCCAATGGGCCGTTAAGGCCTAGGCCAGTCTATTCTACATAACAAAGATCTACTTCCAACAGGCAGAGCCATAATAGGAATCCCAAAGCCCTTTCATTACATCATCACCCAGCAAGGCTCAACCAAGCTTGGGACTTAGGACAGCCTACAGAGTTGCCCCTGCATGGCCCCATGGGATTCTGACAACCAATCAGAATACAAGCTCAAATTCAAATCCCATTAGAGGGTATAAATCTCTCTCTCTCATCCATGTGCCTTTTTGCTGAGGACCTCAAACCATGTGGTCCTGTCCATAATTAAAACCATATTTCCAAATAGCCACCATTGTTTCCAGTGTCTTTCTCCCCACTTGGAACTGAACCCAGATGGACATTTCTTCCAACACACACACACACACACACACACACACACACACACACACACACACACACAGAGTCTGTCTGTCTGTCTGTCTGTCTGTCTGTCTGTCTATCTATCTATCTATCTATCTATCTCTATCTATCTATCATCTATCTATCTATCTATCTATCTATCTATCTATCTATCTATCTATCTATCTATCTATCTATCTATCTATCTATCATCTATCTATCTTAATGGTAGTCAACGTGGTCCTTACCGCCCACTTGTGGGCGTTCCAGCTTTCATAGTGGGTGGTATGGATTTTGTCCGATACTGAAGCACTTTCCTTTTTTTAATTTAATTGACTTCCCTACTTTATAAATCACCATTACTGTGGAACCGGTGGGCGGTTAGAAAATTTTACTACTAACAGAAATACAAAAGTGGTCGGTAGGTATAAAAAGGTCGACTACCCCTGATCTATCTTATCTTATCTATCCATCCATCCATCCATCCATCCATCCATCCATCCATCCATCCATCCATCCATCCATCTATCTATCTATCTATCTATCTATATATATATATATCTATCTATATATCTATCTATCTTGTATTTATCTATTTATGTATTTGTCTATTCATCCATCCATCTTCTGTCCATCCATCCATCATTTTTCATCCCCCCCTCTCTCTCCTAGCTATCTAATCTATCTATAATCTGCCTGCCTGCCTTTCTAAATTCATGTTCATTGCATTAATGACTCTACCCAACCATCTAATCCTTTGCCATCTCCTTCTCCTTTCGCCTTCCATTTTTCCCAATATCAGGAGCTTGTCCTCTTGGGGACATCTTGCCATATTGCAAATAAAAGTTTGCAAGTCTCTTTGAAGGCCTAGCAGGCTTTTGATTGCAACGAAAGACCAATGTACGTACTGGACTATGGTGATTGTCTACATGCTTTATTTCAATATTTATTTAAAATTAACACTGTTCCATGAATCCCCGTAGCTCTAGAATATTAATGGCTGAAGCTCACGGCTATCGGTTATTATTCATTTGTTGCATGCTTTATGTTTATTTTACAGCAACTAAAAATGAAGCACAGATTAATTATATGCAAAGTGTCCACATGAATCATTCATGGTGTGCTGTTTTGCATACCTCATTCTTTTGGAAGTGTATAATTTTACCCTCTGACAATAGGAATGTTTTACCCAATCTCTCCCCACCCTGCATTTCCATTTAAATCACAGGTTCATTTAAATCACACATTGCTATCAGATTTTGTCTAACAGCTGCTTCTTCTATCACTTCCGCCTATGTTTTAGAAAGACAGGCTCTGCTATATTATCTCCCCACCTCCGTTACAGTTGAAGGCTTTTCACACATTACAGAAACACAAATCTAGGTCTACCACCAACTGCATGCTCAACAGGGAGCTGCAAGCCAGCATGATTCCCTGGTGAGCATACTTAGCAGTTTTTAGTTGACCTTGGATTTTATATGCTTTCTTTTAAAAAAAGCATTCTGTGATTTGATTTAATTGCAGCTATATTTTGCTTTGCTACTAGATGCTTGGAATGGAAAAGGGAATTATAACCATATAAACATATTGGAAGGCATATCCCTCAAAGGAGCACTGTGTGTGTGTGTGGGGGGGGGGGCTTTGTCATACTTGCTGCAGGAAGTGGTGCTTTACAAACATCAAAGTATCTACTTGTTCATCTCTGCCTCCAGTAGCTGAGATGCAGAAAGATTTCTATGCCTGAAATAACAGTAGCACTTAGACTTATATACTGCTTCACAGTGCTTTTTACAGCCCTCTCTAAGTGGTTTACGGAGTCAGCATATTTCCCCCAACAATTTAGGTCCTCATCAGTGGTGAAATCCTCTGAAGTCTGCTACCGATTCGGTAAGTGCACACATATGTGCTTGAGGCGTGCCCTCGCGGCGCTAAAACAGGAACGTTTTGAAGCTTTCTGAGTCGGCAAAGGTAAGTAGAAAAGCAAGGGAGAGAGAGAATCTGCTGTGCCACGTGATTTAGATTAACTCGAAAGCAGGAAATCCGACGATTCTAGCTAATATAAATCACGCATCACAACGGATCGTCGGAAATACCGGCTCGCCTGAACCGGTAGCAATTTTTTTTACTACTGGTTCGGGCGAACTGAACCGAACTGGTAGCATTTCAGCCTTGGTCCTCATTTTATCCACCTCAGAAGGATGGAAGGCTGTCGACCTTGAGCCTGGTGAGATCTGAACTGCCAAACTACAGGCAGCTGGCAGTCAGCGGAAGTAGCTTGCAGTACTGCATTCTTGCCACTGCATCACCCTGGTGCCTTCTCCCCTCCTCCCCTCCTTTCCACCCTCCCTTCTTTTATCAAAATATTCCTTCCTTCCTTCTTTTCCTCCCTCCCTCCCTTCCTTTCCCTTCCTTCCTCTCATTCATGGAGTGACCCAACTTGGCAACTTTCATGTAAAGTAAAATATTTTGTTAATAGCTGCACATTTTATGGGTCTGTTTATTCAGGAGTTCCAGGCAGATCCTGGCAGATTGGAGAACACCTGATGTGGAGAAATGGTAGTCTAACTGAGTTGGGAAAAAGCTGAACCATCCTGAACTCAAGGGTGTCAACTGGATACTCATGGGGTTAACCTAAAACTGTCTCCTAAAAGAAACCCTTACAGATGTTGGCTTTCAGCTCACATTATCCCGAATGATCAAGAGACCGTGGTTTGACCAACTGGAGTGGTTTAAAGAAGCAGTGATGCAACCTGATCCAACCCAGCTTCATCGATCTTATCCAATGTTGTCTACCCGCCTGACAGCTCTTCAAGAGTCTTGAGGGTATTTCCAATTATTGAAGGTGACCTTGAAGGGGAAATTTAGCAACTGTTACAGAAAACACCAGTTCAGCCTGGGAAGGAGGAGGGTGTTCCAGTCAGCAATAAATGTACATATTGCCTTTTCCTTAATCAAACACGTCAAATTGGCCATCTCAGCAAGTTTTATCATTTTCAGCAAGAAGCTCTGTCAAGCTTTCAAGATACTGTTATTATACCCTTTCACAATAAAATAGTGTTTCTGTAGTTCTTGCTGTGTCTGTCTCCTGATCTGTCCCCCCCATCCCTCCTGCACTGATAATTATGAGCTTTAACAATGCCACCCTAAAATTAAGCTTTATTCCTGATAAATACAAAGATCCAGCTATTTTTTTTCCTCTTGCATTTTTATTTTTACCCATCTACTCGGCACTCCTGGGATTCCTTGGTGGCCCTGTGTGGCATGCACGCTGGGGGATGGGGGTTGAACTCCCCACGGTATTTTAATGCATGAAAAAACTAAGAACATTTGCCCCAAACTGAACCTAATTCCAAAAAGAATTTGTAAAAGAAAATATAAAATGTAGAATGGCCTACGAGAATCACTTTTCAACACCTCAGGAAACAAGATGAAGTAAGATACATTTCCCAAAGGCAGAAGATTTGGACATCATCTACTGAGATAGGTTTTTAATGGCATGGATTTAGCTTATAGTTCTTATGCTAATTTATGCTAAGTGATGACTAATTTATTAGCTGAGAGTGGGATCTCATGTACAAATGCAAGCAGGCTAGACAGATAATGGCAATGACATAGGATCTTGAGTAGTACTTGGAAGCTGCAGATTTCCAAGCTCTCTCTAATTTAGAGTTGAGTTGAGTTGAGTTTATTGGTCTTGTATGCCGCCCACTCCCAAAGGACTCCAGGCAGCTTACAATAAACAAGGGAAGGGGATAAATAAACAAAACAACACTTTAAAATACACAATATTCACAGTTACCTTGGGGCTGGATATTTCACAAGCCCCCCGGCCTGCTGGAGCAGTCAGGACTTGGTGGCTTTGTGGAAGGCTGGGAGGGTAGTAAGGGTCCGGATCTCCATGGGGAGGTCGTTCCAAAGGGCTGGAGCTGCAACAGAGAAGGCTCTCCCCCTGGGGGGTCACTAGCTGACATTGGCTGGCAGATGGAATCTGGAGGAGACCTAACCTGTGAGATCTAATTGGTCTATGGGAGGTAATCGGCAGGAGGCGGTCTCTCAGGTGCCCAGGTCCGGGAGAGTTAGAGGAGAGAGTTTTATGCAGCTCTCTCCTCTAATATTTTGCATTCCTCAACATCTGCTGCCCAAGTTAACTCACCTCACCCCATGTCTCCATATGGAGAATGGTTTCAGGAATTGGGTATGTCTGGTCTAGTGAAAAGAACAACTAGAGGTAACATGTTAGCAGTGTTCCAATACTTAAGGGCTTCCACAAAGAACAGAGGGTCAATCTATTTTCCAAAGTACCTGAAATCAACACAAGAAACAGATGGAAACTGAACAAAGAGTGAAGCAATCTAGAACCAAGGAGAAATTTCCCGACAGTAAGAATTATCAACCAGTGGAACAGCTTGTCTTCAGAAGTTGTGGGTACTCCAACACTGGAGACTTTTAAGAAAGCACTGGTCCACCATTTGTTCAAAATGGTGTACAGTTTCCTGCCTGAGCAGGGGGTTGGACTAGAAGACTTTCAAGGTCCTTTCCAACTCTGTCATTCTGTTATTCTGTTACACCACAAGCATCAAACTCGCTGTATCACATTGCTGTCATGTGACGTTTCATGACATTTTCCCCATTCGCCAAACTGGAGTGGGCATGGATTGTGTGTGACACATCTGGCCTGTGGGTGGCCAGTTTGACACCCCTGTGTTACACCTAATGTTATAATTGGCTGTTGTTTCTGAACTGGCCAAATCAATGTAAGCATTTCATTGGGAACTCTCCAGGGTCCTGAATTACTTGACCAAAATACACTATATTGCCAACAGTATTCGCTCACAACTGATTCTGATTATGTGGATGGGTGAGCGAATACTTTTGGCAATATAGTGTATCTAGAATAATGTTTCCTAACATTGGCCATTTCCAGAAGTATGGACTTCAACTGCCAGAATTCAAAGGCCATCTTGGAAGTGGGAATTCTGGGAGTTGAAGTCCACAAAGCTAGCAATGGCCAAGGTTGGGAAACGCTGATCTAGAAGTTAAAATCCTCCAGTACATTATTGTCTTGGCTGCTCATCCTTTGGATATGGAGCAGGAGAATATCCAGAGAATATAGCCAACCAGAGGTGGTATTCAGCCAGTTCAGATCGGTTTGCCTGAACAGGTAGTGGCCGTCCTATCGAGGCATGTTTTTGAGGCCAGGAGCATGCACAGAAGGCATGTGTGCAACCAAAGCACATGTGCAGACAGCTGGATGCATGCATAGATGGGTGCAAGCATGCATGCATGGAGGGAACTGGTGGTAACAAAATGTGAAACCCACCACTGTTGCTAACTATATATGCTCATAATACCTCTGCAATGGACTTGCACTGTAGCATTCCGTCAGACAAATGTGGAATCGTATTTGGAGAGGGAGGGGAACCCTCCCCCCAACACAACAAAATTGCAATATTTTTCCCCCTTGTCGTTGCTTCAAGAACCAGCAGCTGCCTCATTAGAGCAGTTTTGGGACAAAAGGTAAAGAAAGCAGAAGGAGGAGGAAAAAGGATCAGCCAGCAACTGGAAAGCTTTCAAGAAGATTTTGAGTCAGGGAAAAAGGGAGGCTGTGAAATCCCTCTTGAGTTACAGTAAACTGCCTGTATTCGTTCTATCGACACTCCAGGGATGGGAGGCTAAAACGCATCTGCTTGCAATCCAACATGAAGCCGTCCCTCCAGAACCTCCAAAATCAACACAATTGCCACACAAGGGAGAGTTTGGCTCATGGGGTAATCCACATAAAAGCAAGCAAGCGGGGAGGAAAATCGTATCTACTATCTACTCTTTTTTTTTTTGCATCAATTTAACTATGTTGCGGGACGCGGTGTCAATTAGAAAGGCCAGCGGTTCGGTGGTTCGAATCCCTAGCGCCATGTAACGGAGTGAGCTCCAGTTACTTGTCCCAGCTTCTGCCAACCTAGCGGTTCGAAAGCACGTAAAAAATGCAAGTAGAGAAAATAGGGACCACCTTTGGTGGGAAGGTAACAGCGTTCCATGCACCTTCGGCATGTAGTCATGCCAGCCACATGACTTCGGACAGCGCTGGTTCTTTAGCTTTGAAACAGAGATGAGCATCGCCTCCTAGAGTGGGGAATGACTAGCACATATGTGCGAGGGGAACCTTTACTTTTACCTATGCTGCTGACTTTACGAAGAGTAGATTCTTTTTAAGGAGCCATCCCTTACCACCTCAGCTCCTTCCTCTTTTCTTGCCACTTCTCCCCTTCTCTTTTCCACCTCACTGTCAAAGTGCAGACTCCGAGCTCCTTCAAAGAGCAACCTGTAATTTCTGTCTTTAGCCCTCTTTAGCCACCCATATTGAGGGTGTTGTGTCTCTAATAATACCCAGCAACTAAAAACAAGATCGAAAACAGACTTTAATAGTACCTCGAGCCGCAACATGAACAGATCACGGATGCTGTAGAGGAAACTTCAGGGTGGGGGGAGTTGCAATTTTGGGTGGCAAACCCTAGGCTACCTCTGCAACATAAACTAGCTAGGATTCTGTCTGAAGAGGGTAAGAGGTACAGTGAGATGCTTAGTTTTGGACAGGGTTGCTACCCGTTCTATGCTACTGAAAAAACATCTCTATCTTGATCTTTGCCTCTTTCTTTTTTCATGTCGATGAGTCCCCATCTTCCTTAGAGTGCCTGGAAGTATGTTCAGGGTGTGTTTGTGTGTGTACATATGCAATGCAAAAATCCTGACAAAATAAAATCAAAGATGATAAAACTAAGTACTGAAAAACTTCCTGGGAATATGGTGAGTCTCTCTTTGTCTCCCTCCCTCTTTTCCCCCTCTCCCTTTCTCCCTTTCTCTTCTTTCTCTCCATCCCTCCCTCCCTCTCTTCTCTCTCTTTTTCTTTTCTCCCTCTTTCTCTTCCTCCCTCCCTCTCTCTTCTCTCTCCCTCTCTCTTTCTCTCTCTTCTCCCTCTCTTGTCCCTCCCTCATTCTCTTTCCCTCCCACATCTCTTCACTTTGTCTTTTCTCTCTCTTCTCCCTCTCCCTTTCTCTATCTCTCTTATCTCTCCTCTCTCTATTCTCCCTCCCTCTTCTCTCTCTCTTCTCCCTCAATCCCTCTCTCTCTCCCTCCCCCTCTCTTCTCTTTCTCTCTTCCCTCTCTCTTCTCCCTCTCTCCCTCTCTCTTTCTCTTTCTCTCTCTCTCTCTTCTCTCTCCCTTCTCCCTCTCCCTCTCCCTCTCCCCTCTCTCTTACACAAAGAGGACAGGAGGGAGGGGAGAGAGAGAGGGAGAGAAAGGGAGGCTTACATTAACATAATATAATTCAGCACAGGCGGCCATCTGTTTTAATTGAGCAAGCTTATTCATATAAAGCTCTGCTCCGCTAATCTTGTTTAGATTAATGTTAATGTTCTATTAAAAGGCAGTTTATCATCTCCCAATGCAGAGTTAAGAAGAAGCACACCCAGTTTCTGCCATTAAGGCAGAGGAAAGAAAATGGATAGCTCATTACACAGCTATTGATCTCCCTACAATACAACTATTAAGGCTGGGAAGTTTTGCTGGAAAGGAACTTATGATCTTCCACCTTAAGGTTGATTGCCCATAAATGCTGATGAAAAGTTTTGCCAGTTGCAAGTTAAAGAATTGAAGTGCTTAGTAAAATATTCCCAGACGAATACCAAACTATGAGTGGCATCCAGGGGTGGTATTCACTTACTTTCTCTACCGGTTCACAAATGTGAGTGGTGCATGCATACGTGCTCTGGATTCAATCACATGTGCCCCGTGCGCGCATGATCTCGGCCTTCCATGCATGTGCTTTGGCTTGAAAATATGCCTAAATAGACGGCATAGAGCCGGGGAGAGGGGGCGGCCACCCACGATTTCCACTACCGGTTCGGGCAAACTGGTCCGAACTGGCTGAATGCCACCTCTGGTGGCACCACAAGTAGGATCTAATGACAGGTGAATCCTTTCACATCTTCAAGAGGAAGGCAAAAGAGTAGGGTTTCCCCTACTCATTGTCACAACTTATATGGGGAACAGAAAGTATCCCCCTTACTTTATTTTATATCCGCATAAGAAATCCAACATTTGACTGTTTCCTAGAAATATGTTTATTCACTAAGAACAATTCCAAAGGCATCCTAAAGCAGTTTAGTCTACAAAGCCAGAAAGAATATCATGATATTTGAATCAACATAACGAAGATCAGCAAAACCTGCCATCACAACAAGTACTATATTCTGCTATTGTTTCCAGTTCGAATGCATTTCTTCTGAGCAGCCTCCAACACAGACCATCTGCGGTTCCCAAAATTCTCGGCCACCCCAGCTAAAATTACACAGAGAATGTCAAGTTGGAGAAGTTGGGCTGTTAGCCTAGTTTCACATCTTACATTAAGACGGGAGCCAGTTAGCTTGTTTTGGCTTAATGGAATATTCCTTTCTCGCCTCTCATTGTTGCACCTTGGATTGACATGCTGGGGCTGCCCTTGAAGACTGCCCAGAAACAAACTTCAGATGGACAGAATGCATCATAGGCCAAACTAAACATATTAGGTCATATTACATTGATATTACAAGAACATCACTGGCTATCAGTGCATTTCCAATGCAACTCAGGGTACTAGATCACCTGTACAGTCCTTTGTGACTTGGGATCTGGGGATCTTTGAGACTTCCTGTTGCAGGCAGAATCTGCCCAGTCAATGCATATCAGCAGACTGCTATTAAAAGTCTTCTCCAGTTGAGATACCCATCCGCAGATGTACAAAAGTGGACATTACAGAATCTCTTAGAGCTCCTTTCCAATGGGATAGTTTGCCTCCAGAGGTTTTTTAGAACCTTCTCACTCAGATGACATACCAGTCTATTCTTCAAAGGCCTATAGCAGTGACGGTGAACTTATGGCATGCATGCCACAGGTGGCACACAGAGTCATATTTACTGGAACACCAGCAGTCAGCTCTGGCGTGCATGCGTGAGCTGGCCAACTGATTTTTCACCTTTCCAGAGGGCCAGATGATGCTTTTTCATCCTCCCCAGGCTTCAGGAAAGCCTCCAGAGGCTGGGGAGGGTGCAAAACAGCCCCAACAGCCTAACCGGAAGTTCAATAATGATCTGTTTCTGGCTTCCGGAGTGGAGGGCGGTGGAGACCCTTTTTGCCCTCCCCAGGCTTCAAGAAAAGTTCCAGAGCCTGGGGAGGGGTCGTCCGTACATGCGCAGGTGGGTGGGGAGGATTTAATTGGTTTTGGCACACGTGCATGCGACAGTGCGTGCAGAATTTTGGCATGCCGTAAGAAAAAGGTCAATCTTTTACTGCACCCTACAAGATCCTCCATGGATGGGATGACTCTTTCTATCTATGTTTCTAATGAAGAAAGCAGGGGGAATTGTTTTAGCAAATAAATAGATGAGATAAGAGCTTTAGGTAAAGGTAAAGGTTCCCCTTGCACATACGTGCTTGTCGTTCCTGACTCATCTCCTTTTCAAAGCCGAAGAGCCAGCGCTGTCCAAAGATGTCTCCTGTGGTCATGTGACCGGCATGATTAAATACCAAAGGTGCACGGAACGCTGTTACCTTCCCACCAAAGGTGGTTCCTATTTTTCTACTCACATTTTTTACATGCTTTCATACTGCTAGATTGGCAGAAGCTGGGACGAGTAATGGGAGCTCACTCCATTATTCGGCGCTAGGGATTCGAACCACCAAACTGCCGACCTTTCCAATCGACAAGCTCAGCATCTAAGCCACTAAGTCACTGCCTCTTAGGCAAGGATAAGTTGAAAGGTTAGCTAAAATTGAATTCCCTTTTCCAAAAATACAGGTGCATGCACGAGTTTGTGTCCACACACGCACAACATTTCTTGCAGTGGAAAGGCTATTCCGCTCTCCTCTAGATTCTATTCCAATTTGGAACTTAAATGGCATAATTTAGAATTAATTGTGCCTGCATGAACAACAACAACACAAAAAAAGAACAAAAGAAAAAGAAAGTGGTACTAAATCGAGCAATTGCCAAGTTCGTGCATTGATTATTTTGCTGTAAAAATGCAGAGATAAAATAATTAGCATTCCAGTTATCTTCATCTAAGGATTTTGTAACAGCTTGCAAGCATTTATTAAACACCACCAGGCATCTGTTTTTGAAAGCAGCGACTCAGAGGGGAAGAGGGCATAAATGATCACTGTAGATAACCGCATGATTAAAAAGCCTCAGCTCATCGCTGCAGCTAAAAATGCTGATGTGATTCTTGGACCACTATTGGAGTGGATATAATTGAACAGAGAAATAAAGAGGAAAGAATTCGCTCCAGTTTAATATGCATTGTGAAGATTGAAAGATAGGGAAGTTTAAGAAAATCTCAGAGTTCAAATTTAAGGTGTTCTCAATATGTAAAGTTTCAAGCTTTAGCCAGTAGTGGAAATCATAGAGTAGCTAGCAGACCATCTAGGAAGCCAAGTATCTATGATCCTGTGCACATGATAAAAGGCCTGAAGAATTCTAAACTGATAGTAGAAAACTAAGTGGGGTTTAAATGATTGTAACTGCCATGCTGTCATGCCCCTGTGGAAGCCTGAATCTGCAGAGGGAAGATGATCGGAAACTAGAGCAGGTAGAGATCGAGGGAGCGGCTTTGTTGGCTTGGGAGGAAAATGGGGAGGAACAGGCCCAGTCAGACCAAGGCCTTTCAGGATTGGGAAGCTTGTAGGCAGGGGGGAAGGATGACCAAGAGAAGCTAAGCAGTGAACATGAGACACAGAGCTAAGATGAGGAGCAAGGATCACTCCCTCCTGATCTTCCAGCATGGAGAGTGGAGAGAAGGCAAGAACTGTATAGACGGAGCTGACTACACAGGAGGGGAGCGCCATGCCCCTCTTCACAAGGCACGCCTGGGGACTGAGATTAAGGAGACACTGTGGCATTTGTCAGGAACAAATACTGAATTCAGGGAGTATTGAGTGCTAGCATTTGAACTTTCCTGGATTCTTTGCATTCTTTCTGGATTTCTGGATTACTTGCCTTGGTCCCTTGCTTCCTGGACTCCTCAACTTGCCCTGCTGGATTTCTTGCTTTGCAGCCATGGTGCTCACATTATTGGGCTGAGCTACTTGCAGCCAGAGGCTGCTTGAGGTGTGTGTGTGTGTGTGTGTGTGTGTGTGTGTGTGTGTGTGTGTGAGAGAGAGAGAGAGAGAGAGAGGGAGGGAGATCACTTTGCTCTGGGACTTGCTGGAAACATGGGAGTGTTTGGGGAAATTTGAAGCAATAAAGTTGCAGTTTGAATTGTCAGATGCCTGTGTTACCTCTGTGCCGGGCCCCAGGTCATCATACATTATTTATTATTTATTTATTTATTTATTAATAAAATTTATAGGCCGCCCAATCCCAAAGGACATGCCTAGTTTTGGAGGCCACCATAAGAAAGATCAGCTACCATGTAGGGCCCAGGTAGCATAATTTGGAATGCACAAATTCAGGAGAGTTATTTATTACATGGAACATTTATAACCAAGACAGATCAAAACAGAAAGTCTCACATTTTCAAAGATACTCTAGCACCAAGTCAGGTAATTGGGCAAGTTTTAAAAGTATCAGCCTTCTGAGTATCAGCCGAGGTTGCCGGAATGCTCTTTATTGTTGCAGTAAGAGCACCTCAAAAGCCTACTGGAATTTCTCTCTACGCCATCTTATACCAAATAAATTTAAAGCAGGGTTATTTTGACTTCCCTTTTCCTGTGCTTTGCCTTCATTCAACCATTCTGAACCTCCTCTTCTATTAACGGTTCATTCATTCATTCATGCATCCCAAATTAAATCCCAAGCTTAAATCTCTCATGTCTAAGTTTAAATTCCATTACAAAAAGCTTCCTGAAAGGAACATTCAATTCACAAGACAAAATGGCCATGAGCCCCTCCCCCTGCCATGAAGATATCTCGAGAGATAGGGGGCCACCAACCAAGGGTGAAGGAGTGTCCATTATTGATTGATTTACTTGAATCCTACCTTTATTATTTTTACAAGTAACTCAAGGCAGCAAACATATCCAACACACCTTCTGCCTCCTGTTTTCCCCACAACAACCCTGGGAGATGAGTTGGATTGAGGGAGAGTGACTGATCCAAAGGCACCCAGCTGGCTTTTATGGCTAAGGTGATCCTTGAATTCAGAGTCTCCTGGTGATTGGTTCAATCACCAGCTGGCTTTCATGGTTAAGGCAGGACTAGAATTCATAGCCCCTGAATCAATGGTCCAAAGTCACCTAGCTGGCTTTCACAGCTAAGACAGGGCTAGAATTCACAGTCTCCAAGCCACGAGTTAGCTTTCATGACTAAAGCAGGACTAGAATTCAGTGTGTCCTGGTGATTGATGCAAGGTCACCTAGCTGACTTTCATGATTAAGGCAGGACTAGAATTCACAGTCTCCAGGTGATTGGCCCAGTCACTAGCTAGCTTTCATGACCAAGGCAGGACTAGAAATCACAGTGTCATAGTGATGGTCCACAGTGTATGGCAAGACTAGAATTCACAGTTCCCCAATGATTGGTCCAAAGTCACCTAGCTGGCTTTCACAGCTAAGACAGGGCTAGAATTCACAGTCTCCAAGCCACGAGTTAGCTTTCATGACTAAAGCAGGACTAGAATTCAGTGTGTCCTGGTGATTGATGCAAGGTCACCTAGCTGACTTTCATGATTAAGGCAGGACTAGAATTCACAGTCTCCAGGTGATTGGCCCAGTCACTAGCTAGCTTTCATGACCAAGGCAGGACTAGAAATCACAGTGTCATAGTGATGGTCCACAGTGTATGGCAAGACTAGAATTCACAGTTCCCCAATGATTGGTCCAAAGTCACCTAGCTGGCTTTCATGGCTAAGGCAGGACTAGAATTCAGTCTCCAGGTGTTTGACCCAGTTACTAGCTAGCTTTCATGACTAAGGCAGGACTAGAATTCACAGTGTCCTGGTGACTGACCCAAAGTCACCTAGCTGGCTTTCATGGCTAAGGCAGGACTAGAATTCACAGTCTCCAGGTGATTGGCCCAGTCACTAGCTAGCTTTCATGGCTAAGGCAGGACTAGAATTCAGTCTCCAGATGTTTGGCCCAATTACTATCCAGCTTTCATGAATAAGGCAAGACTAGAATTCACTGTTTCATGGTGACTGACCCAAAGTCACCTAGCTGGCTTTCATAGCTAAGGCAAGATTAGAATTCACAGTCTCCCGACGATTGGCCCAAAGTCACCTAGCTGGCTTTCATGGACAGAGCTCCCGGTTTCTAGTTTGGGACCTTTAACCACTAGACAACACTGTCTCTCAGTCTTCTTTATTGTCTGCAAGATCACCTCAAGTGACTGTGAAGCTTGAGAGTGGGCGGGGGAGGACTAATGCCATTTTCCCATTTAACTAGCGCCTATGCTCTTCAGGGCATTCCTATCCTTTCTAAGGCCCCAGGAGGGACTCAGTCTTGTGTTACAATCTATATTCATGTGCACGTTTTGTCTGTGATTTAAATTATAATGAAAGATATTATGTGAGCTTTGGGGAAGCAGCATTCTGAAATTAACCGTGGCCCCTCCAGTCTGCCGACATATTCCCAATGTGAACTTTAGCGCTGAATGAGCCATCCACCTGTGGAGTAACCTTTTGTAGAGAGCATACCAATTTTCTGATTATCCAGATGCTTCCAGGGTCCCCACGGCCAATCAGATTAATGAGTTTGCAATGTAATTATTTGGAGGAAGAGGCAAGGGGAAGCCAGTGCTGAGGTTTACATAAAACCAGGCCTTGCTGTTTCTCCTCCTCTTGCCCCCTAGGACTACTAAACGGACACAATGATAAGGTATTTGACAGAATTGACCCATGTGGGTTTACAAGGAAGCTGAATAGATCTAAGACATGATGACTCCTGGTCAGTGGTGAAATTCATTTTTTTTTTTACTCCCAGTTCTGTGGATGGTGGGCGTGGCAGGGGAAGGATACTGCAAAATCTCCATTCCCTCCGCACTCCGCGGCCAGCCAGAGGTGGCATTTGCCAGTTCTCCAAACTACTCACAATCTCCGCTACTGGTTCTCCAGAACCTGTCAGAACCTGCTGAATTTCACCCCTGCTCCTAGGGATTACACGGATTGGTCTGTGACACTATTTTGGCTACCATTTTTGAGGTGACTTGCCAGTAGTTCTTCAACTTTTAGTCCATGATCAAGAGGGTCCAAAGTGGTTGATTTTTCCCAGCTGACTTTTAGGCCTAAAAAAGTAGAACTCGAATGTATGTATTTGTTGGTTCATTTCTATCCTGCCTTTAACATTTTTACAAATAACTCAAGATAGTGAAGATCTCCAACACACTTTCCTTCTCTTATTCTCCCTACAATAATAACCCTCTGAGGTGAGTTGGGCTGAGAATGAGGAACTGGCCCAGCTGGCTTTCATCTCTCTACTCCTAGTCCAGAGACATTTTAACTCTCCATATTTTGCTGATTTGAAACCTCCGAACAATTGATTTCAATGGATGTAAAACCCCCATGATTCAAACCATTGAGATACCATTTAGTGGGTCTTCCAGATATTTAGCCTGGGGTGAATCATGCTCTATCATGTACAGGAAGTCCTCCACTTACAACCACACTTGAGCCTAATTTTTTTTTTGCTAAGTGAGACAGTTGATAAGCGAGTTTGCCCCATTTTACAACCTTTCTTGCCACATTTGTTAAGTGAACCACTCCGGTTGTTCAGTTAGTGACACGGTCGTAAAGTGAGTCTGGCTTCCCCATTGACTCTGTTTGCCGGAAAGTTACAAAAGGCGATCACCTGACCCTGGGATACTGCAGCCATCAAAAATATAAACAGAGGACGGCAGCATTATATGAGAGGCACCATAAGCAAAAAGATGCAAAAAATTTTTTGTATGGACTTGCTCATAAAGATGTTTGGAGAATTCGACCCACGAATGGCAACAGGATTAAGGAGGTTCTGTTACTGGAGAGACACAGGCTGATAGATGGAAGAGTACAATTTAAAACTAGCTAAACCTAGTTAAATTCATTTGTAATAGATATAGTTGAAAAATAATTGATAATGATAGTAATGTATATAATGTTGAGTTGCTATGATAAATAATAATTGGATATGAGAAGGGAAGGTTAGAAATATCCTTGGACTATATATAAAGGTTATTAATCACAATAATTATTACTATAAAAAACTAAAATAAAACTATATACAGTTAAATCTTAACTAATATGGGGAAAATGCTATGATATACGATATAATTAAATAAAGAAAGGAGAATGATAATAAATTATATACATGGAGGATGGAATTTTTGGTATTAAATATTATGGATGTTTAGCTAAAACAGGATATGAGGATTTGATGTTAATGGAGGATTTTATAAACAAGTAAATGAAATGCTAGCATGTGGTTATGGATTAAATCTTTGGTATAGTTAAGGATGAAGGATGTTTAAACAACTGTAGTCAACTAAAAGTGGAGGTATGATGATGTTAATATGGTAAACATTTGAGTTAAGATATTTGAATTAATATGAATTAATGGAAGAGATGCACAAAAACTTGTTGTAACCAGCTGATATACTTTTTTATAACATATACTTGTGTTTTTTTTTCTCTGTCTTGTTTTTTGTTCTTTTTTGTTTTGATTTTCCCCCCCACTGTTGTGGGCATGTGTTGTTTATGTAACAAAAAAATAATTAAAAAATTATTAAAAAAAAATATATGAACCAGCATCCAAATTCTGATCACATGACTATGGGGATGCTGCACTGGCATCTGGTGTGAAAAAATTTCAGTGGTATTTCAACTTTGAATGGTCACTAAATGAATGGTTATAAGTGGAGGACTACCTGTACCTCTATCATTGATGCTAGTCGAGGACCAGGTATGAACAAAAACATCCGTTTGAAACCATGGCAAAAAGAGTGAAGGGAATGGCCTGGGTTAGAGGAAAAAATGAGTTAATATGGCTTGTTTCTAAGATAATAGCACCCCTTTCCCAGGGTTGCACTCCTAGTAATATTAGGAATAGGAATAGGAATAAGTTTATTTATAGGCCGCCCTTTTCCCTGAGGGGACTCAGGGCGGCTAACAACTTATAGGGAGGGGATACAAACAGTGACATATAACATAACACATAATTAAAAAATAAACAACATTCATTCAACATTCGGGTGGGGGTGGATCAAATCTTTACCCCCAGGCCTGGCGGGATAGCCAGCTCTTGAGGGCTACGCGGAAGGTCTGAAGGGTGGTGAGGGTACGAATCTCCACGGGGAGATCGTTCCAGAGGGTCGGAGCTGCCACTGAAAAGGCTCTCCTCCGCGTAGTGGCCAACCGGCACTGGCTGGCAGATGGCACTCGGAGGAGGCCTAATCTATGAGATCTAATCGGTCTCGAGGAAGTAATCGGCAGGAGGCGGTCTCTCAAGTACCCAGATCCACTACCATGAAGGGCTTTATAGGTGGTAAGAAGCACCTATAAAGCCCTTAGGATAATACAGATACTTACGACCACAACTGAGTCCAAAACTTGTTAAGTGAAAAATTTGTTAAGTGAGTTTTGCCCCATTTTACATTTCTTAAGTGAACCATTACAGTGTTGTTGTTTTTTTTTTAAATTAGTAACACGTGTCAGGTCTGCAGCCATCTTTTCTTTTGGGTCTTTGGCCTGCCACACTTCCTATTATTCCACTATGCCTTTTTCTATTGTGGGAAAATGGGAGGGGGGATTGCACAGAGTTAGATGCTATGCAGCCATAACAAAATTCTTTCTAGAAAGCCAAGGTCATTCTTTGTCTTTCCATCTCTGCACCTGACTGGAACTGGATGAGTGGAAGCTGCCAACATGGCAGTGGACAATTGGACCATTTGATGGACTTATGGGTGTGAGGGCAAGATCTTGAACTTTCAACTGGGTGGGGAAAACTGGGAAGCTTTCAGATTCGTGTTTCCACAGATGTGCCAACGTGGCTCTCTTAATAAATTGGAACTTGGAGCAATACTTTGCCTTGGACTCTGATTTACTTTTGGATGCTATTTGGAACCCTGGCAAGACGGTTGTTAGGTGAATCTGGCTTGCTTGTCAGAAGGGGATCAAAAGGGGATCACATGACTCCGGGACACTGCAATCCTCATAAATGGGAGTCAGTTGTCAAGCATCCAAAGGTAAATCGCCTTCGGATTTAGTGACCCTGGGGAGCTGCAATGGTTCTAAGTGTGGGAAACAGTCATAAGTCCCATTTTTCAGTGCCGTTGAAACTATGAATAGAGTTTAGAGGTTTTTTTTTAGAGTTTTATTGAACACTTATAGGCCGCCCTTTTCCCTGAGGGGACTCAGGGCGGCTTACAATAATAAGGGAGGGGAGTGCAAGACAAGACATAAAAGAAAATGTGAATAAAAAAATAATTAACAATAAAAGCACAACATTCACTCAGCATTCGGGCGGGGAGAGAGTAAAGTCCTATCCCCAGGCCTGACGGGATAGCCAGATCTTGAGGGCCGTGCGGAAGGCCTGGACGGTGGTGAGGGTGCGGATCTCCACGGGGAGATTGTTCCATAGCGTCGGAGCTGCAACTGAGAAGGCTCTCCTCCGCGTAGTCGCCAGTTGGCACTGACTGGCGGATGGAATTCGGAGGAGGCCTACTCTATGCGATCTGATGGGACGCAGGGAGGTAATTGGCAGAAGGCGGTCTCTCAAATAGCCAGATCCACTACCATGGTGCGCTTTGTGGATGGTAAGTAGGACCTTGAAGTGCACTTGAACCTTGAATAGTCACTAAATGAACTTCTTGTAAGTCGAGGACTACCTGTACTCATCATCCTGAGTATGAGATGATGGGAGGGTTTGGGGGCCCGTGAAGAAGTGAAGACATTTATACTATGACATAATGATACAAAATAATTATGGGAAGATGATGATGGCAATGACGATGAAGAGACATTATTGAGTCATGTCGGAGTCTTGGCAATTCTATGGTCCAAGTCTCTCCACATCTTCCAGTCTTGCACTACTTTTTGGAGTTGTTCTATGCTCTTCCTGGTGTCAGCTTGGATGGTGTCCAGCCACCGTGTTTTTTGGTGTCCTTTTATTGCTAACTCTTCCAAGCATAATTGCTTTCTCCCGTGAATTCCCCTGCATGAAACTTTTGAGACCCTTTCCGTAGGATGCACAGTGGTTAAATGCAGCACTGCAGGCTACTTCAGCTGACTGCAGTTCTGCAGTTCGGCTGTTCAAATCTCACCGGCTCAAGGTTGACTCAGCCTTCCATCCTTCCGAAGTGGGTAAAATGAGGACCCGGATTGTTGGGGGCAATAGGCTGACTCCGTAAACCGCTTAGAGAGGGCTGAAAGCCCTATGAAGCTGTATATAAGTCTAACTGCTATTGCTATTGTGCAGTAAGTTGCCAGGTCTTTCTCCAACCTTGTAACTCACTTTATAACCACTGCCCAGAGGTGGTTGTGGCCTGCCAGCAGATCTGGCAGCAGATTCAGACAGTGAGGAGGTTGGGGAGGAACATGGGCAGGTCCTGGAGTCTGGGGAAGGCTCTGATGAGGGCTCTGCATCGAAAGCAGAGAGGAGGCCAGGGTTGTCTGACAGTTATCATCTGCCTTTGTAATTGGACATCAGTGGGGCAGAAGAACAGCTGGAGCATATTCCCAGCATGAACATGCGCAGAGTTGCCAAGAGAAGGGAACAGCTAAGGAACAAGGGTCAATTCGGGAGTAAAGCCAAGATGGCCAGTGAATTGCCCCTCCCATAGGGAATAAAGAGGAGCAAAAGGGGAGGGGAGGAGAGTTTGCAGGAAACAATTAGTTCAATTCATTAGAGTGAAGATCTGTTCCTGACTTCTTGCCAAGTATTGTCTGCTACAGTGTGGCATTTGGAAGATATCGGCCTGGCAGCTCTCCAAGCCTGATAAAGGTCTGTAGTTGTGAAATCTCTTGAAAGACTGTTGGCTGAGACTTTGCTGGAGAGGAATTTCCTTTAAACTAAATAAAAGGGGTTTTAGCGGGTATGAGGAGTCAGCTTCATGCTTTTAGGAAGCCTAGGCCAAAAAAGCCAACACAGTTCTAGGCTACATAAACAGAGGGATAGAATCAAGATCACGTGAAGTGTTGATAACACTTTATAATGCCTTGGTAAGGCCACACTTGGAATACTGCATCCAGTTTTGGTCGCCACGATGTAAAAAAGATGTGGAGACTCTAGAAAGAATGCAGAGAAGAGCAACAAAGATGATTGGGGACTAGAGACTAAAACAGATGAAGAACGGTTGCAGGAACTGGGTATGTCTAGTTTAATGAAAAGAAGGACCAGGGGAGACATGATAGCAGTCTTCCAATATCTCAGGAGTTGCCACAAAGAAGAGGGAGTCAAACTATTCTCCAAGGAACCTGAAGGTAGAACAAGAAGCAATGGGTGGAAACTGATCAAGGAGAGAATCAACCTAGAACTGAGGAGAAATTTCCTGACAGTTGGAACAATTAATCAGTGGAACAGAACTTGCCTCCAGAAGTTGTGAATGTCCCAACCCTGGAAGTCTTTAAGAAGATGTTGGATAGCCATTTGTCTGGAATGGTATAGGGTTTCCTGCCTAGGCAGGGGGTTGGACCTCCAAGGTCCCTTCCAACTGTGCAATTGTTTTTATTGTATTATAGGTAGTTTAGTGACCATTCAAAGTTATAACAGTGCTGAAAAAAGTGACTTATGACTGTTTCTTACAGTTACAACGTTTGCCGCGTCCCCATGATCATGTGATCAAAATTCAGATGCTTGCCATCTGGTTCATACTTATGACCGTTGCAGCATTCCAGGGTCGCGTGATCTCCTTTTTCCACCATCTGACAAAGAACATCAATGCGGAAGCCAGATTCACTTAACAACTGGGTTACTAGCTTATCAATTAAAAGCGGAAACAGGATGCTCCGTGCCATAATTGGGTAGACCAGGTTGCCCTGATAGACTGGTCTCACTGCAAAAAAAACTTAAATCTCTCCCCTGGTATAGCTGACAAAGCGAGGAGAGCCCGTGGCTTAGAGGTTAATACATCTACCTAATAATCATGTAGCCAGGATTCGAATCCCAGAAAGGGTATGGCTAGCTGATGAGAGTTAAATAGCTTGAAAGAGATCCATACTCGCTTCCCTTAATTACTTCGTTGGTAAAATGTAAACTTATCTGTTGTGTTCTAGGGTTAACCAGTTTACATTGTTTAATGCTGCATTGTAGTTTTCTTGTAATAAAGTTTTGTAATGAAATACATTTTGAGAAACAATTAGCAATTAGTGGTGTGGAGAATAAATGTCTATTACTTTGTTTCCATCATACGAAACAAGGAAGAAGGAAGGAAGTCACCTTTTCTTCTCATTCCTCCATGGCAGAGATGGGTTGCTCCAGGTTCGGTCCGGATTGGGCGAACCAGTAGTGGTGGCAGTGGGAGGCTCCGCCCAACCGTCCAGATGCTTCTGTGCATGCGTAGAACTGTCACACGCACATGCGAGTGTGTGTGCACAAGCAAACCAGTAGTAAAAAAAAATGGAAGCCCACCACTGCTCCATGGCCCCTTGTACTGGAGAACAATCAAGTCTTGAGCCAATTCAATGAGGAAGCCAGCTTCACTCAACAAATGTGGCAAGAAATGTCGCAAAATAGGGCAAAATTCACTTAACAAATGACTCACTGAACAACAGAAAATCGCGGCTCAATTGTGGTCATTAAGTCGACCTGCACTGCAACCTTCGTTAATCCACATGATGATCGATTCGGTATGCAATTCTTTTTTCGTTGTCTCATCATGGTTCATAGGTTTATATATACTTTTAGTCTGGCTCTGCACGCACATCAAATGTGTATGCCATCTTAAACCACATAAGATCAGAGCCGAGGTGGCGCAGTGGTTAAATGCAGCACTGCAGGCTACTTCAGCTGACTGCAGTTCTGCAGTTCGGCGGTTCAAATCTCACCGGCTCAGGGTTGACTCAGCCTTCCATCCTTCCGAGGTGGGTAAAATGAGGACCCGGATTGTTGTTGGGGGCAATATGCTGACTCTGTAAACCGCTTAGAGAGGGCTGAAAGCCCTATGAAGCGGTATATAAGTCCAACTGCTATTGCTATTGCTATAGATCATTTTGCTTTCCTTGTGGTTTCTGCTAAATGTACCTAATGTAGATCATGCCCGATCTGTTCTTCCTTCCCTACCCGTATCTGCCCTTCAAGGACAGATGGAGAATTTGCAACTTGAACTAAAATGAACTTTGCATCAACATTTAACCAAACGCTGTTAACTTCTGTTGGGGATAAAACGCACATTCAACCCATTGTTTGAAAGTTTGAAATTCACTGTTGGTGGCAAACTTTTCAGCAGAATACACAGATGGTCTTGCCTGATCCTGTTAATGGAAAAAAAAACACACAAAAAAATTTCCTTATCTCACACAGCTACACAAACTGACGTGATCATCTGTTTTTCAACGTTCCAGAAAAAAAGAAAAATCAAGTGAGGTGTAAGGTGCGATACAAATGAGAATAATTAGCTTATGCCATCTGTGGACATTACAAAAATGTGTGGGGAGAGAAAAGGGGTGGAAAAAAAAGGGAGTCTTTTTTACTCTAAGGTTTTTCTAATGCTAAGCATTATATCTTCAGCAAAGTACTCGGTTAATAACTTTTCAATTTATAGCGACCTTCTGCTCTGATTTACTTAAGGAACTGGGATACTTGCTGCGCCCCGCACCTTTTCCACCTTATAATTAGCAAGTAATAAAAAATGTCATTAAAAAGTAATAAGTCTGCAGCTCTCTGACAATCCACTGATTAATTCTGCAGTTTGGAAAGCACTTCCGAGGGTACTTGGCTGATCTACCAGTTTTTAACCCAATTTTCCGCTGGAAATCTGGAAATGCAGTGATAACTGGGAAACCTAACCTGGACCAAAGGAATACTGAGCTAAGACTTTTGAAAGCTTTTGAAAGCTCTTCCCTTTTTAAGTTCTTTATATGCCTTTCAGTTATTTAAGACATTTCTCCATTGCACAAACTGTTACTTCGGAGTGGTTTACAATGCAATATTCAAGAGAGGTGGCCCTTGTTATGTTACTTGATAGCCAAACTTCAGCAGAGCAATAGCAATAGCACTTAGACTTATATACGGCTTCACAGTGCTTTACAGCTCTCTCTAAGCAGTTTATAAAGTCAGTATGTTGCCTCCAACAATCTGAGTCCTCATTTTACCAACCTCGGAAGGGTAGAAGGCTGAATCAGCTTTGTGCTAGTCAGGATCGAACTCCTGGCAGTGGGCAGAGTTAGCCTGAAAAAACTGCATTCTCACCACTGTGCCATCACGGCTCCTTAGGGAAAAGGGACCAACCGTGTGCCATACATACATACATACATACATACATACATACATACATATATATATATATATATATATATATATATAAAGGTTTATACATATCTAGGGGTTTGGCCTTCTTTTTTGTAGATGAGTTTTGCTCATGAGTAAGGTACTGTATTTTTCGGAATATAAGACGCACCTTTTTCCCTCAAAAAAGAGGGTGAAAATCTGGGTGCGTCTTATACACTGAATACAGCATTTTTGGCCTCCTGAAACCCCACCCGCTTTGCAAAAATGGCCATGCATAGCCTTTAGGAGGCTTCCAAAGTGCTCCTGGGAGCTGGGGAAGGCAAAAATGAGTGAAAAACAGGCAGTTTTTGCTTGTTTTTGCCCCCCACAGCCCCCAGGAGCACTCTATAAGTCTCCTAAAGGCTATGCATGGACTTTTTTTTTTAATAAAAAATGGGTACGTTTTCATGAACAAATGGGCTGTTTTTTGCTTGTTTTTGATCCCCCCCAGCCCCCAGGAGCACTCTACAAGCCTCCTAAAGGCTATGCATGCCCCCCCCTTTTATAGAAAAAACTAACCCATTTTTGCAAAAAAAATCAGGCTGTTTTTGAGAGGTCTGCAGAGTGCAAAAACTCTTTTAAAAATTTGCCTCTTCAAAATCTTGGTGCATCTTATACTCTGGTGCATCTTATACTCCGAAAAATACAGTAACTTTCAAGGGTCAGGCCATTAATGCAATAGATTTGATCCTTTTTCTCCTTGCTTAATCATAGCAATAGCACCTAGTAATCGTACATAGACATGTATATCACTTCATAGTGCTTTACAGCCCTCTCTAAGCAGTTTACAGAGTCAGCCTATTGGCCCCCAGCAATCTGGGTTCCACATTTTACTGACCTCGCAAGGATGGAAGGTTGAGTCAACCTTGAGCCGGTCAGGATCGAACTTTTGCTGCCTGTCAGCAAAATTAGCCTGCAATACTATCCACTACACTACCATGGCTCATAGTGAATCTCAAAGATTCCATTCCAACTGAGAATATAGGATGGGAGATGGTTGACAATGTTTGAGAATCCACAAAAGACTTGTTAAATGTTATCGTTCCTGCTTGATTTATGATACCAGGGACAGATGTTGGGGAAGAATCATAAATTATAAATCCCAATCAAGTGGAACTAAAAATTAATTGCAAGTGGGCTGGGTGTTTGTGTGTGTGTGTGTGCATGCGTTTGTGTGTGTGTGTGTGTGTGTGTGTGTGTGTGTTTGTAGGAATGCTAAGTGTATAAAAAGAAACAGGAACTCTACAAATTTTCAGTTCCTATAATTAGATTTGTTGAACGCAACCCAATCAGAAGATTCCAAGCAACAAAAAACTGTGCGTTTTGTGTGCATCAAGATGCAAGTGCAAATATAGGAAATGTGTATAATTCTAAACACTTGTTTGGCCTACCCACACTTAATTCCTTCAGTGTTAAACCAAGGCAGTAAAAGCTTTCTGTGTAAAGCAGATTAATTGGCCATAAAACCGGAAGGCCAACAATGTCATGTCATAGACAAATAAGGAAGTCTGTCTATATACCTTAATGAGAATAAGAACCCAATGCTATTAATAACTGGGTTTTCTAGCCTTTTTAATAATCATGGGGTCAGGGAGGAATAAAAGCTACAGCTATTGCACATGCCTGTTTTTTAAAATTCTGCATATACCTTTGTGCCAGAATTTGTATAATAATGTGGTAGGTCGCATAGTTACATGTTCACACTGGAATTGGCCAGTGGTGGGATTCAAATAATTTAATAACCGGTTCTCTGTCCTAATGACCAGCTGGGTAGGTGTGGCTTGGTGGTCATGTGACTGGGTGGGCATGGCCAACTCAACGTCACTCATATCAATGGGCACATTGCCTTAGCTGTTACAATGTAATAAGGGTTAACCAGCGAGGCAGTTTATGTAAGCAGAGCAGTAAAGATTAGTCTAGAAACAACACCTAGAATGCTTCCTTCCTTCCTTCCTTCCTTCCTTCCTTCCTTCCTTCCTTCCTTCCTTCCTTCCTTCCTTCCTTCCTTCCAGGATTAGCCCTGTAAAGTGGAAAAAACAAAATGAGATTTCTTCCAGCAACCGTTTCTCCAAACTGCTTAGAATGTTAACAACCAGTTCTCCCAAATAGGTGTGAACCGGCTGAATCCCACTAGCTGATTTGGCACTTTTGTCCACCTCTCGAGTCCTTCCCAAGGACCTGAGATAGGCAGAGATTGATGTTTATAATGTTAAAAGTATTGTTGTAGGATGTAGCTGTTCCAAATAAAGCTGCCCTTTGCCACAGACTAATAGTGAATTTGTCAAAACTAAGGGTGCTCAAGTGATGCTCCAGATGTTTTGAGATTGCACCCAATGCACCTATTACAACTGGTACTATCTTTGCTTTCTTTTCCCACGGTAATTCTACTTCTATTTGCGGATCTTTCTATTCTGTGATTTTTTTGCCCCAATTCTTTCTCTTCTCTGCTGCTGCTGCACCTAGATACTGTCAAGTCTACTGTTCAGACTTTTTTTGGTCTTTATTATCCACAATTGTTACATCTGAGGTCGTATGTCGCAGATGCTACTTTGTTTGAATTCTAATAAGTCCCAGCGCATTTTAGCTTCCTCATTTTCTATTACTTTGGCCATTTTATGATTCCATCAGATCTTGCTTGCAGGCAAATGATATTTATTAAGGAATCCCAGTGCATCATTGTTGCTACTTTGTCATGCTGTTGTTTGAGGCCAGTCTAGGAGATCTTCTTGTAGCAACTAACTAGGTGGTCTACTGTTTCTCAGCTTCTTAAAAGAGGGTCATTTGCTGTCTGTTGCTGTATTTTTACAGTACAAATCAGATGTGACATTTGAATTACACACACAGTCAAAAATCTTAGCACGCTGGTCTTATTTTCCAGCCAGATTTTTCATTCTAGTGGTGCGTTCTTGGTCTTTTCTTCTTCTTTGTTGATTCCGCATCCAAGATTTGTTGCAAAATCCACAAACAAGAAGCCAAAGAGCGCAACATCAAAATGGAAACTGAGGCTGGAGAACAAGATCAGCATGCTAAGATCAGAAATTGAAGATTCTGCCTATAACTCCAGCTGTGCTATTCATTAGATGATTTTTTTTTAAATGAGCTGGTACTTATAATTGATATTACAGTATTGGCATCTTTTAATAGTTGTGCTAGCTGGTTTTTTTTTTTGTGGGGGGAATCAAGCTTCAATCCAGGCAACCTCGTTCTGTTGTTTTTGTGCTTCTCTAGATGCTCAGATTGTTTGCTTCAATTCTTTTTTATTAGTTAGAGGGCTTTGTTCCTTCTTTCTGAGGAGGAGGAAACAAAGGAGAAGGTACCTGAATGTCTACGGAGATACTCAAATCATTCAGGTATGGTTGTCCCAAAGATGCTGTTCAAAAGGCAACTGGATTTTCTTGGTCCAAGAAAGTCCAGTTACCCTTTGAACAGCACTTTTGGATTGCTGGATTTTGGATTGGATTGATGAAAAGGATTCAAGAATGGTGCTGGCTTCCCCTGATACCAACTCCTCCTGTTTTACTTATTATTGTTATTACTATTAGATCCTTACATATAGTATAATGTCAATTTGAGACAGGTCACATTTTCATCTATCAGTCCATTCAATCAATTGTTAACAGTCCATTGCCTAATACTAAGTCTGAACTATATGAAATTAGAAATTTGATTGTGATTTTTTTTTTGGAGGTGTTGGAAAAGAATGCACGTTCAAGTGCTAATTCTAAACCTTTTGTGGGATTTATAGGCAATTAAATGGTAGCTTTTAGGTTGTCCATTCTTGATTTCAGTTAGACGTTTGATTTCCCAAAAGAGGGACTGGGTAACTTGCAATAAACCAGTCAAAATTATCTTGCAAGCTATGAATTGGTGCTTGTTAAGTGTCCTTTATTAAGATCAACCATGTCACATCTCAATTTTTCCTGTATGGTTTTCTTCCCTTTTGACACTAATGTGTATTTCTTTTAAAACGACAGCTGAACAATGCATGTCTAAATGAATTTTTAATGGCCAGGAATTGTTTTCCAATACTCTGAGTAATGGAATCTCCGCTGGGTAGTTACGTTCTTGTTCCAGATTTAGTCCAAGACAGGTAATAACAGGTAATCAAGACATGCCAAAGAGAAATTTGTGAGAATCAGATCTCTCCAGCATCTACATTCTTATGCAAAACAAGAAATACCACTAAACATTATTGCTGAAAACTTCAGAAGGTATTTTTGTGTCTGTCATAATGCTCAGAGGCCACACCAATCAGACGCAAGGCCTGTTCAAAAATTACCTCTGTCTACAAAATAACACACACAGGGGGAATTACTCATTAAGAACCTCCTCAAATCTGTCTAAACATTCAAGATACCTGAAATAGTACTTGAACAATGGCATATATACAGGCATGGCATATAAGTGAAACAGGTAGCTCTTGACATTGCAACCACAAAATTTATGTTGATGAGCGAGGCATTTTTTAAGTGAGCTTCGTCCCATTTTACAACTTTTCTGCCCATATTTGTTAAGTGAATCTCCACAGTTGTTAAGTTAGTAACCTGGCTTGTTAAATGAATCTGGCTTCCCCATTGACTTTGCTTGTCAGAAGGTCGTAAAAGGGGACACCCTGGAACCGTCATTAAATATGAGCCAGTTGCCAAGCATCTGAATGTTGATCACAGGAGAAGAGGAATAGAATAGAATAACAGAGTTGGAAGGGAACTTGGAGGTCTTCTAGTCCAACTCCCTGCTTAGGCAGGAAACCCTATTCCATTTCAGACAAATGGTTGTCCAATCTCTTCTTAAAAACTTCCAGTGTTGGAGCACTTACAACTTCTGGAGGGAAGTTGTTCCATTGATTTAATTGTTCTCACTGTCAGGAAATTTCTCCGTAGTTCTAGGTTGCTTCTCTCCTCGATTAGTTTTCATTCATTACTTCTTGTCCTGCCCTCAGGTGCTTTGGAGAATAGCTTGGCTCCCTCTTCTTTGGGGTAACCCCTGAGATATTGGAACACTGCTATCATGTCTCTCCTAGTCCTTATTTTCATTCAACTAGACATACCGAATTCCTGCAACCATTCTTTATATGTTTTAGCCTCCAGTCCTCTAATTATCTTTGTTGCCCTTCTCTGCCATTCTTTCTAGAGCCTCAACCAGTGGTGGGTTTCAAATTTTTTTAGAACCTCTTCTGTAGATGTGGCCTGTTTTGTGGGAGCAGCTTGCTGGCCAGGTGACTGGGTGGGCGTGGCCAAATTGTAAAATGTGGTGAAACTCACTTAACAATGCTCTTGCTTAGCAACCAAAATGTTGGCTCAGAAACTCTGGCATTGTAGTGTGCAAGTCTTAAAGCTGTCAAGTTACAAGACCCTTGCACCCCTAACCCTTTAGGGAAAAAAGCCCCCAGGGGTGTTCAAACTTGTCTGCTTTAAGACTTGTGGACTTCAACTCCCAGAATTCCTCCTCTCGCTCTTCATCTTGATGATGTGTGGACGGGCGGGGGGAGGGAGCTGGAACCGGTTCTAAATGGGACTGTAGATTTGTGGAACCTCTTCTATAGAAGAGGTTAGAACTGGCAGGAACCCACCCCTGGCCTCAACATCTTTTTTTTACATCATGGCGACCAAAACTGAATGCAGTATTCCAAGTGTGGCCTTACCAAGGTATTATAAAGTGGTATTAACACTTCACGTGATCTTGATTCCATCCCTCTGTTGATGCAACCTAGAACTGTTTATTTATTTCCATTGAGAATATTTCATTTTATAAAATTTGTGATTGAAAATTTCTATCCTTGTGCCATTGGAATTAAAACTGAACAACTGAAAATAACTGATTTTATGGTGTAAACCGCCCAGAGTCATTGGATATGAGATGGGCAGCAAATAAATTTCAAAAACAATAATAAGCAAACAAACAGACTGATGGAGGTAAATTGTACGCCATGGTTTATAATAAACTACAACCAAACATATCATGCTTTGGCTAAGCATGATATATGTCAGCCCGACTAGAAACTAGGGGAAAAAAAGAAATCATGCACAGAAACAAATATGTTTGCATTAGACAGTAAAAACACAATTCCAAGATTACAAGTTAACAAATGCAAACACAACTCTTCTGCTTTAAAAAGAAAAATTACAGCTGGCAATTTTTAGTTTTTTTTACTATACATCCTATACATCGTTTATCTGTTAGTTGCACAAAGGAATCCACAATCAGCAAGATAGCTGCATTATTTAGAATTAGCTAAACAGTTCCCCCCTACTTCCTCTTGTTATTGCCGGCATACACATATTTAATTTTAGAACTGGAAATCATTTAATTCAAGCCCAGACAGAAACGATGATTATGTTCTCTATGGTCGAAGGAACTGGGGAAAGGGATTTAATATTTCAACATTTAATTCTAAACCTAGTCAGGTTCAACGAAAGACGTAGGAAAATGGTTTTTGTTAGAGGGAGAGATTTACTGTAGTCATTCCATGAGTAAAGCAGGATAAATAGATTGACCTCATTTGGGAAGTTCTGACCTTTAAACATTTTGAAGTTTAATCTTGGTCCTGATTTAACAACACATAAAGCTATGCTTTATTCTCCTGCCTGCACACACACACACACACACACACACACACACACACACACACAGAAAGAATATATATATATATTTCTCTATATAATATATATAGAGAAAAACAAGCAAGTGAACTTTATACATACATACATACATACATACATACATACATACATACATACATACATACTTACTTACTTACACAGGAAAAGACCCGAATACAATAAGACCTCCATACCTACACTCGTGAAAATCTATGAAAACAAATACATACATACGTTTACACACACACACACACACACACACTCTCACACACACTATGTTTTCCTAAAAATAAGTCAGGGTCTTATTTTCTTTTGACCCCGAAATAAGTACTTGGCCTTATTTTCAGGGAGGTCTTATTATTTTTGAGGAGCAGAGGAGGCAGCGAGCATAGTCACCTCAGGGCTGCTGCTGTGTTGCAATATTTTCAGGGAGGGCTTACTTTCAGGGGAGGGCTTATTTTGGTGCATGCGCTCAAAAGCCCGATTGGGGAGGCCTTATTTTCAGGGCAACAGGGACCATGACCATGACCATGACCATAAACATAAACATAAACACAAACTCACATACATACATACATACATACATACATACATACATACATACATACATGGGATTCTACTGGTTTGGACTGGTTCGGACCAGTTCGGGTGAACTCTTAGCTCCAAAGATCAGCTGGGCCCCTCCGCCCGCCCGCACTATTTTCCCACCTTTATCGTCTGAGGTGATTCGTGTGGAAGAGCAGATTGCCACACGATTCAGCTGTGTTACTCCTCTGAACCAACTCGGAAGTGAAGATTTCTTGAAACTGTGCATGCACGCTATCACTGAACTGGTTGTTAAACTGGGAGGAACACACCATTTGCGATTACAGTATGTACAATTTCTTTTCATTGAGGATAGATAGTCCTCGATTTACAACATTTTGTTTAGTGACTGTTACAACGTTACGACAACACTGAAACATGTGACTTTTTACCGGTTCTCACACTATGACCAGTTTCACAACCCTGTGAGCACATCAATATTCAGACACTTGGCAACTGGTTCACATTTACGACTGTTGCTGTGTCCCAAGGTCACATGACACCCTTTCAATGATCTTCTGTCAAGCAAAGTCAATGGAGAAAACCCAGAAACTTAATAACTGAGTTACTAACTTAACAATGGCAGTGATTCACTTAACAACTATGGCAAGAATGATCATAAAATGGGGCAAAGCCCACTTAAAAAAATGTCTCACTTAGCAAAATAAATTTTGGGCCTAACTGTGGTCATAGGTCGAAGACTACCTGTCTCTCGTTCTGGGTACTCCATGAGAGAGATGGAGATGGAGAAACTGAAGGATTTCCAAAGAAAAGAAATTTCTATGGGAGACTCTCAGTCATCCAGGTCATGGTTGTCCCCAAAGGTGCTTTCTCAAGAGGCAACTGGACTTCCTTGTTTTTCTTTGAAGATGTTTTGCTTCTCCTCCAAGAAGCTTGTTCAAAGAAAAACCAGAAGATCCAGTTGTCTCTTGGAAAAGCACCTTTGGGACAAAGGAAAGGAACCAAGATGAAAAGGGATCTGAAGGGAAAACTTATGACAAACGATTGGAGGGGTTTAATCTGGAAAAGAGAACACTGTGAGGAGACACGATAGCTGTCTTCTGTAATCTGAAGGGCTGTCATGGAGAAGACAAGCACAATTCTTTAGACTTGCTCCTGAAGACAAGATTTTTTAAAAAAACAATCAATTTAAATTACAAAGGAGCTAATTTTGGTTGAACACTAGGAAGATAGTCCTAATTATACAAGCTGTTGAACAATGGAATCAACTATCCTGAGAGGCGGCAGACTTTCCTCTGATCAAGGAGGCTGGGAAGGGATGTTGCAATAGAATTTCTCTACTGAGAAAATTGTTGCCTTCAATCAGTAATGGCTAACCTTTTTTGTTGCCGCGTGCTGAAAGTGTGTGCATGTCCCCTGCACCCATGATGCAATGGGCACATGCCCCCCCATGCGCTTCACCCCAGTGCATGTGCCCAGCCCCCACATATGCACATGCAACCCTCCGCAAATGCGCACACAATCCCTGCGCTCCTGTGTATGTGCCCCTTCCCCCTCACCCATTTTTGACTTCCAGGTTGGTGCAGGAGGCTTTCCAGGCCCAAAATGGGCTATGAGGTGGGGTGGGGATTGCGTGGCACCCCCATGCTGTTTTGGCTTCCAGTAGGGTGCAGGAGGCCTTCCATGCCCAAAACAGGGTACGGGGGAGACTATGCGAGCCCCCAAAATGCAATGTGATGACCCCCTGTACATGCGACCCACTCCCCATGCATGCACGCACATGTTCCCTGCAGAGCCCCGCTCCCATACATGCACGGCAGAAACCCAAAGACCAGCTGGCCGGCAGGAGGCGGCGCGCATGCGCAGCGGAGCTGGGCTGGCATGCCCATAGAGAGGGTTCTGTGTGCCCACTGTAGCACACATACCATAGTTCACCATCATGGCCTTAGATGATCTGCAAGATCCCTTTTGAACTTCTGTTCTATGACTCTAGATCACGGGTGTCCAACCTGATTTCATTGAGGGCTGCATCAGGGGTTGTGTTTGACCTTGGAGGGCCGGGGTTAGTGGTGGGACGCAGCTAGGTGTGGGTGTGGCTGGGGCTGAGTGTGGGCGTGGCTGAGTGTGGGAGTGGCCACGGTGGGGGTGAACAGATACTAAACAAATGGTTGTCAGGGACTCCCATTAGTTTTGAGATGTAGCATACACTCATTAACCTTTCACTCACAGAGCTGTAGGGAGATATTTTCAGGCGAAGAGGAAGGGGATGCTTACCTGGATTTTCTAACTAAGCATTTAAAAATTCCAAAGACGATTTCGTGTTTGGGATAGTTAACTGCCTCATTTCACTCTCAAATATTGTTCGACTCTAAAGCACTCGCAGGTTCCTTTCTTTAAGAGAAGTAATAAAACTTCATGGGGGAGAGTGGGAAGGCATTACTCTAGTAAATTAATTTTTACTTTTTCTAAAACTTCCTGATGGCTTCAGTTAGTCCTTCTAACTCAGCCTTTCTTGAGGGTTTTGAGTGCCTGGGAGCCCTTCTCACAACTCACTGGAGCAATGAAGAAGAATGAATTTCTTTAGGGAATGCAGTAAAGGGCAAGAGTTGGGGACTCCATTCAAAAGATAGATCATACATCTTACCAATAACCTTACTCATTACATTGTGCGAGCCACTGCCCCACCCCCCGCGACCCGTTTTTCACTGGGAGAGTACTGCAGGAGGCCAAAAATGGACCAAGCGTAGCCCCCCCACCAACTGTGGCCTGTTTTCGGCCAACAGAGGCACCGCGGGCCGATCCTTTGATATTTCCAGGCCAGCCTTGTGGGCCAGATCTAAGCAGCCTGTGGCCCGGATGCATATGTTATCCCTGCTCTAGATGATGCTCGATACTCGCCTTACACTGGACAGTAACATTTGGAAAGAAGGAATGGGAACAGACTCCATCAGCTATTGGACAGGTGAGAAGCTTCATTTACTGTATTATTTGGAGCATAAGACGCACCAAGATATGGAAGAGTCAAGCTAAAAAAAAGTTTTTGCATTCTGCAAACCTCCCCAAAATGGCCCGTTTTCATGCGACAGGATCCGTAACCCACTGTCACGCACACACCTTCCATCCCCCCTCAAAAAATGAGCCTAAATAGGATGGCATATTTCCACTACTAGTTGGGGTGAACCAATCCAAACCAGCTGAATACCACTCTGGTGACATCTAAATGGACATGACTCAAGATTTGGCTACTTATTTCAACATCTTAGAAACAAGACTACTTTAACACAAGTCGCTTGGATCAGAATTGAGTCCAAATTAGCTTATTCAGAGACATTGGTGGTCCACAGGAGGAGTGGGTTAATTCAATAGCTACCTTCCCCCAAATAGCAGGAAAGCCAGTTGCCGAGGAGCAAATTGTATGTGAGAATACGAAGAATTGGCCTTAACCCCCAGTCTGACAGCTGCAAAATTCATCTGTAAATTCTACTTGTCCTATTCTCCCCTAATAGCGGTCTATGCTATTGCTATGGAAAATGCTAAAATGTTCCGATGAATTAGAGGCACATGACCTTTGCCATAAACATATTGTTCAGGTCCTACTCAACCCTTTCAAGGAATAAAGAAATAATCTTTTAAGACAGCTTGTGAGTTTCAGGAAGATGGGCAGTAAAATATATATACTTAACATCCCGGGGTGAATTATTAACACTTGCTTTGTTATATGAATTCAAACTGTCCATTCTGAGTCTATTTTTATAGCTGTTAAATAATCGCTTATATTGGACTAGAGAATCTCTTCTTTGCTAACACTGAAAAGATTTATTTCTCTCTCTTTTTTCAAATAATGATAACAATGCACATTCCTCATTCTTCTGCCATTCACTAGCAAAATTGGCAGTTGGAAAATGCATTTCTTTTGTTCTATTATCTTTTCTCAAGAAGGCAACAGAATTAGAAAGTAGCACTTAATGGCCAATCCTTCACATGCATCAAGGTCAGAAAAATAGACACCAGAAAACTACTGTAAAAGAAATGTCCCAAAGGTGGTATTTATTTCTATTTTTTTGCAAAACAAATAATCACCCATTTTACGATCCGGGTAAAGGTAAGGGTTCCCCTCGCACATAGGTGCTAGTCGTTCCCACTCTAGGGGGCAGTGTTCATCTCCGTTTCAAAGCCAAAGAGCCAGCGCTGTCCGAAGACATCTCCGTGGTCATGTGGTCGGCATGACTAAACACTGAAGGCGCAAGGAATGCTGTTACCTTCCCACCAGAGGTGGATTCCTACCAGTTCGCACCTATTCGGTAGAACCGGTTCGTCAAATCTACCGAACCGGTTAGAAGAGGTTCCACCAGTGGACCCGGAAAGCAGCCCACACCTACGGAAGAGGTTCCAAAATTTTTTGAAACCCACCACTGCTTCCCACTAAAGGTGGTCCCTATTTTTCTACCAGCATTTTTACGTGCTTTTGAACTGATAGGTTGGCAGAAGCTGGGACAAGTAACGGGAGCTCACTCTGTTACGCGGTGCTAGGGATTTGAACCACTGAACTGCCAACCTTCTGATCGACAAGCTCAGCATCTGAGCTACTGAGCCACCGCGTCCCCACGATCCAGATACATCAAGATTAAAATTCCAAGAATTCTAAGTCAATAGAGCTGAATGCAACATAAATTCAGGTAGCCCTCGACTTTTGACCACAACTGTTTCTGTTCCTAAGCAAGATATTTATTAAGTGAAATTTACCCCATTTTATTACCTTTCTTGCCATCATTGTTTAAATGAACCACTGCAGTTCCTCCTCTTCCTCATCTTCATTTAATGAACCCCATAATCCCTTGTGGGGTGGAGTCTTGGCAACTGAATGGAGCTAGCAGAGTACTTTAATGGCCGGATCCCTTCCTGTCGCCAATGAAAAGTTTTGTTCAGCAGATATACTCTCCATGTGCCCAGAGAGAGAAATATCTGCCTCTACCCAGGATCGAACTCACAGCCTCCTGATGGTGAGGCGACAGCTCTACCTCAAGACCACCACACCACTCAAATGAATCACTGCAGTTGTAAGTTAGTAATTCAATTGTTAAGTGAATCTGGGTTCCTCATTGACTTTGCTTATCAGAGTATCACCTGACCCCAGGAGAATGAAACCGTCATAAATATGAACCAATTGCCAAACGTCTGAATTTTGATCATGTGGCCCCTGGGGATGCTGCAAGGGTTGTAAGTGTGAAAAATGGTCATGAGTCACTTTTTTCAGTGCTGTTGTACCTTTGAACAGTCACTAAATGAACTGTTGTAAGTTGAGGACTACCTGTAGAGCACCACAAATTTGTGAGCAGGGATTTAAACATGGACATATTGCATAAAAGCTGCCACTGAAAGTATATTTTGCATAATTTCTTAAGTGTCCTTGCATTTAGCTATACTTTTCATGTCAATGCAATGAAATGATGTGCATTGCATGGAACGTTGCAAAAAAAAAATTCTAAGATTTTATTCTCTTTGTTTATTTATTAATCAAATTGATGTGGCTACCCATCTCACAGAAATTGATTATTGAAAAGGTTGTGTGCACATAAATGATTATTCAGAGACATGGCAATTTTCCAATATTGTTAAACGTTAACTTCAAAAACACAACAATATAAATTTGCAACAGATACGTTTCCACCAGCCTTAACTGGTCTGGATTTAGCTGTAGACTACCCAGGTATAATAATCATATAAAGACAGAATTCGGAAGACAGCAACAGATAGCAAATGTTGCCTTTGAGAAAAAAGCCGTGGCAGCAATCCAGCACAGATAAGCCTTGGCAGCAATCCATATATGGTACAATGGCAGTGGTGGGGTTCAAATAATTTAACAACAACGGTTCTCTGCCCTAATGACCATCTGGCTAGGCGTGGCTTGGTGGTCATGTGACCATGTGGGCGTGGCCAACTCAACATCACTCAAGTCAATGGGGGCGTTGCCTTAGCTGTGACAATGTAACAACGATTAACCGGAGAGGCAGTTTCTGTAAGCAGGGCAATAAAGATTAGGCTAGAAACACCAGAATGTTTCCTTCCTGCCTTCCTTACAGGATTAGCCTTGTAAATTGGGGGGGGGGGGGAAACAAAATAAGATTTTTCCAATAACCGGTTCTTCAAACTGCTTAGAAAGTTAACAACTGGTTCTCCCAAATAGGTGCAAACTGGCTGAATGGTACAAATGTGTACCATCTGAATAACATGTGGACACTTGTGCAATGTTGCCACAGCGGGAGCCTTTAGCACAACCGAACAGAGAGTTGCAATGCTAATTACGCCATCTGATCCATTTACTATGTAAATCTGAACCGTTGAACAGGGTCGGCCTCTAGATCAGCTTTTCGCTATAAAAAGCCAAAGATCTGTATTCCAAATGTAAGGACAGAATTGCAGGAAGAAAGCTAATACGGAATGACATTGCAAAGGCAAATTAATATGCTTCCTCCAAGTACGCTTGCAATCCACATCGCTCTGGTTAATTAGAGCAGTACATATACGACACATATTCAGATGCTCAGCTATCAAGGCATCAAAAATTCTTTCCGAAAGAAGAAAAATATCAGATGTGCGTTTTGACTGTTTTCAACCTTTTAGACGCTTCTTGCCATGCATTTTGAGGATCCGGCCTTATTATCTAGTTTACAACTCTGCATGAGCTTCATAAAAGAATGGCTTGGTGAGCCAATTACTATGCAAAATATGGAGAAGGTCAAAATACAGATTCAATTAGATCCTTCCTATAATAAGCGCCCGGAGCGATTTAGCAGCATCGCAAACGTCAAACACTCCTTCACAAGATCAAACAAGGGAATGCTACTGATACATATTACCTTTCTTTATTGGTTAGCTTTATCTTTTGCCTCTCGTCCTGGAGCTCAAGACAGAATACCTAATACTGGGGCCCGTTCATCATGCCAGGTTAAGTGCAGGACCTTCGCGGAGGCTCTGGGAAGGTGAAAAACAGCCCTCCCAGAAGTTCCAGAAGTCTGGAAATGGGCTTGTTTCTGGCCTTCAGAAGGTCCAAACGCCCCGCCCCCTCTGCTGTGGTACAGGAGGCTGAGTAGCAGAGGTGGGTTCCTACCAGTTCGCACCAGTTCGGTAGAACCGGTTTGTCAAATCTACCGAACTGGTTAGAAGAGGTTCCACCAGAAAGCAGGCCACACTTACAGAAGAGGTTCCAAAATTTTTTGAAACCCACCACTGACACACACGCACACACACACACACAAACACACAGACTCATACAGAGAGAGAAAGAGAAAGAGAAAGAAAGGAAGAAAGAAATAAAGAAAAAAAGAAAAAAGAAAGAAAAAGTGAGAGAGAGATGAAAGAAAAAAAGGAAAAGGGGACAGAGAGACAAAAGGAAGGAGAAGGAGAGAGAGAGAGAGAGAGAGAGAGAGAGAAAGAAAGAAAGAAAGAAAGAAAGAAAACACATGGCTGGCAAGCCACTCCCACCAGGTCACATGGCCAGCAAGCCACTCCCACCAGGTCACATGGCCAGCAAGCCACTCCCACAAAGGAGTAGGTTCCAAATTTTTTTGAAACCCACCACTGCTGAGTAGGCTACACACCCCATGGCCACGCCCACCCAGCAACCAGATTGGTTGCTAAAAATTTTCAATGCCACCCCTGGCCTCAGGTCGGATACGTAGAGCATCACAGTCATCGCGCCTTTAAATTCTTCCTCCATCTGGGGATCCCAAATCTGAAAGGCTAAAAATACATTTCCCAGGCTGTTTCGGCTGGCTTGCCGAAGCCAAGCGATTTCAACACTCCAAAAGCGGAGGGTTTTAGCACTTTACATTGAGATCCTCCCACGTCAGTTGCTTATTCTACGGCAGCTGTTTTCGCTGGCTGCCAGCTTCCTTTTCTAATCCGCTGCTGCCTTGCTCCCTTGGCGAGTCCTGGGCGGGTGCTACCAAATCGGAAAGAGAAACATATGTTTTATGGGCACAGGGTTTGTCAGGCGGGGCAGGGATCAGCAGGATGATGTTTTAAAAGAAGGGAGGGGAAGAAAGACGTGAGATGATTAAAGAATGGAATAGGCCTCTGATGAGCTGCTTACCCTATGTGAAATTAAGAGTTTCTGTACATTAGGGGTGCCAAACTCAATTTCATTGAGGGCTACATCAGGGTTGTGTTTGAACTTGGGGAGTCAGGGTGGGCATGGCCAGCTCGACGTCACTTCTGTTGGGGGGCGCATCTGGTGGCCCAAGAACTCTGCCAGGAAAAATGGGCTCCCGAGCTCTGTTTTAGGCTGCAACAGCCTGCAACCATCTGCCAGTGAAAGCAGAGCTCAGGATGGGCCCCCGTGGCCCTCGCAAATACCATTTTTGGCTGCAACAGCCTCCTGCAACCCTCTGCCAGCCAAAACAGAGCTTGAGTGGGCTGCCTGCGGCCTTCCCAAGTTCTGTTTTTGCTGGCAGAGGAACCATGAGCCCATCCTTTGCAGTTTCCAGGGCAGCCCTGCAGGCCAGATCTAAGCACCCTCCATGCCGGATCCGGCCCCTGGGCCTTATATTGCGCCCACCCTGCTATAAGCCGTTGGGAAAAAAAGAAATATATTGGAAGGCAAACATTTATAGTGGTGTTTTCCAACCTTAGTGACTTTAATCCCTGGAGGATTGGACTCCCTGCTGGCTAGGGGATTCTGGGAATTGGAGTCCACAGACTATAACATCACTGAGATGGAGAAACATTGGTTTAGAACTTTCAAAATACAGGTAGCCCTCAACGTTGCGACCACAACCGGGACTGGAACTTCTGTTGCTAAACAAGTTGACTTTTTTTAAAACTATGGTTGTTAAGTGAGTCATGTGGTCATTAAGTGACTTCAGCTTTCCCCATTGATTTTGCTGGCTGGAAGCTGGCTGGGAAGATCACATGATGTCGTAACCACATAAATACAGGTTAGTGGCCAGGTGCTGAATTTTGATGACCTGATAAGGACCAGTTTAAGTCACTTTTTTCCCCAGTGCCATAGTGCCATCTTTGCAGGGTCCCTAAACAAATGGTTGTAAGTTGAGGACTTATATCAGGGGAGATTGAACGACTGTCTCTTTAAGAAGAGATTGGACAACTGTCCGAAACAGTATAGGGCAATGATGGCTAACCTCCTTGTCATCACATGCCAAAATTGTATGCACATACGCAACAGCACATTCACGCGTGCCCACACCCATAATGCAATGTGCGTGACACCCCATCAATGCACCACCACCCCGTGCATCCATGTGCGATTCCCTGCCCCATGCCCCATTTTGAGCCTAGCAGCTTTCCTGACACCTCCTGGAACCAAAAACGGCACAAGGGGGAGCAACACACACCCCACGTTCTCTTCCCGCATGTCTCCTGCATGCACCCTGGCTCCGTGCATACATGACAGAGACCCAAAAATCAGCTGGCCAGCAGGAGGCACGAACGCATGCACAATGGAGCTGAGCTGGGACGACGGCTTGCATGCTCGCAGAGAAGGCTCCGCGTGCCACCTGTGGCATGCGTGCCATGGGTTCGCCATCACAGGTATAGGGTTTTCTGCCTGAGCAGCGGGTTGGACTAGAAGACCTCCAAGATCCCTTCCAACTGTGTTATTCTGTTATTTTTGTTTATTTCCAATCTCAAAAAAAACCCTTCCATCCATCACATCATCATTATGCAAATGATACAAATCACCATGGAAATTCAGTAAATTAAGCATAAGAGGTCCATTGTACTGTATCAAGGTCCACTATATTGAGGTTTCTCTGTACTTAGCGCTTAGTTAATAGCCTTGTCTTAATGCAATATTTTTATAGGACTTGACTTTTCAAAGTCTAATTCTGAATTTTTATTTTCATATTGGTGATATGCAGTTGGAACTAAAGGAGACTTTTGGCTTCGGTGGGAGTGTTGCAAGATTGCTCCACCTATCAACACCTCCTTAAAAATAGTGATGCCTTTTCCTGGATCTGGGAGGTCTCTGTGGAGCACTAGCAAAATATATGGTGAGGTTAAGAAGTGTGAAAGAGTCACAGACAGGGAATGACTACCTATTTGATGTTTAATGAAACTTTTCCTTGCGCTCAGGAGATTGTTGGGCTTCCTTAAGGAGATACTAACAAGACTAGCTTGCATGCCCACTTTCCTACTTTGGACCTAAAAACTATCTAACTGTCTGTCTGTCTATTTATTTATATCCAGCCAGGGGTGGGATTAATCCAGTTCCAGTGAACTGGATGCTAATTTTATATGGTTAGCCGAACTGGTAGTTGGAAGGACTGGCTGGCCTCGCCCATCTTGCCCCTCCCCTCCCCTCCCAGGAGTCTCCACTCAGCCTGTTTTGAATGCCAGGTAAGTGCAGGGCCCACATGGAGGCTCTGGGAGGATGAAAAACAGGCCTCCCAGAAGTTCTGGAAGTTCAGAAATGAGCCCAGGGGAGGCCATTTTCACCCTCCCGGAGGCTTGAAGAAAGCCTTTGAAGTCTAGGGAAGGTGAAAAACAGGCCTCCTGGAAGTTCCAGAAGTCCAGAAATGGGCCTGTTTCTGGCCTCCGGAGGGCCTCCAGAACCCAGGGGAGAATGTTTTTGCCCTCCTGGAGGCTCAAGGAAAGCCTCTGGAACCTGGGGAGGGTGAAAATACCCCCCCCCCATGATGCAGGAGTCCAAGTAAGCCACACCCACCATGGCCATGCCAACCCAGCAACTGGGCAGAGAACCAATTGCTAAAATTTTTGAATCCCATCCCTGTATCCTACCTTTATTATTTTTACAACTAATTCACAATGGCAAGCATACCTAATATACTTCCCTCCTCCTATTTTTATCACAAAAACAACCTTGGCAGGTGAGTTGGGCCAAGAAGGAAGGACTGGCCCAAGGGCACCCAGCCGGCTTTCATGGCTCAAGCGGAACTTGAACTCATGGTCTTTTGCTTTCTAGCCTGGTTCCTTAACCAGTAGACCAAACTGGCTCTCCATTTATCTGTCCATCCATATCTATCTATCTATCTATCTATCTATCTATCTATCTATCTATCTATCTATCTATCTATCTATCTACCTACCTACCTACCTACCTACCTACCTACCTACCTACCTACCTACCTACCTACCAACCAAACAACCAAACAACCAACCAATCATATCTATCTACCTATCCATCTACCTATCCATCTACCTACCTACCTACCTACCTACCTACCTACCTACCTACCTACCTATCTATCTATCATTTTTCTTCTCTCTCTCTCTCTCTCTCTCTCTCTCTCTCTCTCACACACACACACACACACACACACACACACACACACACACAAACACCATCTATCCCCTATCAACTATCTTTCCCTTTTCTCTTTTCATCTCTCCTTTCTCATATCTTTGTATCATCTAATTTCTATACTGCTCATCACACTTGAATGCCTCTGGATGTGTTTGTAGAGATCCAAATAGTTTCATATTTCTATTCTGTATCTAAGTTAGAATTAGGGACCTCTTCTTCTCTCTTCTCTCCTCCTCCTCCTCCTCCTCTCTTCTTCTTCCTCCTCCTCCTCCTCCTCCTCCTCCTCCTCCTCCTCCTCCTCCTCTTCTCTTCCTCCTCCTCTCTTCTTCTTCCTCCTCCTCCTCCTGCTCCTCTTGACTCCTCATCTTCCATGTCTGCATGATGAACAGGAAATGTGGGTGACCCTCTTCTTGCTGGAAACAAACTGTACTTACTGATTTTGGCTAGTTAGTGCAGACACATAAATCCACAAATGTCTTCCTAACTGCAGTAAAATAGAACTTGAGATTAAATTGGAAGATAAAATAAAACCGACAGACTCATTCATCTTTATGTCCCTTGGCCCCTATTGTACTGGACTATAATTCCCAGAATACTTTGCTATTGTCATGTTGGCTTAGGTCAGTGGAAGGAATTCAAAACATCTCAAGGACAGAAAGTTGTCTGGTCCTGCTATACCATATACAGTACAGCTAATATTTCGAAGACTTGTGGATGTAATAATTTTATTTCCATTTGAAAGCTCTATGAGTAAAAGAATCCATTGCTTTTCAAAGCAACATTGTTTTTGGTAGTATTTGCAGTTTAGTTTCAAGGTTATGCATATATTGTGAAGCGAAATAGAAGAAGGAATTAAGTGTCCTTCAGTAAAACACCTGTTAGCAAAAATCAGTATGTCTCAGTATGGATTTGTTCAGAAAGGCAAGAAGGAAAAACAAAACAAAACAAAAGAATAATAGGGGCTTATACCAGAGGTGAAATTCAGCAGTTCTGGAGAACCGGTAGCGGAAATCTTGAGTAGTTCGGAGAACTGGTAAATACCACTTGTGGCTGGCCCCGCCCCCATCTATTCTCTGCTTCCCAAGTCCCAGCTGATCAGTAGGAATGGGGATTTTGCACTAACTTTTCCCTGGAGTGAGGTGGCAATGGAGATTTTACAATATCCTTCCCCTTGGTAGCTACACCCTCCAAGCTATACCACACCCACTGAGCCATGCCCCCAGAACTGGTTGTAAAAAAAATTGAATCCCACCACTGCTTATAGGTATTAGGTATGTAAGTGGGACATGGAGTTAGTGAGTATAATGCAATTCTGGAAATCCCAAAGATTGCTTTTTCAAGAGGCAACTGGACTTTCCGGTTTTTCTTTGAAGACATTTCACTTCTCACCCAAGAAGCTTCTTCAGCTCTGACTGGATGGTGGGGAATGGAAAGATTTATACTCCTTGCAGACAGCTGGTCATTTGCATCCTTTTAGACAGTCATTGGTGGGACACAGTGGATCAGTGGCTAAGATGCTGAGCTTGTTGATCAGAAAGGTTGGCAGTTTGGTGGTTCAAAACCCTAGCGCTGCATAACGGAGTGAGCCCCGGTTACTTGTCCCAGCTTCCGCCAACCTAGCAGTTCGAAAGCACGTGAAAGTGCAAGTAGAAAAATAGGAACCACTAGCGTTCCTTGACCCTTCGCCATTTAGTCATAACCATGGGGACGTCTTCGGACAGCGCTGACTCTTCGGCTTTGAAACAGAGATGAGCACTGTCCTTAGAGTCAGAATGACTAGCACATACGTGCAAGGGGAACCTTTAACTTAGAGGATCATTGAGGCCACTTGGAGGTTTATCTCTGTCCTCAGGGTTACCTGAGTGGTGCAAATGTGTGTGGAGCCTTCTTGGAACTGCTTTTCAGCAGGACTGTGTTGTAGAGTGGAGATGGAAGGATGTCGTATCCTCCTCCTTTCTTGAAAACCATGACCTGGATGACTGAGAATCTCCATATACACTTAAATTCTAGAAAGATTTTTAGATCTTTGCCTATTAACTACACATATCTAAGCAGTTGCCCACTCACCGAATGGCTGACACGGAGTATCAGGGCGACCATTTTATATTAAATGAAATGACGAAGAACCTGCACTTAGCAATGACACCAGAAATGAGGTGGGCAATCACATCCAATCTGGATATAATAGCCATCTTATGAGCAATTTCTCTCTTTCTGGCTGTAGGAAATGAATTGGTTATGCAGTCAGAGTGTCGCTTATCATCACCTTCCTCTTTGGGGAAGCTGGGTAAAGCTGCTTGATCCAATCCGCTTCGCTGGTTATGCAGTCAAGGAACAGAAACTGTGAAAGGTCCACAGATGATATCCTCACCATGCCATCCAGGCAGCTGTCAGGAAGGTCCTCAGTTTATAACCATTCCCTTGATGAACATTCATAGTTATCACGGCACTAAAAAAAGTGACTTACGACTGTTTTCCCCGCTTACAGGTAGTCCTCGACGATCTGATCTTCCTTCTAACAATTATATAAATCAAATGGATCCCAAAGAGACTATCGAACAAAAGTGTGACTGGTGCTAAACAGAGTACAGTCCCAAAATTCTTACTCAGCTCTCAGTTGGCTAATTCCTTATTTCCACAGTAGGGATCACCTATTTCCTTTAACTTGAGTTGAGTTTTAGTTTACTTTATTGTCATTGAACACGATACAACGAAATTAAATGCCGTCTTCAGTGTACATTATAACTCTAAAAATAAAAACACAAACATACATCCTTTGCTTTCTATATAATTGAAATTGAAAACGTGATATTGCACTATGCCATAGAATTCAATATGGTTTCTGTCCTGGGACAGAAGCTGTTTTTCAACCTATTTGTCCTTGTTTTTTATTATCCTGTACCGTCTGCCAGATGGTAATAGTTCAAACAAAGGGTGCCAAGGATGAGAGGGATCATTAAGACTGTTTTGAACTTTCTTAAGGCAGCGGGAGTTACAAAGCTCTTCCAAAAAGGGGAGAGGGCAACCAATGATCCTCTGGGCAATGACTTTGACCCTCTTTGAGAACAAAGAGAACAATAGCTCTTTGCAAGAGTTGGGTTCTTGGTGCTCTCTGAGCTTGATTGTTTTCTTGAAGACATTTCATTACCCAGCTAGGTAACATCATCATGCTAGAAGGATGTGGGGTTTTCTCCCTTTTTATATGCAAGTAGCCTGCCCTAGCACTGTTGGTGGGAGTGTTTTTGGTGATTCCTTGATTATATTGTTGTTTACTGTTAGTTTTTTTGTCTGAATAACAATGACAGAATTGGAAGGGACTTTGGATGTCTTCTAGTCCAAATCTCTACTCAGGAGACCTTATACTATGTCAGACAAATGGCCATACAATCTTTTCTTAAAAACCTCCAGGGATGGAGATTTCATAGTTCCTTGGTTGGGTTGTTATTCATGGCTTGGTCGTTAGTCCAGTGTTAATCTCCGCTTTTGCTGAGTGTTGATTGCTGCCATGGAGGTGTTTTAATCTTTTCCCCTTTTTAGCTTTATGGATGTCTCCTTTGAATGGTATGCAGATGTTGTTTATCTCTCTGTGCCTGTTGATGGCTGATTTGTCTGAGAGCCAGGCTTCCAGGAATTGTCGAAGGCAGTGGTTCTTAACCTTTCCTTCATCATGGGCCACGGGCCACCAAGATTTAATTCAAGATTTAAATTATAACATTTCTTCAAGCCTTTGTAGACCCCCTGTGATGACATCGCAGCCACCAGGAACCACAGGTTGAGAACCACTGCTCAAAGGTTTTTGGATTTAGCTTGGTCTGGGACAATGATGATGAACCTATTGTAAAGACGTGCCAAAATTGTGTGTTTGTGTGTGCTATCACACACATGCATGTCCATACCCACAATTCAATGTGCCCCGCCCACCTGCGCATGTGCGTGCCACCCACAACCCATGCGTGCGTGCACGACCACCCCATCACCATGTGTGGGAGAGATTTTGCCCTCCACAAGCTCCGGAGGAGTTCCTGAAGCCTGGGGAGTGCGAAAATGAACTCCCCCAGCACCATGGAGGCCCTCTGGAATCGAGAAACAGATTGTTTCCGAATTTCCGGTAGACCCATTGGGCCTGTATTTTGCCCTCCCCAGGCTCCGGAGGCTACTCTGAATCCTGGGGAGGAAAAGAAACGGCCTCCCCCGGCCCTCCGAAGGCCGAAAATCAGCTGGCCAGTGTGCGCCTGTGCACCGAAGCTGACAGCTCACATGCCAGCAAATATGGTTCCGTGTGCCATCACGGGTCTAGGATACTCATAGTTTCCCATTTGAAACTATTGTTATGTCTGTTCACATCTTGTGCAATTGAGGATTTTTTAACATGTCTTCTGATTGCTAGTTGATGCTCTTTGCAATGAAACCAATTTTGTTATATACATGATGTACAATGACAATAAAGGTTATGCTATACTAAGACTGTCAGACAGCCATAGGGAGGTAAGGGAGGAGTCGCGGCAAACTAAGAGCTATGAAGTACAATTTATGCATTTAAACAATAGAACAAAACAACTCTGGGACTATTCTCAGTGGCCCCCAGGAGAAGAGAAATTGTGGCCTCTAAAACAAGCCAAACAGACCCCGTGTTGTCCCAGGGAGTCAGTTCCGCTTACAAAGTACTTGGCTAATCACCTCAAGCAAGTAGCAGCTGTATACATCATTCCCTTTGACAAGTTAAAGCTAGGATTCCAAAGAATTATTATTGTGCTGCTAGACACCGTGGGCCTATTTTTGATCTTTCCATGAAGCCAAGCAATAAATAATCATCATAATAAAAAAGTTGACCATATTTTCTGCACCTCTGCAAAGAAATTTATTTTTCACGCTCTGCCTCCTGCCATATGTTGGGAGCCAAGCAGTTGACGGATTTAGCTGTCGGCTTCCAAAGGCAACCACCAGCCCAATTTCAACTCCGCGGAACATCCGATTTGAAAAGGATGACATTTTACTTTAGCTTCTGTCAGCACTATCTGTGGTGCATCCTGGACCCTCGCTGAAAATATTCTTGATTGGCAGCCCATACGCACTGGAGGAAATGATCATTAATCTCGGGCCCTGGGAGAGAGTGGCAGAAGGCTTTATTGAGTCCCAGGAAAGGATCGTCGGAATTTCATTCAAGTGTCGCACCCCGACATCTGAGCCACAACTATTCTGTTCTGCACTGAGAGAAGGTCTGCCCACCCTCTCTCTCACTCTCTTTCCCTCTCCCCCCTCTCTCTCCGTCTCTCTCTCTCTTCTCTGTCTCTCTCTCCTCTGTCTCTCTCCTCTCTGTCTCTCTCTCTCCCCTCTCTCTCCCCATCTCTCTTTCCCCCTCCCCTCTCTCTCTGTTTCTCTCTCCTCTCTGTCTTTCTCTCTCTCCTCTGTCTCTCTCTCCTCTCTGTCTCTCTCTCCTCTCTGTCTCTCTGTCTCTCTCTCTGTCCTCTCTGTCTCTCTCTCCCCCTCTCTCTTTCCCCTCCCCCCTCTCTCTCCATTTCTCTCTCTTCTCTGTCTTTCTCTCCTCTGTCTCTCTTCTCTCTGTCTCTCTCTGTCTGTCTCTCCTCCCTCTCTCTCTTTCCCCCTCCCCCTCTCTGTTTCTCTCTCCTCTCTGTCTTTCTCTCTCTCCTCTGTCTCTCTCTCCTCTCTGTCTCTCTCTCCTCTCTGTCTCTCTCTCATCTCTATCTCTCTCGTCTCTCTCTCCTCTGTCTGTCTCTCTTCTGTCTCTCTTTCCTCTCTCCTCTGTCTCTCTCTGTCTCTCTCTCCTCTGTCTCTCCTCTGTATCTCCTGTCTCTCTCTCCTCTCTGTCTCTCTCTCCTCTGTCTCTCTCCTCTCTGTCTCTCTCCTCTCTGTCTCTCTCTCCTCTCTGTCTGCCTCTGTCTCTGTCTCTCCTCTCTGTCTCTCTCCCCTCTGTTTCTCTCTCTCTCTTCTCTCTCTCCTCCCTGTCTCTCTTTCTTTCTCTCTTTCTCTTTCTCTTTCTCTTTCTCTCTCTCTCTCTCTCACACACACACACACATTCCAGAGATTTAGTGGGTTTATTAATATTCCCCAGCAATTCTCTTCACCAAAAACCCAGAACCGTCCCAATTAAGTCCAGCCAAAAGCAGATCAAAGCTACTCTGAATGCTAGGCTTGAAAGTTTCCCAAACAAGACAAATCCACCAGGCAAAATTGAATCCACAACACAAGAGGATTCACAAGGCAAGAAAGGTCCAGTGTTCACAAGGCACGATCCAAAGTCAAGGCACGGTGTCAATTCAAAGCAAGGCAGGGATCACAATGGCCAGGAATCAGGCAGCTAGGAAATGAACACATGGCTTCCAACTTTGTCTCCATCTGCCTGCTGTGTTAAACAGTCAACCTCTGGTGCAGCCCATCAAAGAAGGTGAGGCTGCCTCCTTGCGAGCAATCTGGCTGACCTTCCCTGCTCCTGACTTTTCTCTGCCCTACATGTTGTCGGATCAGGGGCAGAAGGCAGTTCCTTTTCCTCATCGCTAACTAGCTGCAGCTGTGTGCTTTCCCACCTGAGGCCTCAGGGCTTCAGCTGAATCCCTCTCAGATGGCTGGTCAGGGGCCATTGACCAACTCCCCTCCTCACTGGTTGATCCTTCTCAGAAATGATACCTGAAGAGGTATCTAGGGAAGCGTCGGGGTGTCATCACAGAAGGTTGAGGTTGGTCTGTTACAGTGGTAGGTTCCGGTACGCTGCATCAGAGCCTGGTGTCCACCACGTACATGCGTGCATCACATGTGCATCACGTGCATACGTACTTACTGCCTGTGACACTCCAGCTGCTGGGCGGAGCGTTGTGCAGGCGCCGCATGCTCCATGCGCATACGCAAAAGGCCAGATCAGCTCAAATACAGGTAAGGAGGGTGGGAAAGGTACCTGGTGTGCCCAGCAGGCACCAGTATGCCCGTACCGGTCGTATCCCACCACTTGTCTGTTAGATCTTGATTTTGTTAATTTCAAGTCACACCAGAATTTCCTATAATAATAGTGCTTTTGAGCCCCAGCTTTGAAGACAGAGGTGGTTCCTACTGGTTTGGACTGGTTCAGCCGAGTAGGTAGTAACGCCCACAAACCAGTTCTATCAGCAACGCCATAGGCACTGCCATCTTGTTTTTTACTTCTTTTACTATTTTTTAGGAGGGCTCGCGCCCGAACCATGTCTCTGAGCTAACCAGCAGTAGAAGAATCCGGAACCCACCCCTGCACCAGAGCTCTCCAAGACTAAGCCGGTGGCAAAGGAAAGCAAACTTTGTTTCACAAAGACAGAACAGGATAATTTTCTAACAGTCCCCCCAGCATCACTTAGCAGTCGATTGTAGAATGAAGGTTAAAACAATGCTAGGCAAGCAGCTGGGTGCAGAGGTGGGGTTGCTAGATTTATAAGAAAACATCCAGTTTCTTATTTCCTACAAATAAGACTCTGGTCATGGTTAATGGTTAAAATCATGGTTAATGATTTCCTGTGGACTAATTCGTTTGGAGTTACTGACAGGGAAAATAAATCAAGCATGGACCCTGGGCGCTGAAGGAAGTCCAGACAAAAGCATAAACAGGAGCACTTGCTCTGTCTTTATATTAACACAATCTTGCCTAGTTGAAAGAATTCCTTCCTTCCTCTCTTTTCACTCATTGGAGAACTAGGGGGCAGGGGGTTCCCCCTCTAAACAAGTTTCCCACACTCTCCCTCTTTCTGTGGGCTGAGATATCTTGTACACGCAGGTGGTCCAGTCTGCGGCTCTCCTTCCTATCTCCCAAGGTCATTCTCACATACCACTATAACTGCCTTGAAATCTGTACAGTGGGCACTGTTTTCCTCAAATCAAACACGATTCCTGGTAAATTCATCGATAAATTTGTGCATTCCTTCCTTCCTTCCTTCCTTCCTTCCTTCCTTCCTTCCTTCCTTCCTTCCTTCCTTCCTTCCTTCCTTTCTTCCAAAACTTTGTCCCTATCTTCTTTTAGGCTGCCTATATCTGGGCTTTCTGAATATGTGGTAATTAGGCCCTTTTCAGAGTATAAGACATCCTTTTCCCCACTAAAAGAAGGTGGAAATATTTGTGTGACTTATAGACCAAATACAGCCATTTTTGGCCTCTGGAAACCCCACCCTGCATGTCCCATTTTCGCCCAAAACAGGCTTGTTTTCACAAAAACAGGGCACACAAAAGATTTGGGAGGCCTGCAGAGTGCTCCTGGGGACTGGGGAGAGCAAAAACAACACTCCTGGGGTGTTTGGGAGGCCAAAAACAGAGGTGTCTTTGCTCTCTCCAGCCCCCAGGAGCTGCAGGTCTCCCAAACCCTCTGCACGCCCCATTTCTGCAAAAAACAGGATACATAGAGGTTGTGGGAGGCCTGAAGAGTTCTCCTGGGGGCTGGGGAGGGCAAAAACCTTTTTTCTTGTTTACCTCTTCGAAATCTTGATGCGTCTTATACTCCAGTGCATGTTATAGTCTGAAAAGTATGGTAGTTAATTTCTGAGTTCAAACAATAGAAATCAGAGGCAGCCATTTTTTTTAAAAAAACAAAAGACATTTTAGTGGTTGGACTAGAGGAACCCCTTCCAACTCCTTTATTCTATTCTAGAATTCAAGGGAGATTGTGGCAGAGTCCTAGCTGAAATCTCCAGTTTCCTGAGGATCAGACACCAGGAAATGAAGACATTAGGAATCCTACTGATCTGCAGGCAGTCAAGGCAGACGGTACTAAGTGGATAAATAATGTAGTTTAAGGCAGCTGTCGCCCTCTCTCAAGTACATCAGTCCTGTTGCTGATTGTAATAGGCACATCTAGTAATGCAAGCTTTAGAGATCAGAAACTCTTTTAACAAATGCAATGCCACCCTCTCCTCCTGATTAAATAGCAAGGGAAAAGTGTGCTGCAGGCATTTGAATTTGTCCTATAAGCAGCAGCTGGCCATAGACAGAAAAAAGGGGGAGCTAAACTCAACTCAGTTGTACGAAAATCTTCCAGGGAATCCAGGAAAGAATGTAAGGTAATCCAGATTCTAAAAGAGCAATAGTTAACTAGAAATAATTTTATCCTATCAGAGTTTGCTGCATAAATTTAAATCCAGAAGCACATACAGATAACGGATGCAGCAGGAATCATTAACTTTTTATATACATAAGAATAGATGAATAAATGTACAATACCAACAGGTGATTCTTCCAAGTAAAGACAAGGCAGGAGAGTTACAGGCAAACACAAGCAGTTACTTTCATATCAGCAGACAAGCCCCGACAGACTGTTAAGTTTACTTCTTGGAGCAGCAGACTGCTTTCTTCTTAAATTTCTGTTTCAATTTTCTGCACAGACTCAGATCTGTTTAAGCTCCCATTGGCTGATTTAGTTGCTATGCCTATTCATTGGCTGACCTTGTTCCCATGTCTCTCCCAGTCATGAATACTTTAACATATCCCAAAGGTTGCCTTTTTCAAGAGGCAACTGGACTTTCTGGTTTTCTTCTTTTGAAGACGTTTTGCTTCTCGTCCAAGAAGCTTCTTCAGCTCTGATAAGACAGTGGGGAATGGAAGGATTGTCCTGAAACTGTCCTGTCAGGGCTGAAGAAGCTTCTTGGATGAGAAGTGAAATGTCTTCAAAAGAAAAGAAAAACCAGAAAGTCCAGTTGCCTCCCGAAAAAACACCTTTGGGACAACCTGCATGACTGAGAATCTTTACGGACTTTTAACTGCAGGGATTCACTTAACAAATACGGCAAAAAAAGTCATATAATGGGGCAAAATTCACTTAACAAATTTCTCACTTAGCAACAAAAATTCTGGGTTTAATTATGGTTTTAAGTCAAAGCATACCTGTATACCTTTGGTGGAATTGTGTTAAAGAACCTTCAGTGTTTAAATTTTATTTAGGCCATTTTTATATTCATTTTTATGGCTTGTATCCTGCTTGACCACTGGTTTAAGAGCCTAATTTTCTGCTGTTATTGCAATTGTTAAGACTTCAAGTACTTGCTTATGTGTTTCACTGTATCTCAGCCACTCCTGTATTCTAACTAGTTGCTAATGACTCTCCTTCTCGGTTACCCCTGTAGGATGCATTAATTAACACAGAAACACGATGTAATCCAATCGAAAATAGAATGCAATAAATGAGAGCCAGTCTACTTCATTAGTCAAGCTTTGATATATATTCTGCAACCTTCAAAAATTGCTTACTGTCCAACTGGCATTAGGTAAAGGTTCCCCTCGCACATATGTGCTAGTCGTTCCTGACTCTAGGGAGCAGTGCCCATCTCCATTTCAAAGCAGAAGAGCCAGCATTGTCCAAAGATGTCTCCGTGGTCATGGGGCCGGCATGACTAAATGCCAAAGGTGCATGGAACGCTGTTACCTTCCCACCAAAGGGGGTTCCTATTTTTCTACTTGCATTTTTATGTGCTTTCGAATGAAAAATGCATAAGGTTGTCAGAAGCTGGGACAAGTAACGGGAGCTCACTCCTGGTTCGCTAGGGATTCGAACCTCCAAACTGCTGACCTTCCTGATCAAAAAGCTCAGCATCTCAGCCACTGAGCCACCACAACCCTCTGCAACTTGCATTAGAGAACACTTAATAGCATGAAGCTTAACTGTGATACCCCAGGAATTCATTGGTGCAGAACATGTGGAGTGGAGGTCTCTAATTGAAAAAAAAACCTACATCGTTTCATTATTTGCATCTTTCATACTGAGTTAATTATAGGAGAGGTGGAAACATCTAATGAGTAACAGTGTATAACCATATTTGAGCCAGTTAAGCACTGTGAGTGGATCAACAACTGACAGTTTTGTGATATTCATGAGTCTTCTACCTTTAGTGGATAATAACAGCAAATAAATAGGGTTAGTAGATCTGGACTGCAAGAAATCCTGATGGGAGAAGGTATAGAAAACAATTTCCCTAAAGAATCATCTGTTTTTGACAAGCAAGGAGGAACGACCATCAACTCCATGGCCTGCTTGTGACTCTCTTGAAGATGTGTCTTTACAGACTTCCTAAACTCTGGAGGCAGTTGAAATTCCTAAAGGGGCCCATTCCATAGTTTGGCAGCAAAGGAGAAATCGAATCTCTCTTGCTTGTCAATGTGACCTTCCTTAAAATGACCTCTGCGGACAATTTTAACAACCAGTCAAGTTTGTACTATGGGAATATTCCCAGAGTTAGCACAGTTCTGAGTCATTTTGAAGACGAATGACAATATCTCCAGTTGTGCCAAAGGTGCTTTTTCTTTTTCCAAGAGGCAGCTGGAGTTTCTGGTTTTTTTTTGAAGAGGTCTCACTTCTCATCCAAGAAGCTTCTTTGTCTCTGAAGAAGAGCTGAAGGAGCTTCTTGGATGAGACGTGAGACCTCTTCAAAGAAAAACCAGAAAGTCCAGTTGCTTCTCAGGTGAAAAAAAGCTCCTTTGGGACAACCATGACCTGGATGACTGAGAATCTCCATAAACATCTTCAGTTGTTTTTGCTAAGCAAGTGGTTACTTTTGACCCTATATTACAAATAGGATTGAATTTAGCAGAACTTACAGAACTTATAAATCGATTGGTTTTTTTTTTCCAGATGCACCCAAATAATGAACTAACCATCTGCATTCAAAGGAAGATCTGCCTTCTCTAAACCTTGTCACCAATTGTCATGAAATAACCCACCCACAACTCACACTTCCTTTCTTGCAACCCTTGACAAGGACCCCTTTCTCCTTAATGGTGAGCAAAGAGAAATGAGATGCAGGTATTTGATTAATTATGGAATATAACCGTGATGGCGAACTTATGGCACACCTGCCCAAAGTGGCATGCCAAGCCATTTCACCCAGCATGCGCTGCCTTGCCTGTTTGCCTTCCGAGTTTCTGGCGTGCATGCAGTGTGACAATCAGCTGTCTTTTACGTGAATGGCAGTGCTGAAAACCGGTTTGACCTTGCCCAACTGATTGTCGGGTGCCAGAACCCGGAGGTTCAGCTTTTCCAGAGTGTGATCCCTTCATGCACACAGAAGTGCTGAAAACCAGTGTGCACATGCCCCTCGGTCCCCTGATTGTCGGGTGTGCATGCACGCCAGAACCCAGAAGTTCAGCTTTTCCGGAGTGAAATCCATTGGTGCACATGTTAGTGCTGAAAACTGGTATGCACATGCGCACCAGCCAGCTGATTGTCCGGGGTGCCTGCACGCTAGAACCCGGAAATTAGGCTATTCCAGAGCATGGCCCCAGTTAAGCACGTACATGCGCCTGTGATGTTTCCGCGCAAACTCTTTGGCACCATCACTGGAATATAACATGCAGTAAACTTGATCATCTGTCCATGCTGGCATGACTTTTCTCAGTGGTTAGGATGACACTTCATACCAATTGCATTCATGCAACATGCTTAATCAAGTGAACCATAAGCAAAAATAGCCTGAGTTCACTCAATAGACTAGAAAAAATACAGTAGTACTTTAACAAGCCTAACACTAATCAAGGCTAACATGATGTGACAACTGCTTTTGCTAACTCTTTACCTGACCTGATTAAATGTATTCTAAAGACAGCTTCTAGATCCCTTTTTAAGCTCTGTTTTGTTAAACAAATTGTAATAAATATGCTTTATAATATACTAAAAAAAAAAAACCTATGGTTTCCTGCCAAACAGGATAAATTCATCAAGAACTCATCATTTAAGAGATTTAGTTCTCTAAATTTGTCACACATTTCCTCCCACTAGAAGGGAACAAAAGGTGAGTGTCCTTCTTTAGTGGGGGGGGAAAAATCCCATTCTTTTCATTATATATACTTGGACCTAAAAGGACATTTTAATTATTCTTCTTATTACACTGGCACAAATAGCTAAATCATTCATGATAACGCATTGTGGAGGAATGGTATGACATCCGTACAATGAAGACCAGCTCATAATAATATGGAGATGAAATATTCAATGCTTTTTAAAGTATCAATCTGGAAACCCCAACTTCCTTGAAGGGTCTAGGACATCTTGCCGTGACCAACTCATCACGGGACAGATCCCCACAGGACAAGAGTTGCACTGATATTGACGAAATGGCGAGAAATAATCATTTTAAAAAGGGTGACAAAGAAGGAAGACGAAATGAAATGTGAATGGCAAAATTGAAAAATATACCTTTAAATTATTTAAATAATTAAATTGAATTGTTGAATTGTTCCGCAGTGAGTTGTTCCATGGCGTGTTGGCCATAGTGAGTTGTGCCATTTTGCTCCTGGTATGAGAACTTGCTGTAGATTTTTCATCTATCTACTCTACCTACCTACCTATCATCTATCTAACTATCTATCTATCTATCTATCTATCTATCTATCTATCTATCTATCTATCTATCTATCTATCTATCTATCATCTATCTACTTACCTACCTACCTACCTACCTTCTCTCTCATCTCTCCTATCTATCTATCTATCTATCTATCTATCTATCTATCTATCTATCATCTATCTATCTATCATCTATCTACTTACCTACCTACCTACCTTCTCTCTCATCTCTCCTATCTATCTATCTATCTATCTATCTATCTATCTATCTATCTATCTATCTATCTATCTATCTATCATCTACCTACCTACCTACCTACCTACCTATCATCCATCTATCTATCTATCTATCTATCTATTTATCTATCATCTATCTATCTATCTATCATCTACCTACCTACCTACCTACCTACCTACCTATCATCCATCTATCTATCTATCTATCTATCTATCTATCTATCTATCTATCTATCTATCTACCTACCTACCTACCTACCTACCTACCTACCTACCTACCTACCTTCTCTCTCATCTCTCCTATCTATCTATCTATCTATCTATCTATCTATCTATCTATCTATCTATCTATCTATCTATCTATCTATCTATCTATCTATCTATCTACCTACCTACCTACCTACCTACCTACCTACCTACCTACCTACCTATCTATCTATCTATCTATCTATCTATCATCTACCTACCTACCTACCTACCTACCTACCTACCTACCTACCTACCTACCTGAGCCGCCCTGAGTCTGTCGGGAATAGGGCAGCATACAAATTGAATAAACTACTACTACCTACCTACCTACGCAGTGGCTCAATGGCTAAGCTTGTCAATAGAAAGGTCAACAGTTCAGTGGTTCGAATCCCTAGTGCCGCGTAACAGGGTGAGCTCTGTTATTTGTCCCAGCTTCTGCCAACCTAGCAGTTCGAAAGCATGTAAAAATGCAAGTAGAAAATTAGGAACCACTTTTGGTGGGAAGGTAACAGCATTCCATGCGCCTTCAGCTTTTAGTCCTGCCAGCCACATGACCCCAGAGACGTCTTCAGACAGCGCTGGCTCTTCGGCTTTGAAACGGAGATGAGCACCGCCCCCTAGAGTTGGGAATGGCTAGCACATATGTGCGAGGAGAACCTTTATCTTTATATATGTATATGTATATAATTTGCTTGAATTGGCCAAACACCCCCAGGCACACAACTCAAGATTTTGCATTTATCCTGACTGACTTTGATCCATCTTCAGAAAAAAACAGGGAGGGTTTTTGTTTTTTTCTAATCTGGTGTTTTCAGAGATTTATTTTCTAATAACATCAGTGACTGACAGAGCATTTTGCACGACTAACTAGGAGAGTTTACAGAGAAGAGGAAATAATCAGGTGAATACACTGGGATGGATTTACAGAGAAATAATTTGGGTAAGAAACATTGTGCAAACAAGAGATTTCTTCAGGGCCCTAATCATACCAGAAAATAGCACAGGTGTTTGTTTATTTATTGGATTTTGTATAATTCATATTCTAACTTATTTGAATTCTAATTTGCTGAACTTCCAGATCCTTTGCACTAGATTAGCAGGTGAATAATTTGCCGAGTTAGGCATGAAAGCTGGCTGGGTGACTTTGGGTCAGTCACTCTTTCGGCCAAGCATTGTTGGGATGGGGAAAATAGGAGAAGGAAAGAATATTAAGTATGTTTTCTGCCTTGAGTTGTATATTTAAAATAGAGGATAGAATATAATAATAATACAAAATCACTATTGGTCACCTGCAGAAGACAGCTTTGCTTGGAACAGCTTATAAACTGTGCTGTTACCTTTAATATTGTCACACAACAATGTCTGCCTGTCCAAGGTTAAGGACTTGATAAGTGGACAAAAATGCCAAATCCTGTCTAAACATCTGGCTGATTGTATGATGAACCATAATAATAAGGACAGCTGTGGCAAAAAAAGCAAAGGCAGCAACAACAGTAATAGGTGCCTTGGGTGAGAGCCGAGGTGGCGCAGTGGGTAGAGTGCAGTACTGCAGGCCACTTCAGCTGACTGCTATCTGCAGTTCAGCGGTTCAAATCTCACCGGCTCAGGGTTGACTCAGCCTTCCATCCTTCCGAGGTGGATAAAATGAGGACCCAGATTGTGGGGGCGATATGCTGACTCTGTAAACCGCTTAGAGAGGGCTGAAAGCCCTATGAAGTGGTATATAAGTCTAACTGCTATTGCTATTGGGTGAAATCCCAAAATAACTGGAGTACCACTTGAACGCCATTGGCATTGACAAATTCTTTAGCAGTCAATTGCAAAGGCAGCTCAGAACAGCTTATATCCTTCCATGACATCTCTAACACCATCAAACATCAGCATTAGCCTATCCCAGGTTTAATATTATCCAACAACAGCATCACTCAGCCTATCACAGGTTCTTGGGAAAGATTTGGTAGACGGATGAAACTGCCAAAACCAGTCTGAACATCTGTCTGACTGTGCTCGAACCATAATAGTCAATATTGTAGAATTTCTGAATGCAAATTGATAAAACCTTGGCTCTATTGCACAATCGATCTTGAACACTAATCTTGAACACAAAGAACTACAGAATCCAAAGTATCAAGATCTGAAAATCAAAGTTGAAAGATTATGGCATAAACCAACCATATGTTGTGGCCCGCCAGTGGCCAGTGGAACTGGCAACAGACTCAGACAGTGAGGAGATTGGGAAGGAACATGGGCAGTCCTAGAGTCTGGGGAAGGCTCTGATGAGTTCACTGCATTGGAGGTGGAGATGGGGCCAGGACCATCTGACATTTATCAGCTACCTTCAGCGTTGGAGATAAGTGGGGCAGAAGAACAGCTGGAGCCTGTTCCTGATGTGCATATGCACAGAGCTGCCAGGAGACAGGGACAATTAAGGAGCAGGAGTCGACTCAGGAGTAAAGGCACAAGTGGATGCTGAATGGGCCCTCCCATAGGGAATAAATAGCAGCAAAAGGGGAGTGGTGTTTGCAGGAGACAATTAGTTCATTTATTAATGTGAAGATCTATTAGTGTAAATGCCCCAATACTGGAAGTCTTTAAGAAGATCCTGGATAGCTATTTATCTGGAACGGTATAGGGTTACCTGCCTAGGCAGGGGATTGGACTAGAAGACCTCCAAGGTCCCTTCCAACTCTGCTGTTGTACTGCATCTGCTTATCTGAGTCCGGGCCTCAAAGAGACTCCTTGCCAAGTATTTCATTGTGCAGCATTGCGCCTGGAATCTATCAGCCTGACAACTATCCAAGGACTGATAAGGTCTGTTGTTGCAATTCGCCTTTGAAAGACTGTTTGCAGGGACTATATTGGATGTGAATACTAGGAATTTACATTATCCAAATAAAAAGGTGTTTTTTTTTTCGGAACAAGGAGTCTATTTTGTGATCTGATGAAGGTCAGAACACCATGGTTGTGCCACTGGTTATTGGAACATTGAGTACTATTCTGACCCCCCTCTATCCAGTGAGTAACGCCAACACAAGCTTACTGTTAGCCACACTTTATTCACAGTAATTACTCACAGACAAGATGGCAGCAACCCAGACTCCCACAGATAAGAGATACACACAAGAGCTTCTCCAGCTTTGTATAAATGATTGTGTCCTGCAAAAAGTCTCCTCCCAAAGTCTCTTTTTATATACTCTCTTGGGAGGAACCAAATCACAACCACCTGGGCCTGATTATCTCCTATGAGTCTGTCTCCGTAATTGCTGCCTTCGCTTCTCTGCCCTTCTCTGCCTGGCGTCAGGGACAGACTCCCTTTGATCTTCACCACTGCTCCATGCCTCAGGCGCCTCCTGGTGGCCAACCAGCCTCTCTGGTCCCTACTCGGAGTCTGAACCCTGCGCAGGGTCCTCCACATCGGGCAGACTCATAGGGTCCCTCGCTATCAGAGTCTGTCAGCAGCTCCAACGGCTCCTGCTGGGCGACAACAAGTACCATAGCAAAAAAATCTTGGATGGCACTTTAAAAATCTGAACATTGACAAAATGTCCATATGTCAATTATAAAAAGCTATGCTGCTTGGAGCCACACATGTACCATGGCAATACATTACGGCAGCCTAGGCTATTGGGAAGAACTCAATGCTAATAAAGGTCAGCACCAGCTAAACGACTGGCAGCTGTGATTTCACATTGTTGATTATATTATAATAATAAATCCCACATTTCAACTTAATATGAACACTAACAAAACAAGTAATGTACAAAATTGGAATGGAGTAAAAAATTTGATCAACCCAAATTTCTGATGAACGTATCATTTTTATATCTGCCAAATACAGGTAGTCCTCAACTTAGGGAGGAAAGTCAATTGAGTCCAACATTTATGTCACTGTGGTTAATTTGTTAAGTGGCTTTTGCCCCCCTTTGACGGGGCAAAAGCCACATTTGCCACATTTTTTTTCTTGCCACATTGGTTAAGTGAACCATGGCAGTTGTTAAGCGAGTAACATGGTTGTTGTGAGTTTGGCTTTCCCGTTGACTTTGCTTGTCAGAAGGTCGCAAAAGGGGATCTCATGATCTCAGGACACTGCAGCGGTCGTAAATGTGAACTAGTTGTCAAGCATCCAAATCTAGCTCACTAGGGGGATGCTGCAATGTTCGTAAGTGTGAAACATGATCATAAGTTTTTTCAGTGCTGTTGCAATTTCAAATGGTCACTAAATGAACGGTTGTAAACCAAGGACCACCTGTACACACAATCTGGACATGAATGCATGCAATTGTTATAGCCAGCCAGTGGGGCTGGTGGCAGACTGAGATTGTGAGGAGTTTGGGGCCAGTCCTGGAGTCTGGGGAAGGTTCTGATGAGGGCTCTGCATTGGAGGCAGAGGTGGGGCCAGGGCTGTCTGACAGTTATCAGCTGCCTTTGGAGTTAGAAATCAGTGGGGCAGAAGAACAGCTGGAGCCTGTTCTCATTGTGCGTATGTGCAGAGCAGTCAGGAGAAGGGAACAGCTAAGGAACAAGGGCCAACTCATGAATAAAGCCATAGGTAGATGGTGAATGGCCCCTCCCATAGGGAATAAATAGGAGCGAAACGGGAGGGGAATTTCCAGGAGACAATTAGTTCAATTCATTAGGGTGAAGGTCTGTTCCTGGCTTCTTGCCAAGTAATTGTCTGCTACAGCGTGGCGTTCGGAAGATATCGGCCTGGCAGCTCTCTAAGCCTGATAAAGGTCTGTAGTTGTGAAATCTCTTGAAAGATTGTTGGTTGGGACTTTACACTAAATAAAAGGGGTTTTATCAGGACGAGAAGTTGGCTTCCTTCTTTTGAGAAGACTAGGTCAGAACCGCGATAGAAACATGTGCGGAATGCATGGGAATATTGTGCATAGAGGTGTTTTTTATGACCCCACTGAATTTGTAAGTCTAGCGGCATTTGAAATTGCTTTAAGATGAGAAATTTGGGTCAGAGAAAAGGACGGAATAATCACAAGTGCAAACCTAATCCTTGGAAATGCACTTATATGCATGCAAAAATAGGCCAAGTGTTTTTTTTTTTAAAAAAAAATAACATAAATTTTAAATAATCCTAGCTTTGATGGCCATCGATCAAGCTTTCCATCACAAAATGTGTGTGAATCACACAAAAACGCAATCTCTCTCAACGTGAATACATTAAGCACAGTTAATGACTGGCAAACTGCCATGTTCTGGATGTTAGTTCAGTGAAGTTCTGTTTGCACATGGACATCATCATTTCCGCATTATTAAGTGTGCTTAAGATTAAGTGATGCCTTTCCAAACAGGGGGGAAAGCTGCAGAATCCCGATGGCTTATAATTACCTGAATTTATTTATTCATTTCTATTTCCTTGAATCACCTGCTTCAAAAGCAATCTTTGGTGCAGCAACTTTGGGGTAAATTGAGAACAGAAGTTATTAAGACCATGGGGCTCTCCAAAATGCAGAGGAATTGCTCTTATCAGCAAGGGGAAGAGCTAGCCCATAATAATCAGACCTTGTCCTTCATGCATGGAGAGTAGCAGCCATTAGTCACTATTGGAAGATCCGAGCAGCAGAAATGTCTTTTTGATTTCTTCTGTACACTGTGTCTATATTTTATGACCTGCTGCAATAACCACAAATTGCTATCATTTCTTAATCTTGAATGTTTTCCCTCTCCTAAGCATGAATTACAACATAATATGCATTGCCCGTGCAAGAGACAAATATTAGGAGGAATATCACGCTTGGGTGAAGCAGCTGCATTTCTCGCAACACCGCACTTTGTGCTACAAAGGCAACCCAGTTGAAGGGCTTTGAGTCGATCAGAATAGAGCTGGAAGGGACTTTGGAGGTCTTCTAGTCCAAACCCCTGCTCAAGAAGGAGACCCAATACCATTTCAGCCAAATGGCTGTCTAGTCTCTTCTTAAAAACCTCCAGTGATGGAGCACCCACAGCTTCTGGAGGCAACCTGTTCTACTGGTTAATTGTTCTCACTGTTAGGAAGTTTTTCCTTAGTTCTTAGGTTGCTTCTCTCCATGGTAAGTTTCCATATATCACTTCTTGTCTTGCCTTCTGGTGCTTTGGAAAATAAGTTGAACATATTACTGAATTGACCATATTTTTCTGAGTATAAGATGCACCCCCCCCCTAAAAGTGGCTGGAAATTTAGGTGCTTTTTATACTCCGCATCTAGCTTTTTCAAAGCTTTCTTCAGCCCTAATGAGGTGCTAATGAATGAAGCGATCTTCCCTGCTTTGCCTGCTTTTCTCATTGCTGCACCCTCCTACGATCAGCTGTGCTTCGGAAGCTGTTTTTCAGCCTTAATGAGGTGCTAACAAGTGAAGAGATCTTCCCTGCTTTGCCTGCTTTTCTCATTACTGCTCCCTCCTACAATCAGCTGTGCTTCAGAAGCTGTTTTTCAGCCTTAATGAGGTGCTAACAAGTGAAGAGATCTTCCCTGCTTTGCCTGCTTTTCTCATTGCTGCTCCCTCCTACGATCAGCTGTGCTTTATAAGCTGTTTCTCAGCCTTAATGAGGTGCTAACAAGTGAAGCAATCTGCCCTACTTTGCCTGCTTTTCTCATTGCTGCACCCTCCTACGATCAGCTGTGCTTCAGAAGCTGTTTCTCAGCCTTAATGAGGTGCTAACAAGTGAAGCAATCTTCCCTGCTTTGCCTGCTTTTCTCATTGCTGCACCCTCCTACGATCAGCTGTGCTTTAGAAGCTGTTTCTCAGCCTTAATGAGGTGCTAACAAGTGAAACAATCTTCCCTTCTTTGCTTGCTTCTCTCATTGCTGCATCCTCCGACAATCAGCTGTGCTTTAGAAGCTGTTTTTTAATTCCCAACCACGCTCAAAACCAGCAAACCTACGTGCTGAAGCTGACCAGACTAAGGATGCTAGCCAGATGAATACCTCGTAGGCAGAAACTTTTTTTCCTATTTTCCTCCCCAAAAATTAAGGTGTGTCATATATTCCGGTGCATCTTACACTCTGAAAAATACGGTAAGTTAATATATTTGCATTGTTTCCTTCTGTTCAATCAGGGCCAGTTTTCAGAGACAGCATAGATAAATCCTTGCAGGGTTTTTTTGGGCAAGGTTTTCCAGAAGTGGTTTGCCATTGTCTCCTTCTTAGGGCTGAAAAAACATGATTGGCCTAAAGTCACTCATCTGGTTTTGGGCCAAAGGCAGGAGTAGAACTCACAGTCTCCCCATTTCTAGCTTGAGGTCTCAATCACTGCACCAAACCATCTCTTCGTGTTTTTATTGAACACACAAATACAACTTAATTAGTTCAATTACTTTGACATAATCTAATGTACGCTTCATGAATTGGCCAATAATTTAGATTGCACCATCTTTGCTGTATTGTACAGCAGTACCTTTGGTACTCATCCTTAATTGGTTCCATGAGGTGTGGTGAGTACCCAAAACAATGAGTACCACACAAATGTTTTCCATAAGAAATGATGTAGTGAATCACAAGGCAGGCAACACAAGTTCTAGCTTGGGCTTTGAGTACTGAACAAATGATGAGTACCGGGACAAAAATTTTCACATCAAAATGCACCGTGTACCAAAGTTGATGAGTTACAAAGCAATTGAGTATCAAGGTACCACTGTGTTTAAATACCATAGTTTTCAGAGTATAAGACACACCTTTTTCCCTCAAAAAAGAGGGTGAAATTCTGGGTGTGTTTTATACACTGAATACGGCATTTTTCGCCTCCTGAAACCCTGCCCCCTTTGCAAAAATGGCCATGCATGCCCTTTAGAAGGCTGCCAGAATGCTCCTGGGGGCTGGGGAGGGAAAATGAGCAAAAATTGGCTGTTTTTTGCTCGTTTTTGCCACCCAGCCCCCAGGAGCACTCTATAAACCTCCTAAAGGCTATGCATGCCCCTTTTTTGACAAAAAGGGCAATTTTCATGAAAAATGGGCTGTTTTGGGGTGGTCTGCAGAGCGCAAAACCTTTTTTTAATTTGCCTCTTCAAAATCTTGGTGTGTCTTATACTCCGGTGCATCTTATACTCTGAAAAATAAAATACTTTCTGCCTTTCCTTTTGAAAAAAAAATCCTGTTGCAATTGGGTTTTGAACCAAGTCTTTCCTTTGCAGTGTTTGTTCCTCTAAATATAATAGTTAGCAATGATGTTACGAACCACGATATCTCCCTCTCTCCCTCTCTTTCTCTCTCAACATGGAATTCTTATTAAGCAGCGATCACTACCTGTGATAAATATTACCTGTCAGGCCTTTTACTTTGATCTTGTTTGAAAAGAGGGGCGGGTTGCGAGGAACAAAGGCTTCTAAATCATTTCCTTGGAATTTTCAAATTCTTAAGTGGGTTGTTTGTTTTGCTTTAGAGGAAAGTGCTAAACTATTTTACATTGTCAACGCTATTTTAAAACAAAAATCTTTCTTTGTTCTTACAAGATTTCCTCTATAAATACTTAGTCTCATTTTGTAAAATTAAAAAAGGGGATGATGTTTGGATAAGCATCACCTGTTTTCCCCATTTCCCAGGATTTCATTCATCCATCTGGCTACAGGGGGAAAAAAGAACTCCGTTGAAGAGCCTGATTGGAAAGCACTACATTCAGTCTGCTCCTTCATCTCCTCCTGGACTGAAAAGCCATTTTTCTGTGCCTATGCAAACTCGTTTCATGTTCCATTGTACTTTTACACTATGCAGAACATACTACGTTTTTAGTTGAATATTAGAGAAATATTTCTAGCATTAAAATGGGATCAATTGAGGATAGTGGATTTCCTTTCATCCCTTTACACCCAAAGTGGCAAAATGGGTGGAGGTGGAAAAGAAGGAGACAAAGGGAGAATGAAGGAGAATGAGGAAGGAGGAGGAGGAGGAGGAGGAGGAGGAGGAGGAGGAGGAGGAGGAGGAGGAAGAAGAAGAAGAGGAGGAGGAGGAGGAGGAGGAGGAGGAGGAGATACACATACACACATATCACCACTAAGTCACCATTGGAAATGGCATGCAAAGCCATCTCTCTGGGCACACGAGCCATCGTCCCTTGCTCTTCTGGGTTCCAGTGCACCAGCCAGCTGGTCTTCATGTGCACAGGAATGCCAGAAACTGGAAGAGCAGATACCTGGTGCGCATGTGTGCACCAGGAAGATGATATTCCATTTTCCGGCTGGTGCATGTGCACTGGCCACTTGGTCTTCAAGTGCACATGCGTGCCAGAAATGGCAAGACCAGGTGGCCGATGCACATGCGCATGTCAGATCCTCTTCCCAGTGTGTACATGCAGACCAGGCAGCTGCTCTTCCAGTTTTAAGCATGCACACCAGGGGTGGGTTCCTGCCAGTTTTAACCTCTTCTATAGAAGAGGTTCCACCAATCTACAGTGCCGTTTAGAACCGGTTCCAGCTCCCTCCCCCCCGCCCGTCCACACATCATCAAGTTGAAGAGCAAGAGGAGGAATTCTGGGAGTTGAAGCCCACAAGTCTTAAAGCTGTCAAGTTTGAACACCCCTGGGTTTTTTTTTCTAAAGGGTTAGGGGTGCAAAGCTCTTGTAACTTGACAGCTTTAAGACTTGCGTGCTTCAAACGTCAGGATTTCTGAGCCAACATTTTGGTTGCTAAGCAAGAGCGTTGTTGAGTGAGTTTCACCACATTTTACAAGTTGGCCATGCCCACTCAGTCACATGGACGGCAAGCTACTCCCCCCCGATCACATGGCCAGCAAGCCACTCCCACCTAGTCACATGGCCGGCAAGCCACTCCCACAAAGCAGGCCACACCTACAGAAGAGGTTCTAAAAATTTTTGAAACCCACCACTGATGCACACGTACCCCCATTTCAGCTGAAAAGACCATAACACTGAGATAGACCATAAAGTGGGATGAAAAGTAAATCCTGAGGAATTCAAAGCCTCTTGAATTCATTTGCCTCTTAGTTTTATTTACAGGTACGTGTAACCCACCTTGAAATCTTCAGCTCCTTTCACCAAATGCCTCGTTGCTGAATAAAATAGATATGAAAAAGGTTTCTATCTAATCCTAAAGCTTTCAGAGCAGGCCTGCCAACTGTCAATAAATTTAAGCACAGTTTGTAGATCTACAGGAAATTTTGAAGGGAAAAGCAAAACAACAACAACAACGGAAATCTTCTGAAAAATAATAAAAAGGAGGCTGAGCGGAATAAGAAGACAGGGAGGAAATTTATTATTTGAGGACAAGCTGGCAAGTCCTTCTGGTTTTCAACAGCTGAAAAAAAATAGTGTGAAGTTGCAGAGTCAGACTGCAGTTACTTTTTCCACTTTGCAAGAAGTACCGAGAGGGGTGGGTGGGGAAGCACCAATAACAGCTCTATGGAGTCTAAAAATCTGTGTTCATAAATTATATAATGATAAATAAAATCGTAAGGTTTTTTTTTTTTTAAGATTGCCGTTCAAGCAAAAATAGCAGGAAGGATTTTTAACAGCAGTGTAACAGTTGCTGCATTCCCTCAGCTAAGTTGGTTTTAAAAAAAAACTTTACTCAGAAATCTGTCCCATTGTGGTAAACGTCTCTGTTTAAGTTTTCTGATCACAGTAAGTAAGGTTAACCATCTGCATGCTATCAACGGGGAGGAAATGAATTGCCCTAACAAAAATAAAAGGGGGGCTGATTTGAGAGTGATATACAATGAATTTAGGGACGTAGTGGCTCAGTGGCTAAGATGCTGAGCTCGTTGATCAAAAAGCTCAGCAGTTCGGCAGTTCGAATCCCTAGCGCCCGCATAACGGAGTGCCCATTCACATCCAGCAAAGTCTTTTGAGGGAGGATTTACAGTCACAGACCTTATCTGGCTTGGAGAGCTGACAGACTGATATCTGCAAAACTTGGCAAGGATCTTGGAGAGTCATGAACCCATTAAGCGAACTAATTGTCTCCTGCAAACTCCACTCCCCTTTTGCTCCTCTTTTATTTTTGCTGGGAGGAGCCTTTCAGCATCCACCTATGACCTTACTCCCAAGTCAACCCTTGTTCTTTAGCTGTTCCCTTCATCCGGCAATTCTGTGCATGTGCACACTGGGAACAGGCTCCAGCTGTTCCTCTGCCTCACTGATGTCTGACTCTGAAGGCAGCTGATAACTGGCATATGGCTCTGGCCCCCTCTCTTCCTCCGACACAGAGCCCTCGTCAGAGCCTTCCCCAGACTCCAGGACTGGCCCATGTTCCTCCCCAACCTCCTCATTGCCCGAATCTGCTGCTAGCTCTGCTGGCCACTGGGGAGGGGGGAGGGCACAACAGAAGCAACGCTGGGCTCTAATAACTTAGAGAACCAGTTGGTTGGATGGAGCAGGAAGGAAAGTACCCAGAGAACCAGCATTATGCGGTAAATGCTGTTATCCATCAGGTTTCCATCATTTCGCCAGGGGATGAGGAGACAGCTTGATAGAGCTTTGCTACCTGTGTTTGGGGACCCAGCCAAAAGGAAAAGACAACGCTCAGCCAGCTCTGACAAGATTCATACGGCTTCAAACGAACAGATGAAAAGTCCTGGCCGCATGAATCCATCCTGGCAAGCTACAGGGAGAACGGATGATGGGCCATCAGTCAGAATGCAGCTGTGGGGCCTTTCAAGGAAGAGTGATAGAAGTTGGGGGGGGGGGGAACAGTCAACAGGTGAGTGGACTTACCTGCTTGAACATCTGTGGCTCTGGTCGCTGTGGTGCAAAGAGAGAGGCAAAGCTGTCCGACAGCAACTGCTCAAGTCTCTCAGAGGACCCAGAGTCTGTTTTTGAAGTACAGAACTCAAAGCCCAGGGAGCCTCCAAGAGTCTTGAGAACCGGCAGGGAAAAAATACTGTTAAAAGCTTAAAAAAAATAACTTTTGATCAACTTTTGATCCTTTCTGGGATTCAAATCTGGGCTACTTGCATATTAGTTAGATGTCTTAACCTCTAAGTCACAGGTTCTCCTTGCTTTGTCAGCTATACCAGGGGAAGAGGTTAAGTATTTTTTTCTATCAGGGCAATCTGGTCTACCCACATATGGGATGGAGCCTTTGGTGCTTTCTGAACGTTGCTGTTTTCTTGCAGATGTTTCATCACCCAACCAGCTAACATCATTGGTGCATTGTTGATGTTACTTAGTTTGTTCATTAAATGTCTGCAAGAAAACAACCAAGTTGAATCCCATAATTCAACCACGAGCTACTAATATTCTCTTTTGCTGCTCATATGGTGCAAAGCTAAGCAACACCATCTTATAAAATAGCAATAGCAATAGCAGTTAGACTTATATACTGCTTCATAGGGCTTTCAGCCCCCTCTAAGCAGTTTACAGCGTCAGCATATCGTCCCCAAAATCTGGGTCCTCATTTTACCCACCTCGGAAGGATGGAAGGCTGAGTCAACCCTGAGCCGGTGAGATTTGAACCGCTGAACTGCAGATAGCAGTCAGCTGAAGTGGCCTGCAGTACTGCACTCTACCCACTGCGCCAACCCTCATGTTTTTGTCATTAACCCCAGTAAGTTTCTAATTATTGCACACTATACAGGATTTTTTTTCCTAAAGAAGAAGTCATTTACGCATGTTGCAAGAAAGTAAGAAGAACTATTTTGGACCCTTCAAAATTATGCACGGTTTCTAAATATTAATCTCGGTAGGTTTCTCATTTCTGAGAGAATTATATTGAAAGTGAGAACATGGTTTAGATAATTAGAACAGGAACTTTCTTCTCTTACTTTAAGCCAAAACTTGAAATCCAGCTGTACCCGGAAGCCTTAGTCTATTTAGCGGTTTGAAGTGCACATGTATTCCCCTTTTATCTTTGCAAAATTGAAAAATTGATTAGAGTAAGAGACAGATAATTATGGAAATTATCTCTAAAATTGTAACCACAGATATAAATTAGCATATGTGCATTTCATACAAACCTGTACCCTCCATTTAATACTATCTCTCCCTTTGCATTAGATATATGAATTGCATTCTGACTTTATATGATAAAGAATCTATTTGTATCAGCTACACCATGGCTACATAAGTTCTCATTGAAACTTAATCAAGGCCAGACAACATTTCTGCATGAAAGAAGCAAATATAAAAGAAAGCCTTGGAGAACCCCGACAAAATCTGCTAGCTAAAATCCGTCACTTTTAAAAGACAATTGACATATTCTCTCTAAAATCCATTTTATTTTATTTTATTTTATTTTATTTATTTATTTAGCATAGGGCATCTAGGGAGGCCTCGCAATCACCCATACACAAATTTAGTTTAAATAAAGCTTCAGCAATTTTACTTAACACAGTTACACTTAACTGTGTTACAAACTTATCAATGGCAGTGATTCACTTAACGGCTGTAGCAAGAAAGATCATAAAATGGGGCAAAACTCACTTAATAAACATCTCGCTTAGCAACATACGTTCTGGGCTCAGTTGTGGTTGCAAGTCAAGGACTACCTGTAACGTTAATGTAAATCAGAAATACTTTACATTGTTTTGAGAGAATTTTAGGACATGTATATATTCTAGATTATTTTACAAACCAGATTTAGTTTTAATGGATTTGCAACGCAATGCTCTGTACATCTGTTCATTGAAGGCATGCTTACAGATGATTGTTATTACTTCAATTTATATCCTATCAACTGCCAATGTGTAGGATTAAAGCTTTAAACTGTAATCCTTTATCTCTGGAAGTAAACTCAATTAGACTGATTATATGCAAAATACTGTAACACTTTGGGTCAGGTTTTTCTTTTTTCTTTTTGGTGTGTGTGAGTCTGTGTGTCTGTGTGTGTGTGTATCTTCAAGTCAGTGTTGACTCCTGGCAGCTGTTTAAAACACGCTGCCAGGTGTTGAAAGCAATCACATGCACACACACACTCATAAAGCAATGCGTGTGCGACATCTGTGTGACACCCCGGTGAGTCCCGCCCGCTGCGCATGTGTACGTGACCACCCCGTGTGTTCTCTACCCCTGTCTGGCCTGTCACTCATGTGGCCCGCGGCAGTGGATCCAGGAAGGCTCCTTGGTTTACTGAGGAACTCTGGGAGATGAAGAGCCAAAAGAGACGCCTAGAGCGACACTGGAGGGCTAGTAACTCTGAATCCGACCGAACACTGCTAAGAGCCTTTATTAGGATTTATCTTGTGGCGATATGAGCGGCAAAATGTGCGCATTTTCCCACTCTTATTGCATCTGCAGAATCTCGCCCAGCTGCCCTGTTTAGGATAACCCGTTCCCTCCTGAATGGGGGGGAAACGGGGGATGCCTTGCAGGGTCGAGCTGAGGAGTTTGTTCAGTTTCTGTCGGACAAAATTGCTCAGATTCAGAGACCTGGACTCCATTTGGACAGAACCAGCCGAGATGCCGAGGGAGGGTCTTGTTCAGACTTTCTGGAATTAGTTCCAGCTTGTCACCCCTGATGAAGTGGACAAGGCCATGGGAGCGATGAGTGCCTCCACCTGTTTACTGGATCCGTGCCCCTCCTGGCTGGTCTCGACCAGCAGGGAGGTAACATGAGGCTGGCTCCAGAGAATTACGGATGCCTCCTTGATGGAGGGATCCTTTCCACGGCCTCTTAAGGAGGCAGTGGTGAGACCTCTCCTCAAGAAGCCCTCTCTGAACCCAGCTATTTTTAAAAACTATCGCCCAGTCTCCAACCTCCCCTTCTTAGGGAAGGTTGTTGAGAAGGTGGTGGCCCTCCAACTCCGACGGGCCTTGGATGAAGCAGATTATCTAGACCCTTTTCAGTCTGGTTTCAGGCCTGGCTACTCCACCGAAACCGTTTTGGTCACACTGACCAATTATCTCTGGTGGGCCAGGGACAGAGGGCATTCCTCTGTCCTTGTGCTCCTTGACCTCTCAGCGGCCTTCGATACCATCAACCATGGTATCCTTCTGCGACGGCTGGAAGAGGTGGGAGTGGGAGGCACCGTCTTACGGTGGTTCTCCTCTTACCTCTCCGACAGGTCACAGTTGGTGCTGGTTGGAGGACAGAGGTCGACTCCTAGGCCCCTCAATTATGGGGTGCTGCAGGGGTCGGTCCTGTCCCCCCTCCTATTTAACATCTACATGAAGCCACTGGGTGAGATCATCCGCCGGCACGGGATTAAATACCACCAGTATGCGGACGATGCTCAGTTGTATCTGTCCGCCCCGTGCCAACTCAGTGAAGCGGTGGAAGTGATGTGCCAGTGCCTGGAAGCTGTTAGGGTCTGGATGGGAGTGAACAAACTTGCACTCAATCCTGACAAGACCGAATGGCTGTGGATGTTGCCCCCTAAGGACAGTCCATCCGGTCCGTTCTTAACCCTGGGGGGAGAAAAATTGCCCCACTCAGAGAGGGCTCGCAATTTGGGGATCCTCCTGGATTTGCAGCTGACCTTGGAACACCACCTGTCAGCTTTGACCAGGGGGGCCTTTGCCCAGGTTCACCTGGTGCACCAATTGCGGCTCTATTTGGACCGGGAGGCACTTCAGACAGTCACTCATGCCCTCGTCACCTCAAGACTGGATTACTGTAATGCACTCTACTTGGGGCTGCCCCTGAAAAGTGTTCGGAGACTGCAATTAGTCCAGAATGCAGCTGCGCGAGCAATTCTGGGTGTGCCAAAGTACACCCATATCACACCTATCCTCCGCGAGCTGCACTGGCTGCCCATTGGTCTCCAAGCACGATTCAAGGTGCTGGTTATCACCTTTAAAGCCCTACATGGCCTAGGACCTGGGTATCTGCGAGACCGTCTTCTGCCACATACCTCCCTCAGACCAATAAGATTGCACAGGATGGGCCTTCTCCGGGTGCCGTCAGCGGGACAATGCCAACTGGCGATGCCTAGGAGTAGGGCTTTCTCTGTTACCGCTCCGGCCCTGTGGAATGAGCTGCCCCCTGAGATCCGGGCCCTACCCACTCTCATGGCCTTTCGCAAAGCTATTAAAACCTGGCTTTTCCGGCAGGCTTGGGGCTGTTGACCCCTTGATTGATGTTCAGCCCCCTCCTGATTGGCTGTTTGTTGTGTTTCCCTTTTTAACCTTGTTGTGTCCAATTGTTTTTAATAATTCTTTTTAATCTTTTTTCATTCCTGTAAGCCGCCCGGAGTCCTCCGGGATTGGACAGCATAGAAATTTAATAAATGAAATGAATGAAATGAATAGGTCGTGGCCTGGTAGAAGGCTGAGGCCTACAGGTTGGGGAGCCCTGTTTTAAGTTACCCATCAGCTATCAGCACCTGACTGGCAAAATGAACAGCATGGACCACCTTGAGTCTCTTGACATGGCGGCTTTATTAATTTAATAAATTAAATTAATAGAGGTCAGTTTTCTTCATTCTGCTGAGACAGTTTTGAGTTCCTACTGAAATCCTAATAAGCAGAAAATATAGGTAGTCCTTGTTTAGTGGCCATCATTTGGGACCAGTAATTTGATTGCTAAGTGAACTGCAGCTGTGCTTATGATTTTGCTTTAGCTTTCCTTTGTTTCACAGACCTGTGAAGGTAATAAATGTGAGATTTGGTTGTCAAGTAACTTTTCATCACTGTAGCAACTGCAGATGGTCATTATATGAGACAGTTGCTAAATAAGAACTATCTGTAGTGTTAAAAGCCACATATCCCTGCAACAAGGTCAGTTCTTTTATTTATTCTGTATTTAAGTTGGAAACTTTAAAAAAAATCAGTTACATGCATACACTCATCTAATACCACTTTATAAAGCCTTAGTACAGTGGTTCTCAACCTTCCTAATGCCACGACCCTTTAATACAGTTTCTCTTGTTGTGGTGACCCCCAGCCATAAAATTATTTTCGCTGCTACTATGTAACTGTGATTTTGCTATTGTTATGAATTGTAATGTAAATATCTGTTATGTAGGATGTAGTTTTGTTGTTATAAATTGAACATAAAGCATACTGATTAATCACAAAAACAATATGTAATTATATATTGTGAAATATTTATTTCTAATTACAAATAAATGAAATTTTGTCTTGAAATATGGTGTAGCACAGGGATCAGCAATCTTAAACACTCAAAGAGCCATTTGGATCCGTTTCCCACAGAAATGAAAACACCGGGAGCCACAAAACCTGGTGTGGGCGTGGCCAACTCAACATCACCAACCCAGTCACATGACATCCCCCACCCCAGGTTTCATGGCTTAGTGTTTTCTGTGGGAATAGGGTCTCTCTCTCTCTCTTCTCTCCCCTCCCTCTCATTTCTGTTTTTCTCTATTTTTCCTCTTCCTTTCTCTTCTTTCTTCTTTCCTTTCTTTCCTTCCCTTTCCCTCTTTCTTTTTCTTTCTTTCTCATTGAATACGATAGCAAATCCAAATAAAGTTATTAATTGTAGGAAATTGCTTCTCTGTAATCTTTTCATAGTCTACTCCAAGTTGATAGAAGCTGGCAAGATTGTACTAACAGCAATAGGATATAAATTTTCTTTTTGAGTTTGACAATATAATATGCTATCCAAAATTATAAATAATCTTATTTTCAGATGCATTTTTTGCCATCTCTGTTATTTTCTTTTTAAAAAAAAAATCAGACTGCTTCAATTTGTGCCTTCTGGCAACTGCAGTTTTCTTGGCAAAGATCTAGCTTGCCATTGCTTTCGTCATAGGTCTGAGAAAGTTTCTTTCTCTTTCTTTCTTTCTTTCTTTCCTTTCTTCTTTCTTTCTTTCTTCTTTCTTTCTTTCTTTTTTCTTTCTTCTTTCTTTCTTTCTTTCTTCTTTCTTCTTTCTTTCTTCTTCTTCTTTCTTCGTCTTTTTCTTCTTTCTTTCTTTCCCCTGATTTGTTTCCCTCTCTCTCATTCTCTCCCTTCAGCTCTCTTCATTTTCTCCTCTCCCCCTTCTCCCCTAATTTGGTTCCCTCTATTTCCTTCACTCCCATTCTCTCCTTCCAGCTCTCTTTCATTTCTCTCTGTCTGTCTGTCTGTCTCTCTTTATCCCCTTTTCTCTTTCATCTCTTCTTGCCATGCAAGCAAAATACCCTCCTGGGCGGGATCACAGCAGCGGGGACAGCCACTCACTTCCGTGCCACTACTGAGAAGTGAGTAGCTGGCTGCGCTGCACTGGAGGACTCCTCAGCGCCAGAATCAGGTCAGCGCCAGCGCGGGTTCCCCTTCGTGTTGGCTCAGGAAAGAGCCAGAGCAGCCATCCCTGGATGCAGAGAGGGAAGAGTTCCAGAGCCTCTGCGCAAGGAGAGCCCTGTGCAGCGCAGGAGAACTGGAGCTCTTCCTCCTGCACGCAACCAGCTGCTGCTGCTGCTCCCATTCACCTCCTTCCTGAGCCTTCCTTTCCCAGCGTCCTCTGTGCTGCGCACATCCTATCTTTTCCCCCCTCCTCGCCTTCATTCTGGTTCCTATTTTCTCCCCACCCACCACACACACACATATACAGGCACAATCTGATCTTGGGCGCTCGGCCACCTTCAGCGAGAGGAGTAGCAGACCTCGTCGGTCTTCTGGCACCTCTCCTATCCGCCATGTGGGGAACCCGAGCCGCTCCATCCCTTCGGGCTGGCGTCTCGCCAGCCTCTCAGAGGGAAGCTCCTTGGCGACCCCTGTGAAAGGGTCGTTCAACCCCAGAAGGGGTCGCGACCCACAGGTTGAGCACCGCTGCCTTAGTAGGACCACACCTAGAATACTGCACCCAGTTTTGGTAACCATAATATAAGAAGATGTTGAAATTCTAGAAAGAGTGCAGAGAAAAGCAACAAAGATGTTTAGGGGACTGGAGGCTGAAACATATGAAGAACAGTTGCAGGAAACTGGGCATGGCTAGTCTAGTGAAGAGAAGGGACCAAGGGAGACATGATAACAGTCTTCCAATATTTGAAGGACCTGCCACAGAGAGGAGGGAGGTCAACCTGTTTTCCAAAGCATCTGAACGCCAGACAAGGAATAATGGATGGAAAACCGATCAAGGAGAGATTCAACCTAGAAATAAAGAGAAACTTCCTGACAGTGAGAGAAATCAACCAATGGAACAGAAGTTACCTTTGGAAGGTGTGGGAGCTTCATCCCTTGAAGCTTTCAAGAAGAGATCTGTCAGAAATGGAATAGGGTCTCCTGCTTGGGTGGTGGGGGAAGGGGATTAGACTTGATGACCTACAAGGTCCCTTCCAACTCTGTTGATCTGCTCATCCATCCATCTATCACTTGTCTGTCTGTCTATCATTAATCTAATCTTATCTAATCACAATATCCCCTTACATTCAATTCCATCTCCTCTACTCCCTTTCTATAGAAAGTTAACATGTATTTAAAGAAAAGAACAGCTGACGTTGTCTGAGGTAACCGTTTTCTCAATTTTAATGGATTTGGTTCTTCCTGCAAACGTTAGGATGGAGATCTTTTTGAAGACAGCTACTATGTATTCATGAACAATCATAACGGTGCTGGTAATGCACATTTGTAAGTATCAGACGATAAGATTTACCCTTTAAAAATAATGACTACCGTCAGATATTACTGGACAGGGAGAGAAATATAGAAAGCATTTTCATACACAAGAGGCATTTATGGATTTGCACAAGACTATGTCTGTTATTTCCCCCCCCCCACCCTCCCCTGCCTGAGGACAGCATCTTTTGAAGTAAATAATTCACCGAGAGAGAGAAAGGGAGAGAAAAACATTTATGAAAAATGAGCAATTGCCTAGCCCTCCTTTGTCACCTGCACAACAATTTCCTCTTATTTTTAGGCATCACACTTCATCTCAGCCGTTCAGTGAAATTTTGCTGTTATGGTTTTGACAGGGAGGGGGCCATGGGGAGAAGAGGAGGAATCATATTAAATATTCTGAAGAAAAACCTATCCAGACTGCACACAATTGGAAGGTAATTTGTATTAAATTATGTCTCCTGTTCACTGTGGATGACGGGAAGCAAAGTACATCAGGAAGAACAGGAGTTTCTTAAAAGTTTCACGAAAGAAGGATTGGAGGGGAAACGCTTTCAGATAGGACAGATATTCTTACATCCCCAAGGGACAACCAAATTAAAAAATAATACATTGGGGATTCTTAATGACTCATCTCCGAGTTGTCCTGCATTGGAAGACTGGAAAGCTAGCAATAAATTGAATTGATTCCTGAAGTTCTGCAGAAGATCCACCAGCAAGATCTGGTGGATAAGAGCATCCAATTGCTCATGTTGCCTAGCAACTACGCACTGAGAGATATGACAACTCTGATCTTGGAGGTAGAGTAGCAATCAGCTACAGCAAACCTTTTTCTGCACTGAGTGCCCAAAACCGGAAAGTGTGCACCAGCCATCTGGTCTTTGGATTTCTGGCACTCCGGCACACACGAAGACTAGCTGGCCAGCGCACATGCATGCCCCGGAAACCCAAAGACCAGCTGGTGATGGTGCATGTGCCCACAGAGAGGGATCTGCATGCTACCATCAGGGGAGCTATAGTAACTGACAAGCTTCACTAATTCCTTCACCGATTTACCGTATTTATCTTGGTTTATTGAGGGCTGCCACCTTCGCTGAAATTCCTCACAGCAGCAAAATAATGTGAGCCTTCCTATGGAGTTGATTTCTTGGGTCTGTTCTACCTACTGGGGATGACATGGGTGGAGCCACTGGCCCAATCAATCTAAATACTATTGTATTTTTCAGAGTATAAGACACACCAAGATTTTGAAGAGGCAATTTAAAAAAAAAGTTTTTTGCACTTGCAGACCTCGCAAAAACGGCCTGTTTTTTTTGCAAAAACGGGCCCGTTCCCCCCTCCCCAAAAAAGAGCATGCATAGTCTTTAGGAGGCTTATAAAGTGCTTCTGGTGGCTGGGTGGGCACAATTGAGCAAAAAGCGGCCCATTTTCCATTCATTTCTGCCCTTCCCAATCCCCAGGAAGACTCTGGAAGCCTCCTAAAGACTATGCCGGCCATTTTGGTGAAAGGGGTGGGGTTTCAGGAGGCAAAAAATGCTCTATTCAGTGTATAAGAAACAACCAGATTTTCAGTCTCTTTTTGGAGGGTGATAAGGTGTGTCATATCCTCCAAAAAATACAGTAAATAATATTAAATTTATACTGTTCGGCATATACAGATGGTTACCAATATGGTATCTGCCAAAGAGTCCCAAAACTTAATTTAAAAATAGGAATACAATATATGCATTTCCAGAGATCAAATTGCCAACATATAGTGGAGAAAGCTAGGGAGGTTCCAGAAAAACATCTACTTCTGCTTCATTACTATGCTAAAGTATTTGATTGTGTGGATCACAACACATTGTGGCAAGTTCTTAAAGAAATGGTAGTACCAGACCATCTTATTTGTCTCTTGAGAAACCAATATGCGGGTCAGGAAGCAACAGTGAGAACTGGAAACACAACCACTGATTGGTTCAAAGTTGGGAAAGGAGTCCAGCAAGGCTGAATACTGTTGCCCTGCCTATTTAACTTATATGCAGAGCACATCATGAGAAAGGCAGGGCTGGATGAATCAAAAGTTGGAATTAAGAAATATCAACAACCTCAGATATGCAGATGATACCACTCTAATGGCAGAAAGTGAAGAAGAACTAAAGAGCTTCTTGAGGTGGGTGAAGAAGGAGAATGCAAAAGTTGGCTTGAAACTCAACATTAAGAAAACTAAAATCATCTCGCCTTCTCAATTTCTGGCAAATAGATGGGGAAGAAATGGAGGTAGTGACAGATTTTATTTTCCTGGGCTCCAAAATCACCACAGATGGGGGACTGCAGCCAAGAAATTTAAAAAATGCTTGCTCTTGGGGGAGGGAAGCAATGGCAAATCTAGACAGCCATACTAAAAAGCAGAGACCTCACCCTGCCAACAAAAGTGCTTATAGTCAAGGCTACAGTTTTCCCAGTTGCAATGAATGGCTGTGAAATTTGGACCATAAGAAAGGCTGAGAGCCAAAGAATGGAGGCCTTTGAACTCTGATCCTAGAGAAGACTCCTGCGAGTCCCTTGGACTGCAGGCAATCAAACCGGTCAGTCCTAGAGGAGATCAACCTGACTGCTCTTTAGAAGGCCAGATCCTGAAGAGGAAACTCAAATCCTTTGGCCACCTAATGAGAAGGAAGGACTCACTGGAGAAGAGCCTCATGCTGGAATGATGGAGGGCAAAAGAAGAAGGGGGACAACAGAGAATGAGGTGGCTGGATGGAGTCACTGAAACAGTCGGCATGACCTTAAATGGACTCCAGAGGATGGTAGAGGACAGGAAGGCCTGGAGGAATGTTGTCCATGGGGTCTTGATGGGTCAGACACGACTTCACAACTAACAACAACAACAACAACAACATGTATTTCCAGATAGAAATTGAACCCCAAATTTCTCTTGCTAAATGAGTCATGTTGTGTTGTATGATCTTCTTTGCCACAGTTGCAAGTGAGTCACTGCAATTGTTAAGTTAGTAACACGGTTGTTAAGTGAATCTGGCTTCCCTGTTGACTTTGTTTCTCAAAGGTCACAAAACAGGATCACATCACCCTGGGACACTGCAACACTGTCAGTTGCCGAGCAGCCAAATTTTGATCACATGACCAAAAGAGGATGCTGCAACAGTTATCAGTGTGAAAAAATGGTCATGTCGCTTCTTTTAGTGTTGTTTTAACTTTCAACGGTCACTAAACAAAAAAATTTGTAAGTCGAGAACTGTCTGTGTTCGTTGAGAATAAACTCATACGTAAATATACAACAGTTTTAGGATCTTAATTTCATAGATATTAATTGCCTTCATCCAGAAATTTCTTGAACCTTCTGAGCTTTTAATAAGCATTACATCAAATGGTTTCTACAGAGGGATCAAACAATATTTGAATGTTGTGTTCGCCTTCGCCAACAAGCACTGCCTTGCAAGTCTGTTTATTTATTCATTCATATTCAAAGTGACAAAATTAGATGTGCAATTTTGATTTTGCTCTCAACGTTCAGTTAATTTCTTTTATATTGGTTCCACTTAATAATGCATTACAAATGCATTTCGTAAGGCCTTTTAAAAGCATTGTAAACATGTCACATCAAATTAATTAAGGGCTTTCCCCTTCAGTCTTTAAGTCCTGGTGCTTGGGTGAATATGCAGGTAGTCCTCAATTTACAGCTATTTGTTAGTGATTATTCAAAGTTACAATGGCAAAATGGAAAATAAAAAAGGACTTGTCTCAGCATCTCCACAGTCGTATGACCAAAATTTTGTGTTGGTAAACCGACATGTTTTTCTGATGGTGGTAGAGTTCCCAGGATCATTTATCACCATTTGTGACCTTCTCAGCCAGTTTCTGATGAGCGTTTAGGACAGTGGAGGGTTTCAAAAAATTGGAACCTATTCTGTGGGTGTGGCCTCCTTTGTGGGAGTGGCTTGCTGACCATGTGACTTGGTGGGAGTGGCTTGCTAGCATGTGTTTTCTTTCTTTCTTTCTTTCTTTCTTTCTTCTTTTTTCTTTCTTTCTTCTTTCTTTCTTTCTCTCTCTCTCTCTCTTTCCATCCTTTTTATCTCTCTTCCTTTTTTTCTTTCAGCTCTCTCTCTCACTCTTTTTCTTTCTTTTTCTTTTATTTACTTCTTCCTTTCCTCTCTCTTTCTCTTTCTATGTCAGTCTGTCTGTCTCTCCCTGTGTGTGTGTGTGGGGGGGGGCAGTAGTGGGTTTCAAAAATTTGGAACGCTCTTCTGTAGGTGTGGCCTGCTTTCCGGGTCCACTGGTGGAACCTCTTCTAACCAGTTTGGTAGATTTGACGAACCGGTTCTACCGAATAGGTGCAAACTGGTAGGAACCCACCTCTGGTTTAGGATCCTTAATTTCATAGATATTAATTGCCTTTATCCCGAAATTTCTTTGAACCTTCTGAGGATAACATCAAATGGTTTCTACAGAGGGATCACACAATATTTGAATTTGTTGTGTTTTCCTTCACCAACAAGAGCTGTATTCAGCAGTGAGCTGCTGAAGATTTGCAGGGGTTCCAGAGAATTTCTAGCTAAGATTCTGTGTAGTTCGGATAGCCCCCAAATCTCACTCCTGGCTGGCCCTGCCACCTCACCCCTCCCTTCCCAGGAGTCCCCACGTGGTTCGTTTTGGATGCAGGCAAGTGTAGGGCATGCATGGAAACTTGGGGAGGGCAAAAAACAGGCCTACCGGAAGTTGGGGAAGTCAATGGGGGAAGTCAGATGCGCTTAATGTCTGCCTGATTCACTTAACAATGGCAACCATTTGCTGAACAACATTTGCAAAGAAAGGGTTGTAAAATTGATCATGTCTTGCTTAACAATGGAAATGTTTGTCCCAATTGTGATCAAAAGTAGAGGACTAGCTGTAGAGATAGACAACTGACGAACAGCAATAGCAACAACACTCAGACTCATATACTGCCCCATCATGGTTTATAGCACTCTCTAAGCGATTTCCATAGTCAACATATTGCCCCCAACAATCTGGGTCCTCATTTTAACAACCTTGGAAGGATGGGAGGCTGAGTCAAGCTGGATTCCATCCAGAATCGAACTCCAGGCTGTGGGCCAGAGTTTGCCTGCAACACTGCCCTCTAACCACTGAGCAACCAGTGGCTCCTAATAGTGAAACAGTGGCCCTTTCCCTCGGTCATCTGCTTTCCACATGGGAAAGTCCATATAATTTTTCTTCGCAACAAGAATGAAATAGTTTGTCCATCATCTTGAGCTGAGGGTGGCGCAGTGGTTAAATGCAGCACTGCAGGCTACTTCAGCTGACTGCAGTTTCAGCAGTTCGGCTGTTCAAATCTCACCGGCTCAAGGTTGACTCAGCCTTCCATCCTTCCGAGGTGGGTAAATGAGGACCTGGATTGTGTTGGGGGCAATATGCTGACTCTGTAAAACCGCTTAGAGAGGCTGAAAGCCCTATGAAGCGGTATATAAGTCTAACTATTGCTACTATTGCTATCTTCTTCCAATATATATTTTTTTCTCCTGATTTCATTTTGGAGGTTTTGGTAGCATCAACCATAGGACATATTCATGAAACTCTAGGAGCTGACTTCAATTTGAGGGAGTTTTTAGATCTAGAAAACTGTTAGAAATGAAATCTTGCAAGCATATTTTGTAGTTGTAGTTCTTTTTATTATTAAATTTTATATTACATTAGAGCCTGTCTGGTGTAGTGGTTTAGGCACCAGGCTAGAAACCAGGAGACCATGAGTTCTAGTTTCATCTGGGTGCCTTGGACCATTCACTCTCTCTCAGCCCTAGGAAGGAAGCAAGGGCAGCAAACTACTTCTGAAAAATCTTCTCATGAAAACTGCAGGGACTAATCCAGGCAATCAAGAAACAATGGGTGGAAACTAACCAAGAAGAGAAGCAAACTAGGATGTATGAGAAATTTTCTAAGGGTGAGAGCAATTAACCAGTGGAACAGCTTGCCTTCAGAAGTTGTAGGTGCTTCATCACTGGAGGCTTTCAAAAAGAGAATGGACAACCATTGTCTGAAATAATAGTGTCTTCTGCTTGGGCTCTTCCAATGCTTTTATTCTTTGTTCTATGTTCATCAGTAGTCAACTTGACTACTTGGAGGCACCAAACAATTAATATAATATTATAATTTAATTAATATAATATAATAATATAATATAATATAATATAATAATAAAATATAATATAAATAATTAATAATATAATATATATATATAATAATATAATAAATATAATAGAATATATATAATATAATATAATAATAATTATATAATATAATAATAATAATATAAATTATATAATATAATATATATATAATATAATATAATATAATATAATATAATATATAATATATAATATAATATAATATAATAATATATAATAATATAATAATATATAACATAACATAACATAATAAATATAATAATATAATATAATAATATAATAATAATAATATAATATAATGTACGTAACGTAACGTAACGTAACATACGTAACGTAACGTAACATAACATAATAAATAGTAATATAATATCCTATCCTATCCTATCCTATCCTATCATATCTAAATAAAATCTATAAGCTGCCACAGGTGAAGCATGTGCATTAGAACAGAAAGATGACATTTTGCTAAAAATAAATCTATAGCCATTAGAAGAGAACGAGAGTTTCCTTCAGCTAGCAGGTTCACTGCAGGGGGGGGGAAAAATCAAACTTGCTATCATTTAATATGCATTAAGCAATGTGCACTATTAGGATGTTAAAGGGAGGAAATCTTCCCAGTGCTTCAGGTAACATAATGAGCCATACAGAGGAGGTGACTGCAAACGGTACCTTCTATGAGCATCTTCTGGACAATATTTAAATGCAAACAGCCTCCGTGATGGATAAATTCAGGCACCATAATTTTGATACAAAATGATCTGATCCACCAACCTCTGATTTAAAGTGTGTGTTGGAACTTAATTAGCGACTGAAACGGAACGAGGTTGCAATTCTTGCAAGGCAGGTTTTGGCAATTTAAATGATGACAATTTAAATAGAGTTTTTCGTATGTATCAACATAGGTCTTTGAGAGTTTTTTTTTTAAAAAATACTCTTTAATGAAGAAAAACAGAACAGCACACATAATGGGCTGTATATAAACTGAGAACAGACAGATTGTGTATTCCTTCTTTATCTTCCCTGCTGCGCAAATGTGGCAAATGTCTCTTTTTCCCCCCTCTCCAGTGAAAAGCCGAGAGGCAGATTTGCAATTGCAAACTGCTTACATACATATATATCATCTACGTTTTCAGTGTGGATTATGAGGGATTGGTTGTCTAGGATCATAAATGACTCCACCGAACAGTAATGTTGATGTATGAGAAGTCACAGCAAGAAGGTTGCAAGCTTCACAAAATTAATTTTAATTATTATGCCTCTCGTCGTACAATTAGATTTTTTGTTCCAACATTATTTCATTTAGAAATGTTAATTAAAAAAGCCTAACCCTCCTCTGCCCTTTACATTTAAGTAGACATTTTGATTATTATTCTTAACTATAGATTGTGTTGAATGCTGTTGAAGGGTTAGTAAACAATTGGGTATTTTTTCTTCTCCTCCGCCTAGATTTTAAAAAATGTATCAGGCAGTGTAAGCAATTATAAGAAAAATAAAGGATGACAAGGTTTCAGTGAGCAGAACTCCATACTGTCAGTACTACTGAGAATATAAGATAGCCTTGAAATTACTTTTTTATATTCACATTACTATCCCTCCCCCAATAATTTAAAGAGGTAATTTCAACTGGAGTTGTACATTAGTTCTTCCTTTACCATGTCCCAATCCTAGCAGCAGAAAGAAAAAAATGCAGCTAATGAGTATAAAATGACTTAATTTATGTATTTATTAGATTTTTATCCAGTCTTTACTACTTATAAGAAACTCAAAGCAGCAAACGTGTCTAATATTCCTTCCTCCTCCTATTTTCTCCACAACAACCCTGTGAGGTGATTTTGGCTGAAAGCGCCTGGCTCAAAGTCACCCACTCAACATTTCTACCTAAAGCAGAATTTATACCTAAAGCAGAATTAGAACTTACAGTCTTCTGTGGATCATTGGTCCAAAGTCACCCATTCGGCCCTCATGCCTAAAGTGGGACTAGAATCACAATCTCTTGGTGATGGACTCAATATTATCCAGCCACTTTTCATGCCTAATGGGGGACTAGAACTCACAGTCACCTGGTTTCTAGGCCAGCACTTTCACCACTACACCAAAGGAGCTCTAAAATTTCTCTTGCATACTGTAGTTCATAAAAAGTTGTAGCTGTTGGTCTTCCCTGTATACAAACCAGTGGTGGGTTTCACATTTTGTTACCAACGGTTCGCTCCCCCCCCCCGCCTGCCCGCCTGCCCAATTCGCGCGATTCACACAAATTCAGATGTCAATAAGGTAAGGCTGCCTACTGAGTACTTGGATAAGGAACTGCCTTGAATTCATAGATCTCCACGCTCCACTATAAGAGCCTTCTAAAGAAAAATTCCCAAAGGTAAGAAAAAACCACTTTTATATGGCTGCCAAGTAGTGTACATGGAAATGGGTCACTAAGAGTGAAGGTTAAAGCTCTTGAGGGAATCCACCTGTACTTTCTTCTTCCTCACCTCTTTCCTCATAAAAATGATATCTGGATATCAGTGGTGAGTTTCAAAAATTTTTCAAACCTACTCTGTGGGAGTGGCCTCCTTTGTGGGAGTGGCTTGCTGGCCATGTGACCTGGTGGGAGTGGCTTGCCAGCCATGTGCTCTCTCTCTCTCTCTCCTTCCATTTGTCTCTGTCCCTTTTTCCTTTTTTTCTTTCATCTCACTTTTCTTTCTTTCTTTCTTTCTTTCTTTCTTTCTTTCTTTTTTTTTCTTTCTTCCTTTCTTTCTCTTTCCTCTCTGTGTGAGTCTGTGTGTGTGTGTGTGTGTGTGTGGTGGGTGGGTTTCAAAAATTTTGGGAACCTCTTCTGTAGGTGTGGCCTGTTTTCTGGTGGAACCTCTTCTAACCGGTTCAGTAGATTTGACGAACCGGTTCCACCGAACTGGTGCAAACTGGTAGGAACCCACCTCTGCTGGATATCAAGTCATGGGGTCCTCATGTCATACAGTCTGTGACAGGTTTTTTGTAGCACCCAGAAATATCTTAAAGAGCCTCTTAAAGGGAGTTGGACCATATCATATTTGAAGGTATCAAGGCAGGGTTTAGATTCCATTAGGGATTGTGGTTAAAAAAAAGGAATGTTGGACACATGTACTCTGGTGACTCACTAACGCTATCCCTGGATCTCCTCTGTACATAGTCTGGCCCTCAAATTATTATTTATTTTTTGGAGAGAGGAAAGTATCTCCTTGCTTGTCCTGCCTTAATATGTTTTTTCCTCCCTTCCTTCTGGGGTCTCCTGTGCTGAATTTCATACTCTTTTGAAATCTCTCTTCCTAGTCAAAGGCAACAGTTTGGTGGGTCTGGTTTAACATTTTTAAGACTACATGGATGCTATGGATGCTTCTTAAGGGCACAGCTAGCTTCAAAATCAAACATTAAGATGAGGAATAAGGTTTGTGGCAGGTCAAAAGCCAAGAGCCTGCTTGGTCCCTCAAACTCCATATGTTCTATGCTGTGAAAAGTATCTTGAAACCAATTAGTAATGCAGGTAGGCCTTCATAAAACATGTCCATCTGACCATGGATGTGACCTCCGCCCCAGCCATTGGAACTTCAAACCCAGATCATAAGTAGTCCCCCATGTAGGTCTGTTGTAACTTCAAATTGTTGCTAAGCAACTGGTCGTAAGTCGAGGATAACATGTAAAACCATGGATATTGGTTTGATATATACTAGGGATGGCAATTTTTTGGGGGCACCAAAAAGATAGTGTGGATGCCCGCACATGGGCCACAACCTGGAAGAGGAGCTGCCCAGGGGACATGCACATGCCGGAAAATGAACTTCCGGTTCATTTTCAGCTAGTATTCTGGTTACTGGTGCGCATGCACACATGCACGCATGACGATTAGCTGGCTGACATTCATGTTCATGCCGGAAAACAGAAGACCAGCTCTTCCAGTTTCTGGCAATGGCGCACGTACAAAGGCCAGCTGGTGCATGCGCACCAGAAACCCGGAAGAGGAACGGGCTCCGTGCGCCACTTCGGGCACGCGTGCCATAGGTTCGCCATTACGGATATATACTGTTTCATTCCTGCTATTTTCAAACATATTCAGATTTATATATCTCCATTTAAAGAATTCCATTTTTTCCCCAAAGCAGCCTTATTTCATTACATTCAGCAAGTTTGTTGAAGTTTGCATTTAAGAATGCGCCAATCTTTCCCCTGCCAAATCTCTACAAACTTTATAGCCAGTCTTCCAGTTTAAGTTAAATAATTCATCAATGCCCCTTTTATTCATCCACAAGCTGAATGTGTGCCCATTTTTTTTTACATTCTCTTTTGTCCCTTTCTTTCCCCCTCTTTCCATTTCAGTGTAGCTTAAATTTTATTACAGTCTTTCATTCACAGTGTCATTGTAGGTCCACATCCATCACATTTCTTCTGAATGACGAAATCTCCTGATCTGTGGGGAATGAGGACAACAGATTGCTTCATAATTAATTGAAAAGCAAAACCTGGATACTCTCAGTCACCTGCTGATGGGAATTGCTTGGTGCTACCAGTAAATCAACAGTCACCCGGTGAAGTCACTTTTCTGAGTTAACCGCCAGGCCTAGCTCCAAAATTAGGCATACAGGATGTAGATCAGAGCTTCTGTTAGAAGCAGAGGTGGGGAATGATGCTCCCTTTATGTCTTGTGGACTTCCAACTCCCAGACTTCCTGAGCGAACATGGCTGGTTCAGGAGTTGAAGTCCACAAGTCATAAAAGGGCCATCGTTTCCCATCCCTATGTTTAGAGGGACCCCTTTCCAGAGGTGGTATTTAGCCAGTTCTGGTTGGTGATGGCGAACCAGTAGCGGAACCGGCAAATGCCATTTCTGATTGGCCCCGCCCCCATCTATTCGCTGCCTCCCAAGTCCCAGCTGATCAGCTGGGTCTTCTTTTGTTGTGCTGCATAGAATGGAGCTGGAAAGCAGGTTAGTGGGGTGGGGAGGGAATGGGGATTTTACAGTATCCTTCCTCCAAGAGTGGGTGGAAACGGAGATTTTACAGTATCCTTCCCCCAAGAGTGGGGTGGAAATGGATATTTTACAGTATCCTTTCCCCAAGAGTGGGGTGGAAATGGATATTTTACAGTATCCTTCCCTGGAATGGGGAAGGAATGGAGATTTTACAGTATCCTTCCCCTGGAGTGGGGAAGGAATGGAGATTTTGCAGTATCCTTCCCCAAGAGTGGGGTGGAAATGGATATTTTACAGTATCCTTCCCCTGGAATGGGGAAGGAATGGAGATTTTACAGTATCCTTCCCTGGAGTGGGGAAGGAATGGAGATTTTGCAGTATCCTTTCCCCAAGAATGGGGTGGAAATGGGGATTTTGCAGTATCGTTCCACAACCATGCCCACCAAGCCACGCCATGCCCACCACGCCACGCCCACAGAACCGGTAGTAAAAAAATTGAATCCCACCACTGCCCTTTTTTATATGATTTCTCTCCCCTTCACACATCCCACCTTCCACCAAAACAAGAATTGAACTCCATGGTGGTAATAAACTGGCAGCAAGGATTGAAAAGTCCTTAATCAGTCACCAGGAACAGAGAGCCAAAAGGCTGTCATTTTTTTTTGTTATTAACCCTTTACCAGTTTATGTCAAGCAGCAGACTGGTAGAAATTATGGCCCTTCTTTCGAGACCATCTATGGATTTCAGTGGGTCAGGTTTTTGCTAATCACAAAAGCTTATTTAATAGTTTCATTGATCTCCTCTCTCAACAATTGTGGTAGATCACTTGCCATCTCCCTGGCCTTAAAAGGATCATTGACTTGACAACTTCTCTAAGAGATACTCTGAGTGATGATATCAAAAGCCACTATTAAGAAGATCTGAAGAAAACAAGAAGCTTGTATTTCCTCTTCTCCACTCAACTATTGCCAGCGTCAAAATAGGGCTACTTATTTAGATCCTTTGGAACCACTTATTTTCGGCCTCCTATACTAAGTCTAGAGCAGGGGTGTCATACTCAAGTCCCGCAGGTTATCAGCTGCCTTCAGAGTCAGACATCAGTGAGGCAGACAAACAGCTGGAGCCTGTTCCCAGTGTGTGCATGTGCAGAGTTGCCAGATGAAGGAAACAGCTAAAGAACAGGGCTCGACTTGGGAGTGAGGCCACAGGTGGACGATGAATGGCCCCTCCCAGAGGAAATAAAAGAGGAGCAAAAGGGGAGTGGAGTTTGCAGGAGGCAATCAATTCACTTAATTGGTTTGTGACTCTCGGAGACTCCTTGCCAAATTTTGCAGATGTCAGCCTAGTAGCTTCTCCAAGCCAGAGAAGGTCTGTGACTCTAAATACTCCCTTGAAAGACTTTGCTGGATGTGAATGAGCAGAATTCACAGTAAATTAATAAAAAGGGTTTTTGTTGGCACAAGGAGTTTGCTTCATGGTCTTGGGAAACCAAGGTCAGACCAATATGCATGGATACTCACATATACGTTCTTCTATAGACTGAGCTGCAGAAACATATCTCCCACTCTTTCAAAAATCATTTTATTGGCTCCTCTGTAAGGACTCTCTGTCGCTTTACTGTTGCTCTATCAATTATTATATGGATTTCTTTAACAACTTCCCTATTGCACTTCCTTTCAGTGTGAATGTTTTCTGTTGTCTGCAGTGGGAAACTACCACTGCTGTAGAGTTCTTTCTTTCTTTCTTTCTTCTTTCTTTCTTTCTTTCTTTCTTTCTTTCCTTTCTTTCTTTCTTCCTTTCTCTCTCTTTCCTTCCCTCCATCTCTGATCTAATCCTTCCTTCATCCACTCACCCATCTTTCTATTTTTCCATCCTTCTTTTGATTAGTGTTGTCTCTTCATTCTCCCTTCCTTCATATCTCCTGCTGCTCTCACCATTTCTTTCTATCTCAAGATAATTTCCTTCCCCTTTTAATTTACCTGTTGTCATATCGGCTTTCCTTCTCTTTCTCCTCCAGCTCAGAAGGGCATCTTCAGGAATATTTTTTTCTTTGATCTTGCCCTGCTTTTCAGCTCTCTCACTGGACTTGAGCCATTCAGAATTCACTATCTTTTTTTGTAAGTCTTACTCTCTACAAATATGTAATCAGCTGTATTCTTAGGGCTTCCGTATCTGGACTGCAAAAGTCCAATTTCATTGCTAGTGGTAGCAAAGATACATAGTAAACACAATCTCTTTGCTCTGATCCAATGGCTGCCCGGATTTTGGCAGCCTAGTTATGGTATGCCCTGTATTCAGCATCAGATGAAATGTCCACACTATTTCCTAATGAGTTTTGGTTAAACCATTGGAGGCTAAAATGTTTCTCCTATGCCAGGGGTCAGCAAACTGCGGCTCCGGAGCTGCATGTGGCTCTTTCATCCCTCTGCTGCAGCTCCCTGTTGCTCAAAATATGTGTCACAACTGTCAATGTACGACATCTGCCAGCACGTGATTTATTGAGCTTTTCAACCCACCATGGATAAATCCAAGAAAAGAAAAGTTTCAGAAGAAAACATAATGTTTTATTCAACTGCATATGCTCATTTTGTGGATGCTCAAGAAATAGTCAGGCACGAGAAGGATTTTTGTGGCTCCCGGTGTTTTCTTTTCTGTGGGAAATGGGTCCAAATGGCTCTTAGAGTGTTTAAGGTTGACGACCCCTTTCCCATGCCTACATCTGGAGAAGAAAAGAAGCTTACAAAGATAGAAGGCACAAGAAGCTCACCTGTGGTTTTCCAACTAAAGCTATTAAGCCTTTTTACAGACTATTCAAAGCCAGAATTTAACACTGCGTAGGGCCCTCGCCTTAATTTTGTGCAGCTAATTTCAAAAGGCTCTTCACAATTCACAAATTTGACATATTATTAGAAATCACATGTATGTAATACATACATACATACATGTTGTGGCCCAGCAGGAGCCGTTGGAGCTGCCACCAGGACTCCGACAGCGAGGGGGCCCTATGAGTCAGCCCTTGAGGATGTGGAGGACCCTGGACAGGGTTCTGACTCCGAGCAGGGCGCAGAGAGGGACTGGTTGGGCCACCAGGTGGCGCCTGAGCCTTGGATCAGTGGGCAGGAGACAAGGAAGAGTGATCCAGAAACCAACAGTGAGTTGTTCGGGATGCATGTGGTCGAAGAGCCTACTTGGGTCAAGAACAATTATGTAATTACAGGATGGTAATTACGCTCAGCTGATGGTCATTAGGCTCCTCTCCAGACTATAAAAAAGACTGCTTGTGCCAAGCCCTTCTGCAGAAGTCAACGCTTTGACTAAAGAGAAACTAACTTGGGCAGGCTGGATTGCTGGCCAGAGTTTGTCTGATTGCTGCCAAAGTTTGTCGGACTTGCTGCCAAGGTCCTTATCTGGTGTTTACTTGGCTTTCAGCCACTGAGAGTCTGGTCCTTGCTATTAAAGGACATTCTCATTAAGCGTTGTCTCGGGCTTTCGTTACTGGATGGAGGAGGGGGTCAGAACACATACATATGAATGAGTAGGGCACTGATATAAATTTGTATGTGTGTGAGCAAAGAAGAGCAACTAAATGTCTGGAGACAAAAACATATAAAGGATTGCAGGAATTGTGTATGGCTGGTCTAAAGAAAAGCAGAACTAGGGGTGACATGATAGCAGTATTCCAGTATTGAGGGGCTGTCAAAAAGAAGAGGGGGTCAACTTATTTCCAAAGCACCAGAAGATGAACAACAGACAAGAAACAATGGATGGAAACTAATCAAGGAGAGACGCAACCTGGAATTAAGGAGAACTTCCAACAGTGGGGATAATTAACAAGAGAAACAGCTGGACTTTAGAATAGCAATAGCAATAGCAGTTAGACTTATATACCACTTCATAGGGCTTTCAGCCCTCTTTAAGCGGTTTACAGAGTCAGCATATTGCCCCCACAGTCTGGGTCCTCATTTTACCCACCTCGGAAGGATGGAAGGCTGAGTCAACCTTGAGCCGTGAGATTAGAACCGCTGAACTGCAGCTAACAGTCAGCTGAAGTGGCCTCCAGTACTGCACTCTAACCACTGCGCCACCTCGGCTCTTAGAAGATGTGGGTGCTTCATCACTGGAGGTTTTTAAGAAGAGACTGGATAGTTATTGTCTGAAATGGTATGGGGTCCCTTGCTGGAGCAGTAGGTTGGACTGGAAGACCTCTAAGGTCCCTTCCAGCTCTATTCCGATGTTGTGTGTTTCGTCTTTCAAAGATCCCAGATTGGAGCAACTGAAAAACAAACATCCGGCTTGATTCATTTCAGCTTTACTTAGTCAAAAACAAGAAGCGAGAGTGGAAAGGATTAGTTTTTTAGCTCTCAGATTTATGTATGGCTTTTCCTCCAGGAGCTAAAACCACAAAAAAAAACCAAAATAAAACAGCATACATTTTTCCTCCTTTTTCTTTTGGCAGCAACAATCCTGTGGGGTAGGATACGGAGAAAAATGCTAGCAACTTCTGCACAATCAAATTAACCTTGCCATTGTTATGGGGAAAACACACTGATGTGCTGACAATGCATTATAAAATATGTCAAACAGAAACAGGAATGTTATGGTCCATTGACCAATAAAACACGTTCCATAAAACAAACAAAGCAAAATCAGTCCCCTAAGATCATAACTGGATGTTTGCATAAATGAAACGGTACTTTCAATAGCTTCCCAGCCACTAGAAACCAGAATGCTGTATCTTCTTGTCACATCTTAATATCTTGATCTGGGCCCGAAGCATTGTAATTAGAAGATGGAAAAGCTTAGCTATTCTACCTTTGTACCTTGCGTTACCTCCACTATGGTGGAAGGAGAGAGGGAGGGAAATGGAGAGAAGGAAGTAGGGAGGATGGTAAGGAGGAAGGGAGTAGACAGAGAGATGAAGGGAGAGCAGAACGCAGATTCAGCACGAGCGATATTACACCATCCTCCGTGACAGCTGCACTGTGCTTCCTATTTGGTCTCCGGACCGCGCTTCAAAGGTGCTAGGCGTTAACTTTTAAAGCCCTTCATGGTTTAGGCACCTGGGCTGCCTGCAGATACGCCTCCTGCCACTTACCTCCCAACGACCACCAAGTTTGCACAGGTTGGGCCTCCTCCGGGTGCTGTCAGCTGGACAATGCCGGCTGGCGACTCCCTGGGGAAGGGCCTTCTCTGTCTGCTGCGCCGGCCCTGTGGAATGATCTACCTTGCAGAGATCCGGACCCTTACCCACTCTCCCGGCTTCCGTAAAGCCGTCAAGACCTGGCTGTTCCGGCAGGCCTGGGGCTGTTGATTGATATCCAGCCCCCTTTAGATGGAATGATGTGACATGGATTTTTAATACTGTATTTTTATTTTTTTTATCTCTATTTTTTAAAATTAAATGTTTCTTGTCTGTTGTGAGCCGCCCAGAGTCCCTATGGGAGTGGGCGGCATACAAATTCTAATAAACTTGAAACTTGAAACTTGAGGGGAGGAGAGGAGAGAAAAGGAAAGGAAGGAAAGGAAAAAAAAGTTTTCAGCACTGATACTGAGGATGATCTTTGAGTGCTGCGCACATGCGGAAAGCACATGTCACACACACACGTGTGTGAAGTGCAAGTGCGCATGTGAAGCGCTCTCTCATAGAACCGGTGGGAAAAGATTTGGAATCCCACCACTGTGCAGAGGGCTTGGTCAACAAAAATTGGGTGCTATGTTATTTGAAGTACTTCAAATAGAGTTCAACTCCTAGGGACTGGATAGCAATAGCAATAGCAGTTAGCAATAGCAGTTAGACTTATATACCGCTTCATAGGGCTTTCAGCCCTCTCTAAGCGGTTTACAGAGTCAGCATATCGCCCCCAACAGTCTGGGGTGCTCATTTTACCCACCTCGGAAGGATGGAAGGCTGAGTCAACCTTGAGCCGGTGAGATTTGAACCGCCGAACTGCAGATAGCAGTCAGCTGAAGTGGCCTGCAGTACTGCACTCTAACCACTGCGCCACCTCGGCTCTATTTTTTAGACAGTTTTATGTAGTTTACTTTACTAATATGATGGATAGGGCATGTCAGGCCGTGATGAGACAGCCAGGGCGAGTCAGCTGGGGCACGTTGCCCCATGCTGCCTCTAAATAGGGCCCAGGTTTGCTGCACTTACCACATTTTTCAGAATATAAAACGCACCTTTTTCTCCCCTAAAAGAGGGTGAAAATTTGGGTGCATCTTATACACTGAATATACCCCCGACCATCCCCCACTCTTTGGCCTCTGTCTCCCAGCAATTTACCTCCTTGTAGCAAACGGGGAAAATGGGGCTTGCGGAGGCTGCAATAGGCTGTAGCAATCCCCTGCAGCCTGAAGCAGCTGATGATCGGGAGGCGCTTAAACGAAACTTGCTGTTTGCTCCAAGAGGCAAATTGCTGGGAGGCAGAAGCAGATTTTTCCCCCCTTGTGCTAATCAGGCTGTTTCTGTTTGCTGCAAGGAGGTAAGTCAATAACTATAAATGCCTTTAGAATGTTCCAATTATTAGACTTGTTTTTTAAAGACTGCTTTATTATGTTCTAGACAGCTTAACAAAATGAAGAGCTTTTTAAAATAAATGTTTGATCTGAAGAAGCCCAGTACTATTGTTTCTTCTTTTAAATAGCAGGAATAACTATACTTCCATAAAGCACATCCATTTGAACAGCATCTGTACAAGTGTAGTCTGAAATGCAACACTACAAACAGTGTATATTGTCTGTACTTGCTTGCTGTTTGTTGCAAGGAGGCAAATTGCTGGGAGGCAGAAGCAGATCCCCCCCCCCTGTTTTCCTCCCCTAAAGGAAAGTGTGTCTTATACTTTGGAGCATCTTATACTCTGAAAAATACAGTAGCTTTGCAGATCAACTATTAGCTAGCTGCTGTCACTTATTATGATACCGTACAAATTACCCAAGGGAATCATATAGATCACTCATCAAAGATGTATGAACATTATGAATGGGACTGTTTGAATGCATTTCAAAGAACGAAGGAAAAAAAGGAGATCCCACAAAGTTTCTATTTCAAACTTGCAGAATATCAACACATCCAATAATTAAGCTGCTGCATCTCCTGGGAGCTGTCAAACAACCATTACATTGTGGGTTTAATTAAAGGCAAGAATGATAAACTATTCCAAATTTTGGAATATATTTCTCGTTTCAAAACTCTAAAATAACAACAGGGCGTGCAGGAGGGTGTGTGCACCCACTTATGTCTGTATGGTGCGTTTAGGGAAAAGTGAAGACATAAATTTAATCATCTTGGAAAAAAAAGAAGAAGGCCCCAAGTGGGATCAAGTCTATCTGCCAACATCTGTTATTATTATGAATTGGCTTATTAATTACCAATACTGTGATTAGATGAAACATAAATGTTTCATGGCTCACGGCTTTTGTGATCGATCCACTGCATACAGAAAGTAAATGAAAACTATGGTGTTCCACTTTCTATCAGCCCATATATGATGTCATGAAAAACCACCCTGTCAAGTGAGAAATTTTTTCCACAGGTGCTACACAAAATTCCTCTGGAAGATGAATGACGGAGGCACTAAAGCACAATGTTTAAGCTGTGCAACTTTTCCTTGACTGAGAAAGACACTCACAGCTTCTCATTCAGTATCTCTGTAGACATTCAGATACCTTCTCCTTTAGCAATAGCAATAGCAGTTAGACTTATATACCGCTTCATAGGGCTTTCAGCCCTCTCTAAGCGGTTTACAGAGTCAGCATATCACCCCCAACAATCTGGGTCCTCATTTCACCCACCTCGAAGGATGGAAGGCTGAGTCAATCTTGAGCCGGTGAGATTAGAACCGCCGAACTGCAGATAACAGTCAGCTGAAGTGGCCTGCGGTACTGCACCCTAACCACTATGCCACCTCGGCTCCTAATCATGTTGGGAAATTCAAGAGTGGGATGGACCCAAGACAAAAATTCAACTTATATAATGTTCATATAAAGAAAACGATAAGAGTTGTGTTGATGCAGTGGTTATAGTGCAGTACTGCAGGCAAACTCTGCCCACAGCCAGGAGTTTGATCTTGATGGGGCGCAAGATTGACTCGGCCTTCCTTCTGAGGTCGGTAAAATGAGGACCCAGATTGTTGGGGGGAAATATGCTGACTCTATAAACTGCTTAGAAAGGGATGTAAAAGCCATTTGGAGTCTACGTTTAAGACTCTAAGTCAGTATTTCTCAACCTTGGCGACTTTAAACCCTGTGGACTTCAACTCCCAGAATCCGCCAGCCAGCATAACTGGCTGGCGGATTCTGGGAGTTGAAGTCCACAGGGCTTAAAGTCGCCAAGGTTGAGAAACACTGCTCTAAGTAGTATTGCTATTCTTAAAATCGAATGTATTTCCTACACTTGCGACTCTATCATCTGTTTAATCATCTGTCCATTTGTCTAATTTAAAATGGCCAATTGATAGCTGTTGTGGGACATAGCAGTGCTTTAAAAAGATCCTGAAATCTTTCTTTGTCTCTTGCTTATACGTTCATTCTCTGGCTGCTTTCTTTTTTTTCCAGGAAAGAGAGCCTGCCATTGTCAGTGTGTTTCTTTTTGGTGGGTTACTAACATGCCCCACATCCTGATGGCAAATCATAATGAAATCTTGTAACTACATGATTGGATCTACGCTTCCTTCTGAATAGTATTTTGAATAGCGCCGAGATGCACCTGCCTGCAGAAGTGTACTCTACAAGAGAAACAAAGCTACAAATCAAATGGGGGAAACTCAAAATGGCATCTGTGACCTCTGAAATAAATTGGAAGGCAAAAAGGATGGGGCCCAACACAATGCATATGTCCTGACAATAGAAAGGCATTTTTTTTCGATAGGGCTGATGAAAAATTCAAGATTAATTTCTCTGTAAAATACTCTACGGCATGAGAATTTATATGGGATGGTTAACTTTTACAAGACTTCTTCCCTTTCTCCCTACTTCAAGACTGGGTGAAACCAGGCTTAATTGCAGTGACTGTGAGAGGGATCTTGGAGTCTTAGTGGACAACCAATTAAATATGAGCCAACAGTTTGGCCAACGGTGGCCAAAAAAACCAATGCAATCCTAAATTGCATTAACAAAGGGATACAATCAAGATCAAGTGAGGTAATAGTAATTACTCTACTAATACCAAACACTAATACTAATACCACTCTATAAAGCCTTAGTAAGATCACATCTAGAATACTGCACCCAGTTTTGGTTACCACGCTATAAAAAAGATGCTGAGACTCTAGAAAGAGTGCAGAGAAGAGCAACCAGGATGGGTTAGGGGACTGGAGACTAAAACATAGGAAGAACAGTTGCAGGAACCGGACATGACTAATCTAGTGAGGAGAAGAACTAGGGGAGACATGATAGCAGTCTTCCAATATTTGAGGGGCTGCCACAAAGAGGAAGGCATCAAGCTATTTTCCAAGGCACCTGAAGGCCAGACAAGGAATAATGGATGGAAACTGATCAAGGAGAGATTCAACCTAAAAATAAGGAGAAATTTACTGACAGTGAGAACAATTAACCAATGGAACAGTTTGCCTCCAGAAGTTGTGGGAGTTTCATCCATTGGAAGCTTTCAAGAAGAGACTGGTTTGCCATCTGTCAAAATGGTGTAGAGTCTGTTTTGTTGGGGGTTTGGACTAGATGATCTCCAAGGTCTCTTCCAATTCTGTTCATCTGTTTCTGTATCTAAGAGAGAAGAGCTGAAGAACGGAATTTTACATTGACAATGCCCATTAGCAAATGCGGATGAAGTTGTTAGAAGGGTCCAAACCAGTTCTGTCAAAATGTTCAACTTATGGCAAACTTTTCAACACAATGTTGGCATGTTTCAAAGGGAAAGGCTGGTGCAAATGGCCACCAGTCGCATCAGCAATGTCACCGGATAATTTCTGTAGAATGTCTTAAGAGATGCGAGCCGGTGAAGCTCACATCTGGCACCGATGCACCAAAGACCTTTCCACTCTAGGAAGAGATGGATTCTCAATTATTTTACTACAAGGCTGGTCTTTGGCCAGAAGGATGCAAAGTTTGTTTCATCGTTGCTTTGCATTCTCCTTGGCAGAAGCTAAAACAAGTTCAGCTGCATGGAACCATATGGTAGAGTTTTGTAGCCCGGTGTTGAGGGAGTCTAATTAGACAAACAGAAGCAGTATTAACTGCAGTGTAGAGCCGCCTGTCTCTGCTTTTGCCCCAGAATTTCTTATTTCATCAAAAGATAAAGAGCAGCCCTTCAAGTCCACCTGCATGGAGCAGAATAATCTCAACAGTCGGGTTCGTCTTTCTCTTTGTGGAAAGTCTTTCAAGCCAGGATACAAAGTTGGTGAAGTTCTGATTAAAGGTGATTTCATGCATTCATTTACTTATGAAATGTATATCCTGCCCATCTCACCAAGCGATGACTCCAGACAGATGGCAACCAAATAAAGAAGAACAAGATGCAACATTAACTTGTATCTTAATGTGACTTAAGGAAATCAACTCCAATTATCCATTGGTACCCTCTGGCACTCGCTCAACAGCTGTCTAACAACTTTGACATCAACACACAGTGGAAAGCCAAACGGGCTGATGAACGCCCAGATACAGGCAGTTACCTAGATGACCCTACACAAAAGGTGCCAGGCTTTGATCTTCCTTGCCATCTTTGGTCAACTCCTGATCAGGATCTGCACTCAAGATGGTGTCTATCAAGACTCATTGTTTAAGTGGAGTCATGTCTCTACCCCTCAGTGTGATTGTGGAACTTCTTGACAAAATGTCGATCACATTGTGTCTGAATGTCCATCAAGACCTTACACCGGCCCAATGTCTGATTTTTTTCAACATCGACCACCCTGTCTTTGAATGGCTGGATGGACTGGACATTGACACTATTATAAGTCCATGTATTTGCCCTACACTAAATAAATAAATAAAATCCTTTGGTAGAACAGATACTGAAGCCAAAGCTCAAATACTTAACCAAATGAAAAGGGAGGACTCCTTAGGAAAGACCCTGATGTTGGGGAAGACTGAAGATAGAAGGAGAAAAGGATGGCAGAGGATGGGATGGTTAGATAGCAATATTGGCACCACAAGCATGAGTTTGGACAGACTCCAGGAGACAGTAGAGGACAAGGGGACCTGGTGTGCTACGGTCCAGGAGGGTGGGAAGAATCAGACATGGCTTAGCAACTGACCAACAACATCAACAACATGAAGCATTAAAATTGACTTTAAATTAACAAAGATGGCAAGGAAGGGAGTAAAAAAAAAATGTCAGGTACTGAGGATTTAATAGCTGCCAGCTGATGTAAGGTTGTAAGTTGTAAGCTGTAAACTGACAAAATGGTGATGATTCAGCAATACAGGTATCGCCGGTTTAAGACTCTGTGGGGTCCACAGAAGGCATTTACTGTTTTAAGAGGTGTCTATGTATAGGTGGCCATTAGAGGGCATTTCTCTCTCGTCGTGTATCTCATTTCTCACCTTGTGTTCGTAGCTGAGTGGTAATGGACTTACCTCCATGTATATGTCTGTATATATTGCATATAAATCAATATTAACTGTATAAAGGCTCTGTGTGCTGTGTGCTCTGTTTTGCTCCTGTGTTTATCTCATAATAATAGTCACACTGCCAAAACTCTGACAAAAAACAACCAGACAGGATCTCGTCTTGAGAGGCATGACATTCTACCGGGTGGGAATCATAGCAGAAAAGGCTCTGCTTCTGGACAACACTAGTCAGAATTCCTTGACTGATGGGGTCCATAGCATGCCCCTTCTGATGGTACTGGTGGGGCAGGTTAATAGCAATAGCACTTAGACTTATACCGCTTTACAGTGCTTTATAGCACTCTCTAAGTGATCTACAGTGTCAGCATATTGCCCCCAACAACAATTTGTTTCCTCATTTTACCCACCTTGGAAGGATGGAAGGCTGGGTCAACCTTAAGCCTGGTGTGACTCGATCGACCAAATTGCAGGCAGCCAGCAGGCAGCAGAAGTAGCCTGCAGTACTGCACTCTAACCCCTGGACCACTGTGGCTAATCCCATTGGGGTGAGGCAATTCCTCAAATAACCTGGACTTGGGATAGGCATATGTTGATGTTTGATGGTCTCAAAGGTATTGTCACAGGATGTCAGCTGTTCCATGTAAAGCTGCCTTTTGCAATTGACCGCTGCTGACTTTGTCAATGCCAATAGAGGTCAAGTGGTACTGCTTTGGCTTTCTTTTGTCACAGTCATTCTATTTCTATTAGCAGGTCTTTGTATTTTGTGTTTTTCTCCTCTTCTCTTCTCTTCTGTTCTGCTGTTTCAAGGTGCACTATCCAGACTTTTTACCTTTCATATCCATAACTGTTAAGTCGATGGCCGTGATGGCCAACCTATGTCACATGTGCCACAGGTGGCACATGGAGCCATATCTGCCGGCACGCGAGCCGTCAGCTGATTTTCGGCCTTCCAGAGAGCCAGGGGAGGCCATTTTCGCCCTCTCCAGGCTTCAATAAAGCCTCTGGAGCCTGGGGAAGGCGAAAAACAATGGGCTGACCGGAAGTTCTGAGAGGAGGCTTTCCTGGAGCCTGGAGAGGGTGAAAATGGCCTCCCTTGCCACCTGGAGGAAATACCAAGCTCAGCTTGAAGGTGAGCAGTGTGGCGTGCGTGGGGGAGGGGAGTGGGGAGGTGTTGTGCGTGCATGCACATGTGGGAGTGCACTTTGCATTATGGGTGCCAGCACGCACGTGCACGCTCGCATTTTTGGCACCCAACAACAAAAAGCTTAGCCATCACTGGTCTAGGGTGTTATATGGCAGGTATCTGTTGGTTTGAATTCTAAGGTCCTACAACAATTCAGCTTCTTCATTTTCTATGACTTTCTCCATTCTATGGTCTCACCAGTTCTTGCTTGCAGGTAAATGCTATGTTTTGCAGATCTTCCAATGTGTTATTGCTATTATCAGTAATACATTATTATTATTAATTACCCTACTTCTATAAACAATCCCAAGCCTCAGAAATAAGTATTTATTATAAAGTTGCATAATTTATCCCAGAATTTGTGTAGAAGCCAAGAAGGATGTTGCATAAATCAAGCATTCAACAGTATTCATATTACACACTCTTAATTTTGAAATTTTGGAAACATTTCTCTTATGTCCTGTAAAATAATATTTCAGGGATAAGGCAGACACTGATTCTCTTGAGTCATTTCAATTCACGCTCCAAATGACAATGAGTGAATTGATATACTTGTGCTAAACCAAATTAGACAAACCACCTTGAGTGCTTATCTAAGCAGAAAGGTGTGCTATGAATTGAATATTAAATTAAATTAAAACGATGGCTTAGTCTAATATCTGAATCCAGTCACAGATGGAGGGTGCTTGGTCTCTGACAAACACACAAGCTGCCACACATACAGAGGTGCAGAGGCATAATGACACTGGAATTGCGGGGTAGAAATGGTCTGCAGTCCGGCAATTTGAGCCCACCTCCATGAGATGGAGTGAGCTCCCATCCCTTGCTCCCTAGCTCCTGCCAAGCCAGCAGTTTGAAAGCTTGCAATATTGTGAGTAGATAAATGCAGTGGTGGAATTCAGCCGGTTCCGTCCGGTTTGGGCGAACCAGTAGTTAAATTGCAGGCTCCACCTCTGTCTCTATCTCTCTGCCAGCTCCACTCCCTCTTCCCACTCGGAGCTCTCAGGTTGCCTTGGTGCTGACCCTTACTCCCATGCCTCCTCCTCCTCCTCCTCCTCCTCCTCCTCCTCCTCCTCCTCCTCCTCCTCTTCCTCCTCCTCCTCCTCTTATTTGGCTGCTGGAGAGGCCAGCAGCCAACAAAACACAACACGTACATATAGAAATAGCACTTACACTTATATACCCCTTCACAGTGTTTTACAGCCCACTCTTAGTGGTTTACAAAGTCAGCATATTTCCCCCAACAATCTGGGTCTTCATTTTACTGACTTCGGAAGGCTAGAAGGCTGAGTCAACCTTGAGCCGGTGAGAATCGAACTGCCAAATTGCTGGCAGTTAGGAGAAGTAGCCTCCAATCCTGCATTCTAACCAGAGGTGGTATTTAACCGGTTCTGACTGGTTCACCTGAACAGATAGCAGAAATCGCGGGTGACCCTGCCCACCCGCTCTGGCTCTACGGCATCCCATTTAGGCCCTTTTTAAAGGCAAAGCACATGCGTGGAAGGCGGAGCACATGTGCAGATGTAGGGCAATGCGATTGAAGCGAGCTCACGTGCATGGACACTCTCACATTTGCGAACTGGTAGGGAAGGTAAGTCAATACCACCCCTGATTCTAACTATTGGATCACCACTTTCCCTAGTATTATAAACTTCTCCAGAGAGATAGGTCTTTGCATAATGCTTTTAAAAAGTGTTTCTGAAATAGACTGGTTACTTCTAAACAAACCAAGTATAACTGCCATGTTTACCTTCTTATGCCCAAAACAGTGTGAATCAAGGTGATGATTTACACAAAACATCAGCTAGATTCCTGCAACACACTGAAACACAAGCTATCCAAACTTACTATTTTGTGTGTTCTCTGAACTCTACCAAAATAGATTTTGTACAAATACTGGCTAGACAGACATTTAGTATAAGACAGCTGTAACATTTCTATTTATAATTACAATGCTCCAGAGATTTATTATCCTCATGTTATAGATGGAAGAATTCAGACTTTTCTTAGGAATTATATATCAAAAGGAAACACGGTATAATGTACCTGCCTATCATTCAAGCTGACCACATCAGACACATTAAAGTCAAAAAGAAAGTTAGGAGGGAATACATCAGAAAATCTTAAAATCTTCTGATATCACCTTAAAATACCACCAAGAGAATTAACACCTGGGCATTTCCATTCATTAGATCTACTGCTTGGAATAGCGGACTGGACTCAAACAAAATTAAAAGCCCTGGATAGGAAGATCAGAAAAATAATGACAATGAAACATGTCCTTCATCCATGCAGCAATGTGGACAGATTCTACATATCAAGTAAAACAAGTGGATGGGGAATAGCAATAGCACTTAGCCTTATACACCACTTTACAGTGCTTTACGGCCCTCTTTAAGTGGTTTACAGAGTCAGCATATTTCCCCCAACAATTTGGGTCCTCATTATATCCATTTTGAAAGGATGGAAGGCTTGAGCCTGGTGAGATTTGAACTGCAAAATTACAGGCAGCCGAGCAGTCAGTAAAAGTAGCCTGCAGTACTGCACTCTAACCACTGAGCCAGTATTACAACTACACCAGATAGTTCAAGAAGAGAAAAAGGCAATGGAAGAATATCAGAAGGACAGTGAAGAAGATGCACTGAGGTTAGGATGCCACGAAGACTTACTGACTATTGGAGAGACCAAACTAGCTGTCAGCCTCTGCTTTGCTGCTTGCTTTTGGCTGCCATTTGAAACGGGGAGGGGGGGGCATGGTATTTGGGTGGGGAAATATTCAGTACAGGAGTGAATGAAATAAAGGAGTTGTTCTCACCATCTACTGCGCATGCTGCAGATAGTGGATTTGCCGCCAAGGCCAACTGTCCGGCATACCAACCTCATGATGCTTTTGAAGATGTCCCCCACATGACACCTGAGGGATGTGTGGATTGGACTATGGGATGGGGTTACCAGGGAGAGGGAGTTGGTTCACATATTGATATCTATGATTACGCACACTTTAGCCTCAGATCTTGCTTTGCCTAATTGCTATCTACTCATGACCAGTAAAAGTACTCTTAATTCTGCAAAATGGAGTTGAGTGGTTTCTTTCTTGGTTACAGAGGGAGGCTGCCGTGACACTAGCCTATGAGAAAGGCTAAATGAAGAACAGAAAAGAGACATGGCAAGCCAAAATATTACATGGCCAATACTTTAAAAACAAAAGCAGGCAAAGTGGATAATAACTTTGTTGATAACTTGGCAATCGCTAAGAGAAGGGAAGCTGAAGAAAGAGATAGAGGGGCTAATTCTAGCTGCTCAAGGCCAAGCTTTAAGAACAAATGCATACCAAATCAGAATTGAGAAGACATAGGCAGCAAATGCTCCTCCAAAAAGAAACTGAAGAAACATCAGAAATATTGGACTACCTAGCCAGCAGCTGTGAGAAGATTGCACAGCTGGACTATACAGGATGGGATTCAAAAACTTTAGCAACCGGTTTTCTGCCTGGTTGCTGGGTGGGCATGGCCATGGTAGGCATTGCCTACTTAGCCTCCTGCACTATGGTGGGAGAGCAAAATGGCCTCTTCTGGGCTCTGGAGGCTCTCTGGAAGCTGGAAACGGACCTGTTTCTAGACTTCTGGAACATCTGGGCGGTCCATTTTTCACCCTCCCAGAGCCCCCATGTGGGCCATACACTTATCTGGCATTCAAAACGGGCTGCATGGAGACTCCTGGGAAAGGTGGGTTGGGGCGGGCAGGGCCAGCCAGTCCTTTGGCAAACCAGATGTAAAATTAGCACCTGGTTCACCCAAACCAGTCCGGACCGACTGAATCTCACCACTGACTATCAACAATGACCTGACAAAGTAGCAACAGTGGTGCATTGGAAGATCAGCAAGAAATACCCACCAACAAGAACAGTGGGACGACAAAACTGTAACAGGAAATGAGAAAACTGAAGTGGTCTGGGATTTTAGAATCCAAATAGACAAGCACCTGCCACGCCACACCCCAGAACTAATAACTGTAGAGAAGCAAGCCAAAAAAGTCTGCAGAATGGACACCAGAATACATGGAGACAATGGAATAGCAAAGAAAGTACTGGAGAAAAACCACAAAATACGAACATTTGCAAACAAAAATCGTGGCCTGACAAATGCGCGCACGACAATAGCGCGCCAACAAAACCGCGCTGAGAAAACCGCGATGTCATAAATGCGCCCACAACAACGCGCCGACAAAGCCGCACCCACAAAAGCATGATTTAATTTAAGGTAAGGGTTAGGGTTAGGGTTAGGGTTAGGGTTAGGGTTAGGGTTAGGGTTAGGGTTAGGGTTAGGGTTAGGGTTAGGGCTAGGTTTAGGGTTAGGGTTAGGGTTAGGGTTAGGTTTAGGGTTAGGGTAGGGTTAGGTTTAGGTTTAGGTTTAGGGTTAGGGTTAGGGTTAGGGTTAGGGTTAGGGTTATTACATGGTTTTTGTTGTTTTTTGATGGCACGCTTTCATCGGCGCACATTTGTCAATGCACTTCTGTGCGCTTCTGCACCCATTCGTCGGCATGATTTTGACCTCACTGTTTTCTCACCGCGGTTTTGTCAGCACGGTTTTGTCGGTGAACCAACAAAAATAGAGCCACTGCTGCAAAAGAAAGGAAGGATAGTACCACTAAGAATAGGTGCCTTGGGTGCAATCCAAAACTTCTAGGGCACCACTTGAACACTATTGGTATTGACAAAAATCAGATCAATTGCAAAAGGCATCTTTACTCGGAATGGCTTACATCCTGTGACCATCCCTTTAATACCATCAAACCATAACCATTCCACCTCATTCAGAAGGATTCCATAGGTGGATTAAAATGCCGAATGCAGTCTAAACACGACTGTGCGATGAACCACAATTTAAATGGATTTCGAGGCAAGCCCGTCATATTAAACCAAAGCTTATTTATTGCTGTGATGAACCAAATTATACGGATACCATCCCCATGGCTCGTGGAAGGTAAATAAAGCAAACTGCAGAGCATACGAACCACAGAGATTGTGTTCATAGTTTGGCTTGATGAAATTTGAAGCCGGCAGTGGCCCCAAAAATGGGCCAACATTTGCCCAACAAATAGCAACTGGGGTGGAATTTATTTTATTGTTGAAATGTATTTGTATTCCGTGAGAAAATGCAAAATGGGAAGCTATAACCTCATGGGGACCATATTACAACCATTCTCCCTCCCTAAATCAGGATGAAGTGTGGTCAGGAATAACCAAATGTGCAAAAATAACCAAAATGCACGAGAAGCAAATTCCCCCATGCAGACCAAAAAAGCTTTTTTTTTGCTTTTCTTGTTTTCTGTTCCTCCCAGAACCTAATCACCTTCAACGCTCTTTTTCAGCCATTTGAAGAGCATCAAGGCAGAATTGTGCCATTAATTACAGACAGCTGTGAAATTTGATGTTTTTACTAGGTCAGCCTATGTATTTCTCCCCCCTCCCCACCCCACCATTTGCACAAGGAGTCCATTATTAAAGCAACAATGAGCGGAAGATCAGTGGGCATCTTTAAATCTGTTTGAAAGAGACACTGGCTGCCATCCAGCCAGCTGTTAAACATGCTTAAGCCTCTCTTATTTAAATGGGGCTTAAGCCTCTGTAACTGTGAACTGGATTATATTCTTTGTCAATAGCTTATGTTTACGGGATTCATAATGCCATTCTATGTTATAATTTGGAATATGATCAGTATGCTTTGTGAAAAAAAAAATCTTTCTGAGGATGACATAGAGAAAAGTCCCTGCTGCTATTTATATCAGTGTTTTCATGTGTGTGTGCGTTTGTGTGTGTGTTTATGTGTTCCAGCATAACTCTGGAACACTTTGAGCAATTTCAACCAAACTTGGTACACAGATGAACGTACTCTCTGGAAACAAATACTGTGGGAGGGGTAAGACACCCCCAACACTCCTCAGGGTGTGTGTTCTGTTAAAAAACAGCCTGTTGTGCCTTAAATGACTTCTACCGTACTGCCTTAAAATGGCATCTACTGTACATCGCAGTGGAGTTGCCCTGGTAACGGCTTCACAGTACTCCACAAGGGGGCTCCCTCTGGTAAGGAGGAAAATCCAACATTTGAAATTACCTTTGGTCTGGACATTTTTAACGAGCCTTTGATTATTTTTGAGGACAAATGTGTAGGCACAGGGAAAACATTTAACATTAACTAATGTTAATTGTTGCCAAAATCAGGGCTTTTCCTGTCTAATACAGGATTAGGATAAGTAGAGTAGACTGTCAACCACTAAGGTCTTTCTGGTTTATGAAGGGTATGGCAGGGGGTGGGGGAGAAGGGAATTCAGAAAAAGTTAAAAACAATCATGTTAAATTAATAATTAAACAGAAGCCTGTATGAAAAGTTGGAGCTTGGAGCTTCTAGCAAAGAGGTGGCCAGATGTTCCTAAGGAAGAAAAAAAAAGACAGAGGTAGTTCTTGACTTACGACCACAATGAAGCCCAACAACATTTCTGTTGTGAAGCGAGCAATTTGTTCAGTAAGTTTTGCCCCATTTCTTGCCACCCTTGTTAAGTGACTCATCATTGCTGCTAAGTTAGTAACAAGATTGTTAAGTGAATCTGGCTTCCCCATCGATTTTGCTTGTCAAAATATTCCCAAACGTGATCGCATGACCTTGGGACACAAGGAATGGTCATAAGTATGAGTTAATTGCCAAGCATCTGAATTTTGATCACACCATCATGGGGATGCCACAAAAGTCATAATGTGAAAAACGGTTGTAGGTCACCTTTTACGGTGCCGTTGTAACTTTGAACGGTCACTAAATGAATTGTTGTAAGTTGAGGATTACCTGTTGTAACAAAAAAGAGTTTTAAAATATTTTCATTAGAGGTATTTCTCAGCCTAAAATCATTAAAATTGATAGGTAAATCCAGCTTCTGTCAGACCTGGAAGCCACCTTTGACATTTAGGCCTTCAGGCCTGCCACATTTTCTACTGTGGGAAAATGGGAGGGGAATTATATAGAGTGTGGGTGATATATAGTCAAAATAACATTCTTTTCTCAGAGAGTCAAGGACGTCTTGCCCTGCAGCTGTTATGAGGTAACTGGGAGGCATCTCCAGTTTTGGACAGTGCATTGATTGGACCACGTGACGGACATGTGGGAGCTGGGCAGGGACTTGGACTTTCATTTGGGTGGGAAAAACCTGGAAGCTTTCAGATTCGGGTTTTCCCAGATGGGCCGATATGACATCTCTAATAAAATGGAACTCTGAGGAACCTCAAGCGTTGGAGTCTTCTTTCGCTGGGGTGTTAATTGGAATCCTGACAGCCTCCCTACTTACTTTGCTTGTTGAAAGCCAACTGGGAAGGTGATCACCTAACACCAAGTCACAGGCCATCATAAAAGCATTCTGGTTGCCAAGCAGCCAAATTTTGAACATGTGACCTTGGGGATGCTGCATTGGTTGTAAGTGCAAGGATGAGTCATAAGTCACTTTTTTTTCCAGTGCCATGATAATGTCCAATGATTGCTGAACAAATCCAGGGCTATGTCAGGGTTCCATAGTAACTAAACTCAGGCAGATTACTCAAAGAATAGTTTTATTGGATATACTGTATTGGCACAACTTGGTGAAAACCGACTCTGAAAGTTCCCATGGTTTTCACCTAATTAAAAGTAAAAGTTTTTTTTCCCTTTCCCAAACAATCAGTCACATGGTCCAATCGAAGTGCTATCCGGTTGCCCGGTAACATTGCTCCTCCTCTCTCTGGCCATCTGTGGGAATGTCCTTGGTTCCCAGGAGAAAAGTATTTTGTTTTGGCTTCAAAACCCCAGCTAGTTCTATTCCCCCCTCCCTTATCCCTCAGCTCCAGTGTGGCAACACTGAAGCTTCAAAATGGCTAGGCCAGCTTCAGGGTTGACAGGCTACGTATATCTGGGTGAAATTAATATAAATATTCCGATAATGTTTTGGCCTCACAAGTACCATGCATTACACATTACTTTCTTCTGCATCCAACAATGCAATTAGACTGCGGATCCATTAGGACTGTCATCATAACACTCCAGACACTTAAACTTCCATGGCGAAGCCTCTTTCTCACTTGCAACAATGATTGAACCATGCAACCCCTGGAAAACGACAGTGGGTAATTTCCAGCTCAGTTTGCATTCATCAGAGTGTCTGTCAATCCCTGTATCCAGATCAGAACAAGCAGACACACACACCCTCATCGCCACTCGGTTTTGCTAGCAAAATGGGAACTTGATGTTTATTTATTAAGCATCAGCAAACATCAAAAGAGTTACTGGCAAAAACAGGATAATTGCAGGCAAAAAAAATCAGACAAAGAGAAAGACATGAACAACAAGGAACTATGCATGTTATCTCTGTAACTCTTCTCTTCATATCAAAATGGATAAAGCGTTCCTGAGCTATTGGGAACAGTAATATGGCAATTAGCATAAACCAGTGTTTCTCAACCTTAGTTATTTTAAGATCCAAGGACTTAAACTGAATTCTCCAACAATAGCATTTAGCAATAGCACTTTGACTTATATACCGCTTCATTGTGCTTCTCTGAGAGCCCTCTCAGAGCACTTTATAGAATACCAGAGTTGGACAGGAGCTTGGAAATCATCTTGCCGAACCTGCTGTTTAAGTGGGAGACTCTGCAGCAGGGGTGCCAAACTCAAGGCACGGAGGGCACATCCGACCGATGGAGTGCTTAGATCTGGCACGTGGAACTCCCCTGGAAACAGCAAAGGACTGGCCTGTGGTGCAGTGGTGGGTTCCGGATTCCACTGCAACTGCTACATTGCAATGGGGCTGGGTGTCCACCACATTCATGCACAGCACGCATGCAGCACATGGACGGCATGCACATGCTTACTTACTATCCACGACGCTCCAGCTGCTTGGTGGAGAATTGTGCAGGCGCCGTACGTTCCATGTGCATGCGCCAAAGCCCCGACCAGTTAAGGAGGGCAGGCAGTCAGGTGGGCCCTCCAGAGCACCATATAGGAACGGTACCTGGTGCTTCCAGCAGGCACCGGTATGCCCGTACCGGGGCGTATAAGTCATATCCCACCACAGCTGCAGTGCTACTGCCAGGGAAAATGGAGCTCGGGAGGGCTGTGTGTGGCCCTGCAGGGTTCATTTTCCTTGGCAGAGGCTAGCAAAAGGCTATCACAGGCCGTGTGCAGCCCTCCCCAGCTCTGTTTTTGCTGGCAGAGGGTTGTAGGAGGCTGTCGCAGCCAGAAATGGAGCTCGGAAGCCCATTTTCATCAGACAAAAGTGACGTCTAGGTGGCCATGGCCACTTTGGTCACTCCCACCCCGCCCCCCTGAGGTGAAACACCACCCTGATGTGGCCCTCAATGAAATTGAGTTTGACACTTCGGCTGCCCTGTATTATTTCAGGCAAATGGCTGTCCAACCACTTCTTAAAAACCTTCAGTGATGGAGCAGCAACAAGTTCTGGAAACAAGTCACTCCACTGATTAATTGTTTTGTCAGAAAATTTCTCCTGAGTTCTAAGGTTGGTTCTCTTCCTAAAACAGTTCTCTCAAGGTCAAAAGGAGAAAAAATGGTGAAAGATCTATGACAGAGTCTCCCACTGATTCCCTGTTCGTGCAATTGAAAGATGCTTAGGTTATGGCACAGCTCGAGGAAGCTATTTGACTCTTCCATGGAAAGCTGGGAGCTACATCAATTTTCAAGGCTGCTCTCCCATGCTACCTTCTCTCACCATAGATAGATAGACAGACAGACAGACGGACGGACGGACGGACGGACGGACGGATGTAGATTGTAGATTGTAGATTGTAGATTGTAGATTGTAGATTATAGATTACAGACTACAGACTACAGTCTACAGATTACAGATTACAGATTACAGATCACAGATTATAGATTATAGATATGGATTTACCAGAGAAGGAGCTCCTTCCTTGAACGCTAGACATCCACTATGGTAATTGCTTAGAATTACACTCACCTACCACACTAACAAAGAAAGGATACACATAATAAGGGCCCTCCAGTAACAATGGAGCTCAGCAGCTGTTTAAGATTTTTGCTTGCTGGTTCTAATCAAAAGGGGAAAAAAACTAATTGTCTTTTCTACTCTCTGAACTTGGTTATTTTGCTTGCAGATGTTTTATTACCCAACTAGATAGTACCAACAGTGTTAGGGAGGGTGGAGTTTACTCAGTGGTGAGATTCAAATTATATTTTAACTCTTTAGCTCCTCGTAGGATCCCTGCTCCGGAGCTTGTCGGGTGTGAGTCCCTGCTAGTGAAGTTGGACCTCAAGGGTCAAGCGGGTTTGCTGCTAACGTACCTGCCTCCCAACTGCGTTGCAGCGGCCCTCCCTGCGCTCCTCGAGTCAATAGCCGAGCTGGCAGTTGAGTTCCCTAGACTGATGGTTCTGGGGGACTTCAATCTGCCTTCGCTCGGTGAACGCTCTGATGGAGCGCAGGAGTTCATGGCTTCCATGACAGCCATGGGCCTGACCCAGGTAATTCGAGGCCCTACCCACTTGGCAGGACATACACTCGACCTCGTATTCCTCTCGGAGCAGTGGAGTTATGATCTTGGTCTGAGGGGAAATGAGATCATTCCCCTGTCGTGGTCAGACCACTACCTACTGAGGCTAGACTTCCGGAGGCCAAACCCCCACCGTAGGGAGGAGGAACCGACCAGGTGGTTCCGCCCCAGGCGACTGATGGACCCTGTTAGGTTCCAGACGGAGCTTGGGGTCATTCCAGATGCTCTCGCCCACAGTTCGGCGGAGACTATTGCTGCGGCCTGGCACTCGGCGGCATCAGAGTCTCTAGACCGAATTGCGCCACTACGGCCCCTCCGGGTCAGCGGCTCGCGGAGACCCCCTTGGTTCACCGAGGAGCTCCGCGAGATAAAGCGCCGGAGGAGACGCCTAGAGCACCGGTGGAGATCCGACAGGTCCGTATCGAACCGAGCACTGTTGACAACTGCACCAAGGAGTATATTTGGGCATTGAGAACCGCCAAAAGATCACACATTGCCTCCTTGGTAGCGTCCGCCGAGTCTCGCCCAGCCGCCCTGTTCAGGATAACCCGCTCCCTCCTAAATAGGAGGGAGACGGGGAACCCCCTGCAGGGTAAGGCTGAGGAATATAGTCAGTTCTTGGCGGACAAAATTGCTCGGTTTCGATCGGAACTGGACTCCACCCCTGCAGATCCAGCCGGGACACAGGGGAATAACTTGGTAGACCATCTCTGGGTTGAGTTTCAGGATGTTGCCTCCGGGGATGTGGACAAGGCTATGCGAGCTGTGAGTTCCTCCACCTGCATACTGGACCCGTGTCCCTCTTGGCTGACTGCCAACAGCAGAGAGGTGACACGAGGCTGGATCCAGGCGGTTGTTACCGCCTCTCTTCGGGAGGGATACCTCCCCACCGCGCTTAAGGCGGCGGTGGTGAGGCCCCTCCTGAAGAAACCGTCCTTGGATCCAGCAGTTCTTAACAACTATCGTCCAGTCTCCAACCTCCCCTTTCTGGGGAAGGTTGTTGAGAAGGTGGTGGCCTTACAGCTTCAGCGTACCTTGGAGGAAGCTAACTACCTTGACCCCTTCCAGTCTGGCTTCAGGCCCGGTTACAGCACTGAAACCGCTTTGGTCGCATTGACCGATGATCTCTGGAGAGCCAGAGATGGAGGCTATGCGTCCATCCTGGTTCTCCTCGACCTCTCAGCGGCTTTCGATACCATCGACCATGGTATCCTTCTGCGACGACTGCGGGAGGTGGGGGTGGGCGGCACTGTTTTACAGTGGTTCTCCTCCTACCTCTCGGACAGGTCGCAGTCGGTGTTGGTGGGGAGGGAGAGATCGTCCCCGAGGCCCCTAACCTATGGGGTGCCGCAGGGTTCGGTTCTGTCCCCCCTGCTATTTAACATATACATGAAACCGCTGGGCGAGATCATTCGAAGGCACGGGATAAAATACCACCAGTATGCGGACGATACTCAGTTGTATCTGTCCGCCCCGTGCCAACTCAATGAAGCGGTGGACGTGATGAACCGGGGCCTTGAGGCTGTTAAAGACTGGATGAGAGCTAACAAACTGGTACTCAACCCGGAAAAGACCGAGTGGCTGTTGTGCTTTCCTCCCAAAAATTTGGCTAACGTTCCACCAATCAGGCTGGGGGGGCAAAACTTATCCCCCTCAGATAGGGTCCGCAACTTGGGAGTCCTCCTGGATCCACAGCTGAGTTTTGACCACCACTTGTCGGCTGTGACCAGGGGGGCATTTGCCCAGGTTCGCCTGGTGCGCCAGTTGCGGCCCTACCTGAACCGGGAGGCTCTCACAACAGTCACTCGAGCCCTTGTGATCTCTAGGCTGGAATACTGCAATGTGCTCTACATGGGGCTGCCCTTGAAGAGCATCCGGCGACTTCAGCTAGTCCAGAACGCGGCCGCGCGAGTGATCATGGGCGCACCACGGTTCGCCCATATAACACCAATCCTCCGTGAGCTGCGCTGGCTACCTGTTGATCGTCGGGTGCACTTCAAGGTCTTACTTACCACCTATAAAGCGCTCCATGGTAGTGGATCTGACTATTTGAGAGACCGCCTCCTGCCAATCACCTCCCTGCGTCCCATCAGATCGCACAGAGTAGGCCTCCTCCGAATTCCATCCGCCAGTCAGTGCCGACTGGCGACTACGCGGAGGAGAGCCTTCTCGGTTGCTGCTCCGACATTATGGAACAACCTCCCCGTGGAGATCCGTACCCTCACCACAGTCCAGGCCTTCCGCACAGCCCTTAAGAACTGGCTATCCCGTCAGGCCTGGGGATAGGATTACTCTCACCCCGCCCGAATGTTGAGTGAATGTTGTGTTTTTATGATCAATTTTCTTTTAATCACGATTCCTTTCTTTTTAAGTCTTGTCTTGCACTCCCTTCCCTTCACTGTTGTAAGCCGCCCTGAGTCCCCTCAGGGAAAAGGGCGGCATATAAATTTCCAATAAAATCTAAATCTAAATATTTACTACTGATTCTGTGGTCATGGATTGGTGGGCATGGCAGGGGAAGGATACTGTAAAATCCCCATTCCCTTCCCACTCCTGGGGGAAGGATATTGCAAAATCCCCATTTCCACCCCACTCTGGGGCCAGCCGGTTCTCTGAACTACTAAAAACTTCCGCTACTGGTTCTTCAGAAACTGCTGAATTCCACCCTTGGGTTTATTCTGCTCATGTACAGTGGCTTGCCCTGTTAATGTTGGTGAGAGTTTTCAAGTTGATAGTTCCTTGACTGGGAATTGCATTCTGCTTGATCATTTGTCTGGTATTGATCCCTGCTTATCTGGGTGTTAGCTGCTAGGGAGGATGTGTTCTGATCTTTCTGTACTCCATGGGAACTGTTCAGTGGTGGGTTTCAAAAATTTTTAGAACCTCTTCTGTAGGTGTGGCCTGCTTTGCGGGAGTGGCTTGCCGGCCATGTGACCGGGTGGAAGTGGCTTGCTGGCCATGTGATTGGGTGGGAGTGACTTGCCAGCCATGTGACTGGGTGGGCGTGGCCAACTTATCAAATGTGGTGAAACTCACTTAACAACGCTCTTGCTTAGCAACCAAAATGTTGGCTCAGAAACTCTGGCATTTGAAGCATGCAAGTCTTAAAGCTGTCAAGTGACAAGACCTTTGCACCCCTAACCCTTTAGAAAAAAAAACCCCAGGGGTGTTCAAACTTGACAGCTTTAAGACTTGTGGACTTCAACTCCCAGAATTCCTCCTCTCGCTCTTCATCTTGATGATGTGCGGACGGGCGGTGGGAGGCAGGTGGAACTGGTTCTAAATGGCACTGTAGATTTGAGGAACCTCTTTTATAGAAGAGCTTAGAACTGGCAGGAACCCACCCCTGGAACTGTTGCACAGAATAAACTGATTCTTATTACAAATCTCTTCTTCCAAGGGCCAGCTTTTAAAAATTAGCTACACCAAGGAATTTACTATGCTTAGCTCAGCTGCAATCAATACAGAAAAAAAGGATTAAACCCTATCAAACACAGTGGAAATTTACTTCTGACTAATCAAACAAAACATTGTTTTGGTATTTGGCTCTTTAAGAACCAAAACTGTTGACTTCAGATAACATCCACTAATTAATAACACAGATATCAGTGGATTGGGTAAACAAACTCTTAATTACCTCTTGTTCTAACAGCCTATCTTTGTAGTACCATAATTTGCATATGACTACTTTGTGAATTCTCAGTATTATGAACTCCATTCTCTTTCTTAATTTTATGAACTTCTCAGTCTTTAATTATCTCATAAACATCTAGAAAGAGCTCTTTCACTGATCATCTTCTAAGCACTAGATAATTTAGTAGTAGGAGTTTCCTCCCCATCAAAGCTTCCCCCCCTTTCAAACGCCCCCAAATATGACAGAGATACTTGACATGTATCATTGTAAAAATGGGGAAGCAGATATAAAGACTAGAGAAATTTCATTGTGAACATCATTCACAATGAAGCTTTGCAGAAACGCACACACGCAAATACACACAGAGTTGTTTGCAGATTTTGAAATTGTCAGGATTCTTCAGCTACATTAATGTTATAATCCAGCATTTATTTGCCTGAACCTTCTCCATGCATCATTTCCAAGAGATAAAGATGGCATACAATATGTTACATTATCAATGGACAAAGCAATTATGTTTGGAAGAGTGAGTGCTAAAAAGAACCCTGTCAAAGAATATCAAAGGGTGACTGGACACATCACAGCTGATATCATCCAGAGCATAGAACAAGTTAAAGACTGGAATCAGTTGTGGATGCTCCAACATTGGAAATTTTTAAGAAGAGATTGGACAACCATTTGTCTGAAATGGAATTGGGTATTCTGCCTGAACAGGGGGTTGGACTAGAAGACCTTCAAGGTGCCTTCCAATTTTGTCATTCTGTTATTAAAATATATTTCCTCGTGAGAACATTGCACTCCCCCCCCCTCTCTTTAAATAAAAAAAGTCAAAAGAATGTTCCATTTTTTGAAAAGATAATATATAAAATATAGCTGATAATTTAGACAGAGGACTTTTTCTTTGTATTTTGGTAGTAGCTTAATGCAAGTTATTGTTCAGCCTCATCTTCCATTTCCACAAAATGTTCTTGTTCCTAAGCAACTTTGATGCTCAAGCATGAGTCACATTATCCAAGGAGCCAAGGAGAGAACAGGCTGCCCTTCTACAAGTCAGAATAATGGCAAGGGAAAAAGAAACATTTAAGCTACTGCAATTTCCTTGGAATAAACACAATAGAGATTTCTTAGGGGGGAAAAAAACATTTTGCTTTCCAATCCCCACGGGGGTGGTGTAGCGGTGGATAAAGCAAAAAAGAAAATAAGAAAGAAAAGAAAAGGAGGGATTGGAAAATAGGATCTGCAGTTGTACCAAGTCAGGTTGTGTACTAACAAAGAAGGACTGGTGTAGCCACTAAATTGGTTGTGGGAGGAAAATTGAATTTGTCTAGAGGCAAATAATAACCCAGACACTCTTAAGGCTGTGTAGAATCACTGACGCTAGTAGCAGAGGTGGGTTCCTACTGGTTCAGACGAGTAGGTAGTAACTTGACCTGCTACCCCTCCGAACCGGTTCTATCGGTGGCGGCGCCATCTTGATTTTCAGTTCTGCGCATGCGCAGAACAATCTTCATTGCAAAAAAATATTTTTTTTCCCTTTTCTATCGTTTTTGGGATGCTGAACTGGCAGTAATGCTGGTAGCAACCCACCCCTGGCTTGTAGCAATATATTACTTCAGATTTGTGCTCGATTGATTGACCTAACAGCAAGTCAGGAGTGAAATTCAGCAGGTTCTGACAGGTTCTGGAGAACCGGCAGCGGAAATTTTGAGTAGTTCAGAGAACCAACAAATACCACCTCTGGCTGTCCCCAGAGTGGGGTGAGAATGGGGATTTTGCAGTATCCTTCCCTTGCCACGCCCACCAAGCCACGCCCACAGAACTAGCAGTAAAAAAATATTGAATTTCACCACTGCAGCAAGTTCTACATGTCTTGTATGTTCCATTATGCTTTTCCCATTTTTATCTTTCTTTCTGTGTCCTTTACATAATTGGGCATTCTTCTCTTCTGATACTAACAAGGAACACCTTATTAAGAAAGTTCCCACCAGGATCTGGAAATGCATTTTAAATGGTGCTTTTCAAATGGAGAACTGTGCTGGAACATTTTGCAATTTCAAACATCGATTCTGATGGGTTTATTATTCCCAACAGGTTCGACTAAATCAGCTAATATCACAATTCATTGAGATGAAATTGCTTAAGCATCCCTAACACACACACACACACAAACACACAAACACACAACCACGGCTAAACCCCATGTGCATAGAAATTCACATGAATTATTCCAAAGACATATATTTACCCAGATATCTCACAACCGATCACTTGTGGCATTAATTGTTTAATGATCTGAACTCCTTCCCATCACGATCACTGAGTCCACATCTGTTTATTCATTCGTTCATTCATTTAATCACATGTATATATCTGCCCATTTCACATAGTGATTCTGATCTGCTGATCTATGACTGAATACAGATTGATTTGATTTGATTGTGACTCTGGGCAACGGGCATATCCTTCGAGAGTTTAATCCAATTTAAATTAAAATCAAAACAAGATAAAAGTAAAAGTAAAACAAAATGGCAGGAAAACATACAGGTAGTACTCGACTTATGACCACAATTGAGTTCAAAAGTTCCATTGCTAACCAAGCCTGTTGTTAAATGAATTTTGCCTCATTTTTTAAACTTTTCCTTCCACAGTTGTTAAGTGAATCGCTGCAATAGTTAAGTTAGTAACATGGTTGTTAAGCCGTGGTGGGTTCCGGATCCCGTTGCAACCGGTACACTGCAACGAGGCCTGGCGTTCACCATGTGCATGTGTGCAGCACACATGTGCATACTTACCAGGCGCCGTATGCTCCTTGCGCATGCGCGAAAGCCCCGATTGGCTCAAATACAGGTAAGGAGGGAAGGCGGGCAGGCCGTCTGGAGCACCGTACCAGAACGATACCTGGTGCTCCCAGCAGGCACTGGTACCCCCGTACCAGGGCGTACCAGTCGTATACCACCATTGTTGTTAAGTGAATTTGGCTTTCCCATTGACTTTGCTTGTCAGAGGGTTGCAAAAAGGGATCACATGATCCCAGACACTGCAACGGTCATCAATACATTCCAGTCGCCAAGTGTTTAGATTTTAATCATGTGATCATGGCAACAGTCATAATAGCAATAGCAGTTAGACTTATATACCGCTTCATAGGGCTTTCAGCCCTCTCTAAGCAGTTTACAGAGTCAGCATATCGCCCCCACAGTCCGGGTCCTCATTTCACCCACCTCGGAAGGATGGAAGGCTGAGTTAACCCTGAGCCGATGAGATTAGAACCGCTGAACTGCAGATAACAGTCAGCTGAAG